>NC_141341.1:1752500-1790000 GCF_037954235.1 Aulostomus chinensis | reverse complement strand
AAAAACTACATTTCTTGAAAAGATTTTCAACAAAAGAGAAAATTTTCTTCTTTTTTTTGGGGGGGGGGGGGGTTTACTGAAACTACCACACAGATCCACCGAAACGATCAACATGAAGCTCATCAGCCAACATCGTTGCCTTTAATCAGCATCATAATGTTTTGGAAGGCGTGTGAATCCCGCGCTCGTTCGGCCCCGGGGGCTGATGGGAGTGTTCGTCCTGCGCTCGGCAGTCAAGTGGAGGAAAGTTGGACCAAGTTTGGTGATTATCTTCTATTAGCGTCAGTGGAGATCTTATCAGAGCGCGGCTCGTCTCAGCACTCGTCCTGTGTCTGATCTGCTTCTATTAGCCTCAAAACCTCCGACACAATGCAGTCCAAGCGGAGCCTCCTCAGCCGGGTCAGAGGGGAGCACAGACCCCCATCATCTTCTGTTTCAATCACATCGAGGTGAAGCGAGTGGCGGACTAAACGCTGACTCTAAAAATACGGATGTATGGGCTCTCGAGGGTTAATATCTGGTCACTACTGCACTCTTAACCCCCATTTGGACAAAATTAAGACGACGGGAGGAGGTGGGAGGAGAATATTCACAGCGCTGCTCAGTAATTTCACTCAGAATGGAATGGAGCCCCGGGGGGAAGTAAAGCTGAGCAAATACTCGTCATGAGGTCAACTGTGTTTGATAACAGTCCTCGTAACACACAGGTGTGATACTGATATCCTTCAGGGCGACTCGCCACTCCCAGAGACGTCGTAACCTTTGATGACCGTTGTCAGTAAACCTCCACAAATCCATAAACACACAGCTTCAGTCTGGGGAGCTGAGGTTCAAGGCTTCAAGTCAAACAGGAGCCAGAGACCATGGCAGTCAAGTAAACTCACAATCGCCGCCTGAAGGGTTGTTCCTTACACTGCTGCCCCTCTGACTCAGGGGGCTCCCAGGAGTGAGGTGGTCCTCCTCGGGGGTCTCCCAGGAGTGAGGTGGTCCTCCTCGGGGCTCCCCCAGGTGTGAGGTGGTCCTCCTAGGGGTCTCCCAGGAGTGAGGTGGTCCTCCTAGGGGGCTCCCAGGAGTGAGGTGGTCCTCCTACGGGGTCTCCCAGGAGTGAGGTGGTCCTCCTTGGGGCTCTCCCAGGAGTGAGGTGGTCCTCCTAGGGGGCTCCCAGAAGTGAGGTGGTCCTCCTACGGGGTCTCCCAGGAGTGAGGTGGTCCTCCTTGGGGCTCTCCCAGGAGTGAGGTGGTCCTCCTAGGGGGCTCCCAGGTGTGAGAACACCTCTGATGTGCATGATCTGGTTAAAGATACATGTAGTTGACAAATCTGTATTTTTGGTGGAATTTTCCTGTTTTTCCTTCTTCCATGATTCAGTAGCCCATAAATGTCTCCGGACCGTAGTCATTTATTTGGTGTCCAGTTCATGGTAAGCTAGCTGGGCTAAACGGTGGCCTGTCTGTGTCAGGGGTGTCCAAGTGTCAAAATTCTAAGAGTTCCAGTCAGAGAAAGTTTCCTGCAGCGAAGGTCCAGAACTTCATCAACGTAACTTATGTTATGGTTCACAGGCGTTTCCCTGCACGTCGCCCGGCAGGCGTATCAGCTGTCAACTCACTGTCACATCAAAGTCAAAGTACAATTTAGTAGTACTTCAACACTGGTTGTTGTCGCTGAGCTGGACAGATCCAAGTATCCTGCTATAATGAAGAGTTCTTCTCTCATTTCAAGGAGTTTAAAACCAAAGCTGCACTCAAGTATAAAACCCTTATTAGAGCTTTTGAAACTGCGCGTCTGAAAACAGAGTTTAATTTTAGAAAAAATGAAGTAAAAAGCGCAGCAGCTTGAGTTTCCCAGTTTTCTTTGATTGTTATTCTTATCCAGTTTTCTACGAAACTGATCCGATCACATTGGACTCTTTATTTTCTGTGACCTCAGGTCAGATGTGAGTGTGTCTGATGGTTCCAAAGCTGAGTAACCGTCTCGCAGAGGTGTGGAACTTATAAACGGCTCCAGGCTGTTTTCGATCCACTTTCCTCTTCGGAGACATTGTCACTCCAACATCCCTTCCTCTGTTCTTCTCTCTGGTCGCCTCCAGTCGCTGCGGTCGCTGCTCAGCATGCGTTCTCCTCTGTTCCTGTGAAACATCGCCACTGGCAGACCAACAACTCTTCCAGTTTCTAAGTTTGCATTGAGTGGCTGAGGTCGCAACCTCTCAGAAGCGACGGGCTGAGTCGCATCAGCTTGCAGTGGGTCAGTGAGTTTCCTGGCACGTGAGACCAGCACCGTAAATTCTAGAAAAGCTGCGCCAGATGAACGTAATCTTGGTAATTTATTGGTTATAGGTCCGGGTAGGATGTCGTCTGAGGTCTGACATCAAAGTCACAGAGGTTTGGTGATGTCACAACACAACCTATTGCCCCGCCTCTCAAACGCCAGGTGGTACACTGGTTACTAAACATCATGATTGCTAAGTGTCAGCACTAGAGTTTCCCTCATGAGGTCTCCCTCATCAACCACCTGCACGATGCTCCTCCATCCCAGTGCTTTTTGTCCTGAAAACTTCCCGCCAATTCAATCAACTCGTCTGAGCTTCACTCGACGTGAGCCAAGACAGCACATGACATCTGTGTGATTCCAGCCAACCAAGTTTCTGATAATGAGGTGGAAATGTTTTCAAAGCTGCAGTCAACAGTTCAATGTTTTCACCGCGCATCTTGAAAAATGTGAAGAAACTCAGCTTGACTGTGACCAAACTTTCAATTCTGAAAGCCGTCGCTCTGTTTTCCAATTCAAGCGTGAACAAGAACGAGCGTAAATGATGAAAAAGCTGTAAATCCACTGAAGCTCCACGTCAAAGCTGCTTTCACAACATTAAAATTTAAAGGACTTCAGCTGCTCCTGAGACTTGAAATGAGCACCTGAACATCTGTTTGGACCAGAATCAACGGGTTTTGGTCGGCTTCGTCTTGTTTTACTTCCTCTTCTCTTAGCGCTCTGACACAGATATCTCTCTAGGAGCTTTTCCGTTTCATTCATCGTCTCACATCTTCGCTCGACTTCTTCTTTTCCACCTCTTGCATCACATCTTCGTCTCCCTCTCTGTTTCCTCCCTGGTCTCGTTTCATCTCCACCGGCTCATCCTGTCCATTTTAATCTTCCTCCAGTTTCCCTGCGATCAAGTGTTTGTATTAAAAATGTCAGTTGTGTGTCTTCAGAGGCTGCTGCTCCACCAGATATTATTGTTTCCTCTCTGAGAGCCTGTGTGTGTCACTTTTCTCAAGTCACAAAATAACAGTGCTTCAACGGCATCTTTCTTTCTTTTTCCAGGTGAACCGAGACGCCAGAGGAGTGGAAAGTAAATGAAGCAGACCAGAACAAAAATTGCCTCCTGCTCCTCCATTAACGGCGCCATCTGAGCAGAACTCAATCAAACCTTCCATGCGGAGGAAGATTTCATCCCTGCACCGGGCCGAGCAGACACGACATGTCTGAGAGCTGCTCAGAGAGATTTACAAGGACAAAAATGATGGTCGTGCAGTGAGTGCGGCTCTTGGGGGAGCTGCTGAGGTCACTGATGATGTCATCGGAGTCAGCTTTCGCTAGTGTGTTCAGACTTAACAGGAATATGTGTTACTCACATAAATAACCTGCAAATGTTTACCAATTTACACAAGGTATCAATCCGCCAATGCTCGTGAATTTATTCAAGTAACTCACCTGCGAATACATGCACGTGCACACAAGTACTCAACCTGTGAATATGAACCAATGTACACAACTCATTAACCCCTCAAATATTTACAAGTTCATGAAATTAACCCACGAATATTTACAAATTCACACCATCAACCTGCAAATAGTTATGAATTTACAAAAGTAATTAAACGGTGAATATCTGCAAAGTCACACAAGATATCAAATGTTTCTAAATGTACACAAGTAATTAACATGGGAACGTCTGCCAACTGACACCATCTAAACAAACTACTCAGATACTTGCATTTCTTGTCAAGCATTTGGAAGTCTCATTGCTGCTAGCATGTTTTACAGTGTGTTGTTATATACAGCTATCAGACGTAGCCATTAGCCACTTGAGTAGCATTAGCATTTCCCAAGGTGACCTGGACATTCACCTTCCAGAGACGTGACACTGCGCGTTTTACATGTTCGCTCATCATCACGCCATCTCTTACAGCCAATCACACAACAGCTCCTCCACACGTGAGATGCCTCTGTGTCTTTGCAGCTTTCCAACTACAACCAGACTCGTTTGTGTCATCGTCTTTTTGGAAGTCAACACTTTTTCAAGCACTCACATGAACATGACTAACCACAGACAAGGACAACAGCTTAACAATCGAAGACAAACTGCAGCTGCTCCCGGATGACGGTTCCAGGTTCCTTCAGGTTCCTTCAGGTGCATCTCTACTTCAGCTAACTAACTGTAACTGACAGTTGTGCTGATGTTGTTTAATTTCCGTTCGAACTTTATAAAGACAGACAGGCAGACAAGGTCGATCACGTCTTTCTTTTTTACTTCTGGCTTTCTTCCCACAGATGAAACAACAACAGAAAGAAGCGGCGTTCGCTGTGTGTCTATTTATTACAGCATTGATCTCCCTGGTGGCAGCTGTGTTTGTAGATATTATGAGTCTGACCATCTCTGTTCAGCTGCCTCATGCAGGAAAGGCCGTCCTCAAGGCCACAGATGCTTCTACAAGTTCGACCTGATGAGTCATCCTCCTTTCACCAACACTTGCTCAGTGTCAGAGGAGAACCCTGAGGCGCCACGACTCCCTGGCCGACGAGGAACACATCAAGAGGAGACGGGTGAGGAGCCGTCAGCCGAGGAGAACATCACATTCAGGCTGCCAGGAGATCAATAACGGGATTATGTACGCCTGCTGGAATATTTGTGTCTGACACTGATTGTGATGGAAGTCTCACAGCACAACAGACGGGTTTGATTTATAAAACAGGAGCTGAAGATCTGAAGAGACGGCGACATCAGACTTTCAGTTCTGATGTTAAACAAACCAGCTCAAAAACACTGGAGTTCTCGTTTCTGTAACGTGGGGGACGACGATCAATCAGCTGTTTTAGACGACTCTGCAGAGGATTGTACACGTACTGAAATGTTTGACGAACTTAGAAACCCCGAACAATGTTCGATATCCCAAACCTGAGGGACCAGCTGATGTCAGTCAGGGAGGGGTCTGATTATTGGTCTGAACTGGGATGAGCTGCTCATCAGCAGGTCCAGGGGCAGGTTACAGACTCATAATATACTGGATGTGGTCCAGACCAGAGCCTGATCACACAAGATATGTTGATATACTGTCAAATCAAAATTGAAAATTGATTGACTGAAAGAAATGTACACAAAGACAAAAGTGAAACAATATTTTCAAAAATGGTAAAAATTCATTCTTGAGTCCAAGTGGACATTTGTGCCAAATTTGAAGACGAAGACATCACATTCCAGTGAGGAGGCAGGCTGAGGAACCTCAGGTCCACCAACACATCCCGGAGGAGGAAGTCTAGACGCTGCTGAACTGCTTTGAGTGGAAGAGACTCGACATCTTGAAGCAGACAAATGAATCTAGACGACGTTTCGGTGAAGCGCTTTATAATTACAACTTGTGAAATTCCACAGAGCTGGAAAGTACGACCCAATATTTGTACTGTAAGATGCAGGGTAATTATAATTTTTGTTATAATGTGTTTCAGTCCATTAGGAGTACGAACAGAACCTGAAAGGAAAAACAAAAAGGAACAGCAGTAAAAGGAATACTAACACTTTCAAAAGCAAAACACAAAACTATTAGTTTGTGTTTCTTTTCCATTCACTGCTGGTAGCAAAGTATGAACTTAAACTCAGAACCAATGAAGCCTAGCTAGCCTGCTAGTTCCGCATGCAAATATGCTGCGTTTTAGAAAAAAAAAAATCATCATCGGTCATTTAAAGTGTGAGTGGTTTTACATTAATGGACCAAAACTTACAAAAAAAAACTTTAAGTGCTTTTAGTTCAACTCTAAATTCAGGACACGAGAGCCTGAAGATGAAATCTCCAGTTTCTGAGTCCATCAATATGCCACACACACGCACACACACACACTCGCGCGCGCACGCACACACCCAGTGAAATCAAATGTGTTCCCTCCACCACCTCCCAATCAATAACTCCAAAGTGTCGGGTAGCTGACGCCCCCCCTCCCCCCCGTGTCTCCTCGACACTTTGTGACCATCGATCTGCAGCCTGAGCTATTCCGCTGCTCTGCAAGACGAAGCGATATTATTCCCCCCCCCCCCCCCCGTCTCCCCAGGGAGGAGTTGTTTTAATCCTCGGAGGGCTGCGGAGCGTCTGCAGCCCCCTCATCTGTACATATCATCAGTTATGAAGCCCTGCAGGTCGACTGCCACACAGTTGTTTTCTCTCTGCAGCTGACATCACTGCGTCCTGGTAACGGCTGCAGGACTCCATTTATCTTCATATCTGTTTGGGTTTTCACCCAAGGAGCTTCTCATGAGTGTGAGGGTCTAAACAAACTTGCAGATGGAGAGACAGCGTGGATGAGAGGACACTGAGGAGTGCCTCCAAACTTTCAGCCCTGACTTTCAAAATAGAGTGCCGACCCCCACCGTCCCGTACAAGAACGCATGCAGCAACAGACCAAATTCATATTGAACTTGAGCTGGGACATCATAACCACCCCCCCGCTACTTAATTCAGATAAATTTTAAATTATTATGGTGCCCCCAAAACATCACACACTAACCACTAGAAAACATTTGATGAGGGACGTGTATAAAGCAACTTTCTTATGGTCAAAAGATGTCAACTCTCAGGCTCAGACGTCCGTCAAACATTCAACAGAAGTCCAAGTCGGTCGTCTCCTCATCATGTGACCTGTTCGTTCGTTAACAAGAACAAATGCCTCACACAGACTCTTCCTGCACCTGGACTGGAGCAGGAACGGATGTGTCGTCAGGTGTCTGAGGTGATGTGGCTGACGTCCACCAGAATATTGCGTTGTGATAAAACCCACCATAAAAGTCTGCAGTGTCTGAGTGTTTGCTGCAGCAAAGAGTCTGAAACAAACTAACTTTATGAAGAGATTTAAGGGCGGAGTGATCCACGACGCCACCAAGACAAACAAACTTTTACCTCAGAAGATTTACACCGACTAAGTAGCACATTCCTGCTGACATCCATTTTAACGCTGCTTCCTATTATGTTTCTCCATCCATCCATTTTACTTCGGCGGCGAGTGCGAGACGCATCATGGATTTACATCTTTCAAATATATGACCCTTCACTCGCTGCGGCAGATATACGAGCAGAGCCATCAGAACTTTATTAGCCATCGGATTGATGGCGGCTGAGAGGAACGAGTGAGAGACAAAGAGGAAGTGGCACGTACTTGAAACCCGGCGCCATGTTAGCACAGCTCCCGGTCCGCAGCCAGATGCAGTATGGGTCACGAGACGCCAGACAGGCTCTGCAACAAGACAAGAGGGCAACATTCTTTACTTTGCATCCATAAGTTACTTTTACAGGCTTGAAACAAGAACAAAACACTGTAAATTCTCTGATGATTCCATTTACACGACGTTCCTCAGTCTGTTAACGCTCGCCTCCATGTGGACACGTCTGGTCTGCAGACACTGATGTTCAGTGGAATGAGAAGTGGAGCCCCAAACCCTCCACCTCCTCCTCCTCCTCGGAGTCATAACTCAGTCAATGGTGATGCTACCCCCCCCCCCCCCCCCATAGACCCAGCCTTAATGGTGCTTAACAACACCCCCAGGAGAATTTATTGATCAGCTAATAAAGTGAGTGCACAAATCATTTACAACCTCCTCAAAGTACATTAGTGAGGAAGAAGGACGAGATAGAAATAAGAAGAGAGATAATAACACAAAGAACATGAATAAAGAGCACAATAAGTAGAAAAAAGAAAGACGAGACAAGAAAAAGGAGGTGGAAGTACAAGATGAGAAAATGAGACGATAAGAGACACAGATGGAGAAAATGACGAATTGGAAGAAAAACTGGGAAAAGACCAAAGTGACTGAAAAGAGAAAAAGAGCAAAAGCAATCAGAAACAGTGGAAACAGATGGACTGACAAAAGAAGAGAAAGAGGAAGCCAGAGACAAAGTTATTCAACTGTATCAGTCTCCTACACACTCGTCCCTGTGCAGCTGTCGTCGTGAGGATATTCACTGCCATAACGTCACTGTCCTCAAACCTGAACCCAGACATACCAACGAGACCCCCAGAGGTCCCAGGAAATGAAAAAATACAGTTTTAATCCCGCACATGTGTTCATTGATCTCTTGATAAGGTGGCAAATACCTCAACAAATTAGTATTTATACACCAAAATCCCTTTATTTAGTTTAGTGTCTGAAAAAAATGTATGATCTCTTTTATTTTTGCTCCCTTTCTCCATCCTTGGATAGATGCAGTGCAGCCTTGAGATAAACAGCGGCTGATAAACAGGAGATAAATTATGATAACCTGCTTCCTTTTGGAAGGAAATGGGTGGACCATGCAACAGCAGTGAGAAGACGATCTGATAACATTTGGAAAGTCTGAAGAGTCGCATAGTCAATTCATCCTCGTTTGTTAGCAAAGAGCTAACCAGTAGCCAGTTACGCGACTGGACCCACATTGATACGTGTAAATAGTGAATAGCACTCTGACATCTATCTTATACCTACACCACCGTTTCAAGGTGTCCCTTTAGGAGGGGATCCAAAATGTCCTCGCTTCTATTGGACAACACACAAGTCCCCACAACGTCATGTGTACGAGTACACACACACAAACAGGTACACACACAACATCCTTTCGTGGACCTTACATTGACTCACATTCAATTTCAGGGAACACTTCATGAGAGATTTTAGCCTAAAATTTTATGGTTGAAGATATCAGTGCATGATTTTTGTCCCCAAACACAGTATTGGGACCAGGAAAGTCCAGGAAGACTTCCATGTCCCAGAAAATTGTTTTATTTAACTCCGAGCAAACAATAGCCACATAGAGAATGACATAATAAAGGTATGTAGATTTGTCTAAAAAAGGGGCCGCTTCAAAGACAAACACTCTGTCAATAGACTCACGTGCATCACACAAACAAAGAGAGGACTGGACCTGAGGACAGAATTTAGCTTTAGTCATGTCTTAGTGTCAGTAATGTCCTCCGGGTTCAGTAAAAACTGGAACATGGCTTGTCTCGTCTAGTCATTCAAGTCCCGAGTCCCCCTGAGCTTCCAGCTCCGCCTGCCCGGTGGCAGCGAGTTGGAGGAGTGGCACATCGTCCCCGTCAAAGATCTTCACCAGAGCTTTGGTGGCCGTGATGAAGACACAGCTGGTGAAGCGCTCTTTAGCAGTGCAGCTGTGTTACCACCTGATGTTCATTCATTCTGCTCAGTAATTAAAAGCAGTCTGATTGGGGTGTGTGTGTGTGCGTGTGTGTATGTGTGCGCGCGTGTGTTCCTCTCCAGTGATGAATGTGCTCTAATTTGAGTGGCTCTGCTCAGTCTAATGACATCTATAAATGAGCCCCTCTTTGTTGGACTATTCAGCCTCGGCATCCCCGTCTCCCCCAGCAACTGTTGCTATATTAAGCTCCACATCAGAACGTTCTGATATTTGCCAGAATTATTAAAAGCTGCTACTTGTCAGAACACAACAGCTGTGTTATTTTAATCAGACAAAGCTGTGTTCTTACGTTTTACAGGCTCCGTGTCGGCTGCAGCGGCTAAGCGGAACTCTGATGACACAGCTGGTGAACGCCACAAACAAGGCATGATGGTCCTTATCCAGCTCCAACCCCAGAACTCTCCTGTCCTCCTGACCCTGAACGTTACACCTGCAGAACAGGAAGCAGGTAATCCCATAAAAATGGTGATGGCGGTCCTCAAGCTCTTCACTAGTGGACTAGTGGACTCACTTAGACGGGTTGTAGACGTCGATGTCCTCCAGCAGCTTGGAGCCAAAGCTGGCGTTGGGATGCGTGCTCGCCAGAACCTTAAGGACTCTTCCATCATCTGAGCCCAGGAACATCACTGTCCGGTCCTTGTAGGGACCAGCTGAAACATCCACCACGATCTGGGTCAGCTTGGACCTGCGGGGGCGGAAGAGAGAGTATGAACTCTATGAACTTGAGTTTGTGGACGTGTGGCTAACCAGGCCGTCGTCTAGTTTACCAGATCGACATTTCAGGTGTCATCTGGATGGTTATCTCAGGTGTCATTCTCCTGTGTTGCCCACCCCTTTTGCTTTTTACTAGATGCTAATTACAAAGTCACCCTTGCAAGGTGAATCAACAACAGCCTCACAGCGAGCTAGTGAGTTTTGAGGAACATCTGATTTTGATTGTAAAGTCTCTTGGGTTATTACAGGGAATACTTGTAAAAATATACAGCAGATATGAATATAAAGTTTCATAGACTCTCTGATGTAAGAAATAGTAAATCACTAATGTAAAAGTCACTCCAGGAGTCAAAGTGCATGCTGGGAAATAGGAGGATAATCACTATCAGAGATGTGGACACTGCACATGGAGGACTGATATATGAAATAATTCACAGTGTTAATAGCAGCATATTCTTTCAAACAACAGAGGATCGGATCTGTTATCTGGGTCAGCCGGGCCTCTTCAGAGCCGAGGCTAATTCAGCCGCCGATTTAAGAATCTCATTCCCCTCCCAGACTAGTAATTAGAATCCATCAGAAACTCATTTGAAACCTGCAGACGCAGATTAAAAAAGGTCAAAGATTTTCAGACACGCACACACACGCACACACACGCACACACACACACACACACACACACACACACGAGAGAGAGTGAACTTCCTCTGCGCCCACAACTAATCAAAGATGATACTGGCGATTATCCTCGCCGCCGCGGGTCAGCAGAGCCGGTTCATCGGCACTCTGAGCTGCCATCATTTCCAAACTTGCCTATGTCATAGTCCACTGTGACTCCACCTTTCCTTTTTAAATGTTTGTCTCAGATTTATAATTATTAAACTTCCATGAGACACAGTTGATGTCTTAGCCTTCATTCATATCAAAAATCCAAAGATTAAATGCACATTAAGTCAAATAACACACCGCTGGTGAAGAGTCTCTGACTGTTCATCTCCCAAGAGCCTGAGAAGACAGAGACCCGTCTCTCCTCTGTGCGATATTAGTGAGCATTCTCGTTAGCTTAGCACCACGAGTAGCTGTGGACTTGAAGTGTTAGCATCGCTCCATCAAAAGTCATTCAACAGGTCTCAGCTCCCGACTGCAGCACAGAGGAGAGAATAATCTCTCTTGTCTCCTCTGGCTCTGGGGACGATCGTGTATTGATTTTCCCTTTAAAGTCATTGTTTTACATCTCAAACCCCCTACATGCTGCCTTCAGATTTCTCTTAAAATGTGTTTAGTTGCCTGGCAACAGCCTACTATTAGTACTACACAAAATAATAATCTCCAATTTATTTTTATCTTTATTTATTTTCGTTTACTGGAAAAATGTCTCTTGACTGTCTTCAACTCAGCTTTCTGTCAAAGTGACCATGGCAGTTTTAGACCTGGTGAGAGCACTGCAACTGCTCCTCTCAGCTCCCATGAGCTCCTACCAAGGTTGTGAATAACTAAAATCTCAGCGTCGCTGATGGTGTCTGCTCTCACGTGAATGTACAGCCTTGAACATTAGTTTTGTCCCTTGTACTTTGTAGTTTGGGGCATCAACAATGTGTGGAGTCCCACAAGGTTCGATTCTCAGACCTCCATTATTTAATTTTGGCATGGTTTATTAGTCAAAATGGCTTCATATCACCTGCATGCAGATGACATATATTTATACAGAGCTGTGTCACCAAATGAATACAGTTCAGTAGACTTCCTGTGACAGAACATTATCTTTACTGTTCATAGACAGGGACAATTAAGTCAAAATCTAGTTTTCACAGCTCAGAGGCCACTAAAACACAGATTCCAAAGACAAAACAATGAAGGATGATATCGACTAAAGTCCCACTGTGGGGACATTAGCATGACAGAAACAGACTTTTCAGTTTGTTGTTGTTTATTGTTTGTTACCTGCTGGACGTCCTGGTGAAACACGGCCGGTCGTTGACAGAGGGAACAGCTTCGTCCATCAGAGGATACGACTTGATAAATGTCAGCATCTCATCCGGGAACTGAACTGACGATTTGTAGTCGGCAGCAGGACCGTCTCCAGCACACGTTCCGGGTCTGGAGAACCAAATGAACACAAATGCAGTTTTATTCCAGGTTTTAAATGCAGCTGGATAACTAACAGGAGACTCCAGGGTCTCACCTTGGCCTGGGAACCTGCTCATCGGCTACTGGCGTCCAGGAGGAGTCACTGGTCCTCTGCTCCTTAAACTTCTCGTTGAAGACTTTCTCGATGTCGTCCATGTAGAAAGCACAAACTGCCGAGCCAGGGATGCTGATGGGAGGTGTGAGGAAAGGATCAAGGAAGTTATTTTATAACAATGAACGGGGTGATGATTCTGTCATCACTTTTGAGAAGCGAGGTGTTCTGGACCCTGATGGTCTGGAGCTCAATTAACCGCACAGAGCTGACCTGTTGGCCTGCGTGGTGAAGACCCCGACCACCGCGGGCCTCTGGTTGATCTGCAGCACATTGGTGAGCGACTGAAGCACGTCGAAGTAGAAGAAGGAATCTCCAGGAACTGAACAGTTCAGACGAGCCTAAACACACACACACACACACACACACACACCCCAGAGGTTAGTTTTAGCATACAGCATACAGTTATTCTGCCCAAAGCCTGAATCAGATCCTCTGAATCAGCTCAGGACACCAAGAGTTACCTTCAGAAAGGAAGTCCAGTATCTGTCCAGAACTCTGGGAGAACCGCCGTTATCGTTCTTACACACTCGGGCGACTCGAGAAAACACCACCTGCAGGGAGAGAAGCAGATTACAGGCGAGTCTTTGATCACTCGATTGATTTTTTTCATCATTATGAAGCTACAAGATGACGTATTCTTATTCATGCACTCTGTAACCACACAGCAGTGTTTGCTAGCGAGGGTACCTTTCCCAGGGTGGTGTACTCCACCGCGATCTCACTCAGGAAGAAGTAGACGTAGTTACCATAGTCGATGGCGTGCAGGAAATGAGGCTCTGCGCGCGCGCATACACACACACACACACACACACACACACACACACACACACAGGGAGGTAAGTCTCAGTTTCAGGTAGTTTCAATTAAAAGTCCTCATATCTTCCTTCACTGTATCTGATGTTTCACACCTTCCGGACTCTATCGGGTGAAGCTGGCCGTTTCAGTCGCGAGCCTCCGCCTGCCTCGTCCACCTTCTCCTAGCAGCTACTGACACGTCCCTTCTCCAAGGACGTCTTCACAGGCCCACAGACATGAAATGTGAGCACGATGATTTGCGACTGGCCAAATTTACATCATCATGGTCGAGTCCACATTTTTTTTTCTTTGCCGTTGAACCTCTGAGAGTAACTTGATGCTTTTCATGGTTCAAAATAATCTGTTTATTGACACGTTGATCACATCAGTGTTTTGGCAGCGAACGAAACCAAATGTAGCTGAAGGGTCATTCTCAACATCAGAGGAAGTAATGTAGACCTGCTGTATACTGGACAAAAAAGTCTGAGCTTCTCCAGCTCTGACCTGGGATCAGCTACCTCCAAAATCACAGCTGGCTTTCACAATAAAAGCAGCAATACGCCTCTCATGACAGTGAACAATCTCTCACCAACATTGGCATTTAGAAGAAACCTACTCAAATGTCCAGTCTGTATCTCTGGATGTTGATTAAATCGTGCAGTGACATCACACGTGACCACATGCCGGCAAAATGACAGAAACCTTCTCAAGGTCTCAGTGGACATTTTAGGACTCACACAGTTGGACTGTTGGACAGGAGACACACATTTGCAGAGAAGCCAGAGTAGAGAAGTCAGGAATATGGTCAGCTGGCATGGTAATCCAGCACTGACTGACTTTTTGAATTTCTTTACCGATTAGTGAAAAATGTGTCAATCAAACTTTGGTTTATATCTTTGTCCCGCCTCCAGAGACAGAGGAGACAGTCAGGCTCATTTTTCAAGGCACTGATCTCCGAGGACACTTCTTGCAAACCATCTGAGGCCAGAAATCCCCCAGAACACGAGCGTTACACTGTTTATCATCACGTGACTCATCCTACCTCGAAGCCACTTGGAGTCGTACTTGACGGTCCTGAGGACGGGTCGGCCCTCACCCAGGCTTCTGTAGATGACGGCGTCGCTGGCCAGGAAGTCGGTCATGGTGGCCGAGTAGAAGTCTCCACCTGAGAAGTTCAGTCACAAATTCTTCTTGATCGAGCCGTGTGCTCAGTCGTCCGCAAACACGACAAACTCATTGGAACACTTCCTGTTCTGCTATGGTGGACCAGTACCAAACAGGAAATGTTATGGATAAAGATGACGTTTAGCTGTTGTTAGCTGTCAGTCTCTGTTAGCTTCAAGCTAAATATACGTGGCTGGTTCTTTCTGCATTCTGGAGTCACAAAGATGGAACGAAGGAGGGAAAAAGGTCTTCAAGACACCTGTTAGTGAGTACTTGACAGTCAACAACACACTTTTTGGGTGAAGTATGACTGTAAGTCCTTCACTCAGCCCACTGGGACCAAACATTATCTTTTTTTTCACTTCCAAGTATCTTTGAATCTAAAACACTTCAATCACGACTGAAATATTTCACTGAGGTCATTAAATGTCACATGAATGAACATCATCTTTGATTCGTTGGACTCACCGGCGAAGAGTCCCACGTTGGACTGAACGGACTCGAAAGGACAGCGAGCCTGACCGACCACCTCCTCGCCGACCTGCTCCAAACTGGTCATCTTCAGGGAACAAGATATAAAATGATATAATTACATGACATAAAATGAAAAATAAAAATAAAACAAATCCCTCAGTACCAGCCGCTGAGGGGAGGTCTAACCTGATGAACTGCGGCTAATCTAGTCAGTATTCAGATGGAATTCACCTCATGTTTCTGTACACAAGCTCATAAAATGATAACAGATGATGTCATTATGACATCGTCATCCAGGAAAAACAACCAAAGGTGGTCAAAAATTGTCTGCTATTTAAATCAAAGGTTTGTAACTTTGAAGATCTCAACACAGGAGCATTAGCAGACACAGAAGGAGGAGGAGTTGAGAGTGGGAGCGTCCATCTGTGGTGAGTGGAGGTGACGGTGGTCTGATTGATCAGCATGACACCAGACTGAGGAGACTGACAGGTCAGCGTTTAAACCAGGACCACCCCAGTTGGAGCCTGCAGCGCATATCTGGACTCTATTTCCTAATTTTTTTAAGTCTGAGTGAGTGATGGAAATGACCCCGTTTGAAACGGCTCCAGAAAAGAGCAAGAACAGAGCTGCCCGCAGCCCAAGAGCTCGCTAGCATGTCATCCAGAGGGGCAACTGGCTGCGATCACATGACACCCGCTGAAGGAGCGTTTGTAATGTCAGATGTTAATGTCAGACTGAAGGCTTCAGTCTGAGACCCTATCAATCCAAAACCAAACTCCATCAAGAAAACAAGCATTTTAAAGGTTTTTGAGTTAGCTTTCTTGTAAACACGTGAAAAACCATGAGTCCATATTTAGTGCAAGTCAGCATTACAATGTTGCTGCTTCAGCATTATTTTGATCCGTTTATTGCCATTAAATCTTTGTCAAATCCAATCAGAAGTCATTCACACTCAGGCTGTGTGACTTCACATCATCTCTACACACTCAGACATGACGGCACTTCCACCAGTGCAGGGCAGCAACACGCAACATGTATGACCAGAACCTGGAACACGGTTGATTATGTTGCTGATAAAGTCACTGCCATGTTTCTGATTCGTCTGCGGAGGCTGGTGGAGCGTTTAGCCTCCTGAGGAGCCTCTGAAACACACCTGTGGGCTGCTTCGCCCTCAGGGACTTGGATCTGTTTTTAGCTCTGAGCGCTGACCTCGCCGACCTCTTCTTCTATTCGCCCTCGCTCTGTCTGTCTCCAATATCCCGCCATTATGTAACAGAACAGAGGGATACGTTGTCACTCACATTCCTCTGTCCTCTTTAATATTCTGCTACCAGCTTGACGAGGTGACGCCGGGGGAATCTTCACCAAATTTAATGAAACATTTACATTCTTTTCATACTAATCTCAGCTCATTCAATGATGTTCCATCATTGTCTGTGTCTGCCTTCATTTTCAGCTGCCACAAATTAAAACTCCTCAGCAGCTGATGAATCGTATCGCCACAGGCAGACCCGTTGCCACCACCGCCACCACTTAAACCTTCAGAGTTTCCAGGGAGGATCTGAGGCCGCTTAACACATAAATGTAGATGTGGACTTCCAACAGGAAACATTCAGGAGTTGATAATGATTGATCTTTCCAAAGCTGCGGTCAGCTCTGAGGAAGTCCCAGAGCTGTCAACCAAACAATTCAAACTGCAACCCAGGGGATGATGGAACACTTGCTAACTGGACGGTGTGGAATGTTGGTGCCACCAGACGTCCCAGTGGAGGAAAGCGGCGTATGAGTGAATGTACAAGTTCCTCCGAGAGTCGTGACTCCTCTCAGCAGGAGAGTAACAAGTGACTCCAACGTGGAAAGCAAAACAACCAACACGGTGGGCTTCAGCTGAAGATAGTCGTTAACAGTAGAGAGGGTCATAACCCAGTGCCTCAAGAACAGCCTTCATGGTTTGGTTGCGAGAAGAACGAACATTTAGGCAGCGGAGATTAAAAAAACACAGCAAAAACATAAAGCTAATAAAAATAAATACCATATCAATATCACATCAGTTTTTAACTGGAAAAATATGAGTGACAACGTTCGAACATGCTGGTGATGAAAGAGTTCATGTGTCAAGTTGGCAGCTCTGAAGTAAAGAATCAACCGTCTCAAGTTCCAAGAGTCAAAACACCTTAGGCTGGAAGTTTTGATTAAAGGTGTTTTAATCCAGCTTTTTAATCGATCTTTTTATGGAATATGTAAAAGTGTGGTTTTGCCCTCAGAGACAGAGGTGAGCAGGAACGTCTGTTTTTATCTTTTCAGATCCAAACCAGCTCGTCTCCTCGTCTCCACGCCTTGTTTTCCCGCCGCTGGAGGTTTCAAAGTTCAGGAAGCCTCTGCTAAACGGGGTCATCACCTGTCACTCAAACTGCCAGTGCTACCTGACACTTTCAATTAGGAGGGAAGGAGCGTGTGTGTGTGTGTGTGTGTGTGTGTGCGTGCGTGCGCGTGCCTATCTCTGCTTGTCAACCTGCCGTGAGGGTTGTCGCATTTGGGAAGTCAGCAGGTGAGCAGATGGCGGGAGTGTAAAAACCAAAACAAGGAGAAGCATGATTACACAGGAATCCAAGATGACCGACACCCGTCGCTTCACTCAGGCAGACCATGTAGTGACACACCCACAACTGCTGCGGCATCTGATTGGTCTGACACCAACCAAAGCTGTGAAACAAACAGCCACTTCCTACTATGAAGTCACAACCACCACTAATGAATTTCCCAACTTGTAGGTCACATGACCACAACACTGCTGGGCCATCGACCTCAGATGCATCCATGGAAGTTACCACGCTACGTGTGATGCTGGTGACAGGAAAAGGACGGCTGTGTGTACCTTGTAGTTTCGGCAGGTGGGGTTGAAAGCGTTGGTACCGCAGGCGAAGAGCGTCTCGTCGTTTCGGGGCACCAGGACTTTGATGTAGTTGTAACACTCATCCTAACACACAAACACACATCAGCACAAGGAGTGAGCGACTGGAGACTCATCAAAACCACAGAATTACATTCATTTGAACTTTTTTAAACTCGAGTCAGAGACGTGGAGCTGAAGAACGTGACATTTGCAAACTTACGCTGTTCTTGCCTCTGACCGTACACTTGCTGACGTCTTTGGATCTCCACGTGAGCTTCTAGGACAGGAAAAGGAAGGACATCAGGTACGGATGAGAACTGTGATATGTCAGACTGGGGAGAGTCTCAGGAAAATTATAGTGGATATTTGGATTTTGACTCTCCATCCATCCCTCCATCCATCCCTCCCTCCCTCCATCTTCCCCCTCTTCTCCTGTTGAGGGTGGTGGGGGTGGAGCCTATCCCAGCAGCCTTCCCCCTGGACAGGTCACCAGTCCATGGCAGGGCCAACACATAGAGACAGACAACCATTGGCTCTCCCAGCCACGCCTACGGTCAATTTAGAGTCTGGATTAACCTGGTCCCTCTTGATGTCTTTGGACTGTGGAGGAAGCTGGAGTACCAGAGAGAACCCAGCAGGAACAGGGAGAACATGGAGACTCACCCAGAAAGACCCCGTGCTGCAGCCGGGGCTCCACCCACAACCTTCTTGCTGGGGGCCACAGGGAGGACCTCTGCTCCACCGGGCCACGGATTTTGACTCTCGAACTTCAGAAAGTGTGTCAGAGAAACACTTTAGGTGAGGAAATACGAGGGTAATATCCTGATGATATCCTCCATGAAATCTTTAAGCTCCTTTGGTTAAATCATCGCTATGGACAGAGTTTATCACATCCTCATCAATAAATATTACCGGCTGCTTCAATCATGTCACGCCGCTGCCAGGAATTCAGCCACTGCGGGCTTCAACTGCAGCCATTTCTGACCTTTAATTTTCCAAATTAAAAGTCTGCTGAATGAGCTTTTCATTTTCTCTGGCTGCACTGTTGCCATGGAGACAACAATCATCTCCTGCCATGACACTGAAGAAAACTGGATTATTACATTTACAGGAAACAGATAAAAAGTAACAACTGATTGCGACAAAGTGGACCTACGGAGTTAACTTAGGATGCAGAGCACCGCAGGGATGCTATTAGGATGCTATGCTATTAGTATTTCTGTGGTCCAAAAGAAGGTTAGCATGTAGTGCAACGGGAAGTTAGCATGTCAGGGATGAGATATTTTGAGGGCCAAACAGGAAGTCACTGTGTCAGGATGAGATATTTTTGTGGTCAAACAATTCATTGTCCAACAGAAAGTTGGCAAGCCGAGGACGAGCCTGAGACCACAACAGCAGTGACTGGTCCGCCCTGCGACGTCGCATTTCCTCCAGCGCATTTCCAGCAGTCTCCTCAGGTCCAGAGCTCTTTGAGTTTTAGATTTATTTGTGAAGTTGGACTGTTGTTCAAAGAGTTAGAACTTGAAAGTACACGTGTGGACAACACAACGGCCCCCGCTGCCACCTGGTGTTTCAGCAGTGCAACTGCAACCAACCTGCCAGACCACAGCAGAGGGATAAATATTTACGAGGTACTCGAGGGAATGTCTGAGCTGAGGATTTTCCTCCCGGAACAGTTGAGCCCTGGGAGAGAGTCTGATGTCAAACGGCGCCACTGATGTGACATGGAGTTTGACGAGCGGTCGCACCCTCGCGGTACATGAATTCACTGCTGGTTTCAGTCTGTGGTTTGTTCTCACACACAGGAACAAACTGTTGAGGGTGATTATGATGGTGATTCGTGCTGGAGGGGAAACGGCGCCATGCTGCTGCTACGATGTCTCACTGAACCTGACCAGGACTTTTCGTTCAAAATTTACTTTAAAACAAATCCTACAGAGAGAGAGCAAGACGTGATGCGGCGCTCGACCCAGTCGCTGGGGTCGGATCACTGATAACGAGAGTAACATCTCACATCAAACAGCCACTGTAAGCTGCCATCCCACAATGCACTAGGAGGCCGATTACTGTCAGGAGCCACCCTGTAACCTTTTCTCTTTGATAAGGAGGAGGTGTGCAGATCAAAGGAAGCGTGTCCTTTGTGCCGCCGCAGACGTTGTGAGCTGCTGCAGTTTTGTTCCTCCACTCTGATATTATTGTGCAAAAAGTAAAAAGGATCTTTTGTTGCGTTGTCAGCCGTCAGGTTTGATGTTGCTCCATGAGGGAGGAGTCTTACGTAAGAGCAACCCCAGCATGGAGCTGCAGCCGATTCAACGTCCTCGGACAGTTTATTAGAGGAAACTTCACACCAAATCAGAGTGGGAGCCTGTCCATCATCCGGTTTTGCTTTGCTGCAGTTTCTAAGTTCAGTTGCTTAACTCTGCAGGAAAGAAGCCAAACTATTCTGCTGCTTAACTCTGAACATCAGTGAGGAGAGAACAAATCAATGCGAGGAAATGTGAGTTAAATAACCTGATGTGATGTTATCAGGCGTCTCTTGACTGCTGTGAACAGAAGATATCACAGGCTAATTAATAAGTGTGACTGGCGGCTTCAATCATATCACGCTGGACCGCAGCTGCTGCCATTTACTCACTGACTGCAGGCTGCGGCTTGAACCTCGTCCTTTCAGCCTGTAATTGCCTCCATTAAAAGTCGGCTGAATGAGCTTTTAGCAGCTAATGTTTGCACCGGCGCCAGAGAAGTACAGACAAGTACTACTGGACGACTTTGACACTGGAGAAAAAGAAAACTTTTAAATGATCCCTCGCAAGTCTTTAAAAAAATATTTCTCAAGGTTTGGATTCACAAGACGACTTTCACAATCAAAACCGAGCCTGAGAGGACTGAGCGTGTACGACGCCAACAGGCTTCAGCAGGGTTTTTTCTGATGACTTAAAAATCCAGGGCTCATGAGAACACAAGAATGAGAGTTTGCAGAGTTAACATACGTGATATTTGGGTGAAGAGGTGGAGGAGTAGAGGTGGAGGAGTAGACGTGAGGAGACGCAGAGAGCCATACACTGCCTGGTAATGTCTGGAACGGTTCCAGGTGTATGAGGCTGGGTTGAGCTAGCATAGCAGTAGCACTGGACGTTAGCCAAACACTCCCAGCCACACTGCTAGCCAGGAGGCCCGGGGTTTGTTATCACGCTGCTGGACATCTATCTGATCACGCCTGGATGAACAGCTACCAGCAGATCATACGTGATCATACATGAACAGAAGAGAGGCCACGTCAACGTCACGGCTGGGTTGGGAGTCAAAAGCTGATCAGGAGCTCTGAAACATTGGTGAGCATTTTATAGTTTCACTCTCCAAAATCCAAACCCCACAAATGTGCTCTAGAATTTACTAATGTGAAATACTGTAGGAGGCCTGGTGGAGCAGTGGTCCTCACTGTGGCCCCCCAGCAAGAAGGTTGTGGGTGGAGCCCCAGCTGCAGCACGGGGTCTTTCTGGGTGAGTCTCCATGTTCTCCCTGTTCCTGCTGGGTTCTCTCTGGTACTCCAGCTTCCTCCACAGTCCAAAGACATCAAGAGGGACCAGGTTAATCCAGACTCTAAATTGACCGTAGGCGTGGCTGGGAGAGCCAATGGTTGTCTGTCTCTATGTGTTGGCCCTGCCATGGACTGGTGACCTGTCCAGGGGGAAGGCTGCTGGGATAGGCTCCACCCCCACCACCCTCAACAGGAGGAGAGGAGGAACATGGAGGGATGGATGGGTGGATGATGGATGGATGGATGAATGGATGATGATGGAGGGATGGATGGATGGATGAAATACTGTAATAACTGTAAAATGAGATGCAGCATCAAGCGATGGACTGGATGGAGAGCGGCTGGACCACGAGGAGACATCAGGTATCGTCACTCACCAACTGAGGGACGAACTGGTCCGAGGCCGTCGTGAGGTTCACCGCAAACACGTGATCCCTGGGGACACCAACAGTCAGATTCACTCTCCATCACCTTTACCGGGATCAATGGATCCGTTTCGTGGTTTCCAACCACCAGCTAATCATCTGTCAGCTGTCATAAGTTTACAGTTAAAACGTTTCAGCTGCAGGTCAAAATCCGTTGACTTCTGCTGTTATGAACTCATTATCTGCTCGTTTTATTTTGCTGTTGTCTCCGGTCTGATGAACCTTGTATTTACAAGGATTATTTCAGCATTGCCTGGATGAAACGACAGCTAGATGAGTCTGCTCTAATGTCAGAGACACTTCTGTATCTAACATTTGCTCTGTTTTTGTTTGCTGACATCAACACATCTGGTGAGAAAGTTCAAATTCACCTCCAAGCCCCGCCAAGTCCCTAAATCTCTCACAGGAGAGATTCATCCTCCTCTTTCTCCTCATCCACTTCCTCCAAACCTCTCCTCCACGCCGCTGTGGCCTGTTTGGTTATTTTGGCTTCCTGGTTATCATCAGCTGGACTGACGTGAAGCAGGCACAGCGACGTGGACGTGCGCTCACCTGGCAGTGATGTAGAGCATGTGGTTGATGCGCAACATCCTCTGGAAGTCCAGGCCCAGACGCAGTGTGTCGTTGTCCTGAAGCAAACCCTGAAAGCCTGGATACTGATACGACTCTGCGGCCAGAGGAGAGAGAATCCATCAGCTGTCAATCATCCTCAGGACATCAGGTCCAGAGCTGTTACCTCGGTGACATTTGCAGAAGTCAGAAACAAAACCCCCCAGAACTCAAGTATGGTGGCTGCCTGCAGCCATGATTGGTTCTGTCATAGTGACCTTTGACCTCCAGACTCTTCTCTCTTCCTCCTTGAATCTTAATGATGTTTGTGGAAAGGGAAGGGATAGATATCACACACGTGAGGTGAGAGTGACCTTTGACCTTCGGCCAAATCTGGCACTTTTGAGAACGAGAATGGAAAACTTGAAGCTTCGCCATCCAGCCAACAGCTGCGTGACCTTGTGGTGTTTTAGGAAGATCAGCAATCTACTCACCCTCCCAGCTGACCACGGTGATTGGCTCCAGGTCTTTGGGGAACGGCGTGGTCGTGGCAGCTTCAGACAGGAAACAGGAGGTGAGCAAGAGCAGCACAAGAGGCGGCTTCCATGGCGACAGCCAATCGGCAGGGGCCATTTTGCGGGAGAGAGAGGGGAGGAGGAGGGCGGGGTTAGGAGATATCAGAGCAGGTCATGGTGGGTGTCAGCTGTGAGGAGACAGGGAAGGAGACAGAGAAGGAGACACGTCAGACGTGGGACGGCGTGGGTTCCGTCCTGATGTTCTCTCTCACAAGGTCAGCGTCTCTGCCTGGAATGATACTTTTAAATGATGAGGGATTAGCTTAGCGATTAGCTCTGTCAGGTCAAAGAGCAAACTCAGCAATCAATTACAGGGATTAGCATTAGTTTAGTGTGGTTGTGTTGATGTTGACAGCCTCCACTAAAACACACCCGCATTAAATTGTTCTACCAGGAGAACACCAACCCAGAGAACTGCACGCCACACTTCGTCCGGAGGGATTAGGTTTAGTCGACGTCTTCTGTGAATAAACTTCTCATTAGTTCCAGAGGTGAGGAACTACAGTCCAACTTTCCTGTTTTTAGTGTCTTTAAGTCAAAGGGAACTAAGAACAAAAGTCTTTTTAAACTTGCAGTTCAGGTTCTTGGTCACATGGTTCAGCTACACGGCAGGATTTGCCAAAACAAAGTGAGGAGTTGAATTCTTTGTATTCTACATAAACAAATTATGACGTGTTGACACCAGCGCGTCCCCACCAGTTTCATCAGAGGATATCGTGACACCAACCTGGGAACTAAGATAAATGAGCGAGCTGCCATGAAGGGAGGCTCCATCTCCAAACATGAACTGATTCTCAAAAAGCATCAACATTTTGGTGAAACGGAGGGAGTTTTTTTCAAATGTCCAACATCTCTGCTGCGATTTTTCAACATGCATCAAAACGAGAGGATGAAAACCTGACTAGCGCTTCCTCTGCCTGTTCAGGGTTCACTGGCAGTTGTCCAAACCCACATAGAGCTGCATGAGCGCCATCTAGTGGCCTGGAGTCACGATGTTCACTTCTCAATATGTAGGGATGAAATTCAATCTGTTCATTCGATCACTTTTTTCTCTTCTGAAGATCAAACCAAGCGGCTGGCAGATCTCGCCGGGTTCACAGGTAATCCGCACTTCCTTCCCTCCTCGTGATGCGTCTCAAGGTCGCACCTGAACCGAATCTCACACGACTTCGATTCACCTGCATCAGTCCTGAATGTTGTGATGTCTGAAACCCTCCGATGTGTCCTGTGCTTTAAATTGCATTCGGGAAACGTGACGCGGCTGAGGACTTAATGAAGGCGTGTTCTCTCCGAGGCGAGCGGTGCGCCGGTTCGTGTCGCCGTCAGCTCGTCATCGTCTCGTCTCACTGGATGAGATCTGAAATCAGAGCTGCTTTTGGCTTCAAGGAGCAAATTAATGATTTCAGGAATAAAGCAGACACTGAAGAGGAGCAGCACATAAACGCCGGGATTCATCATCAGACTTTAGTGGCAAAATGTTCCAGGTTAACAAACTCCTTGAATCATGAAACAGGGTTCCTGACTGACTTCCTGTCTCTCACACTCTTGGTGAGGTGACGATGACGAGACGCAGAGGTTAACCCTCAAAGTTTCCCAGACGAGCAAAACTCTGTCACTCATCAGCTGGATGTCACAGTACCTCGTTATGAGTGCAGTATTCATCGTGTACTTCTGATGTGATATGAGGAATATCTACTGAGGCGAGGCGGCTGCAGGGTGGCGACATCTCGTCCTTTACTCAAACAGGAGCAGCAGGGGGCGCCCTGGTCACTGCCGCCACTGTCGCAGCTGCTGACGTCACACTGGCTTGGTTGATATTGGTTGATAAGTTTGTGGTCACGTTAACCGTAAGGCTGGCCACGGATTTGACAGAGATGACATTGTACACGTATGCAGGCGTCAGGTCATTTGTGGTGCGACCAGCTGGAACATTCCCTCGCCGCGCCCCTCACAGGCACGATGACCTCAGGAGTTTTGTTGTTGTTGTTAGCTTCAAGCTAACTAAACGTGGCTGGCTCTTCCTGCACTCTGGAGCCATGAAGAAGTTCTGCAGGAGGGAAAACCTCTTCCAAACTCAGGTCATGTGACTTGTGAGGCAATAAAACTCTTGTTTGTTTTAAATATCACTGTAAAAGTCATGAGGTTTCTACCCAACCGCAGCAATTTGGCTCATTTCATTTGTTTTGGTTACTTTTTATTCTTCTTTGTCCTGTGGTTTTTTTTCTGTTGCTCACCACAGAAAAGTGAGCTCAAGGTTGTTGTCCTCAGGACAAATCCGTCCGTCCGTCCGTCCGTCTGGTTTGTGGCGCCTCGTGGGACGATGAGACCACCGTGTTTACTGAGACAAGCGATTATTTCTGCAGTTTTCTCCTTTAAAAACAGAATTACTGAGTACAAATTATTATTGATGTTTCCCTTCACAGCAGTAAACACACCAGTGTGTGTGTGTGTGTGTTTGAGAGAGAGAGAGAGAGAGAGAGAGAGAGAGAGAGAGAGAGGGACCGCTCTTAGCGCTCATGTTGTCCTCCTCCACTCACACCTCTGTAATGGAACAGAGGAGAGTGTTAACATGAGTTAGAGTGGCCTCTTCCTCGTCCTCCTCTTCCTCCTCCTCTTCCTCCTCCTCACTACGCTGCCACGGCTTCTGAAAATGATGGCGAGGAGGAGGAGGAGGATGTTGCTAGTGATGTTCTAGTGTATGATGAGGGGAGGGATTAACAATAAAGCATTGATGCTGAGGATGATAAGTCATTGTTCTCGTTCAAAGACAAAGAGGAGGAGGGGGAGGAGGATATTTAAAAATGTCAGCAAAGATAAACGAAGAAGCGAATCATCAAAGAGAGGGAGGAGGAGATGAAGCATGAAAACAGGGTTTTTATTCTGGGCTGTCAGTCTGTGGCATCACTGCAGAGTCACATGTCAACAAGTCAACTTGAGTCCTGAACAAACACCTTGACGAGAACACTCGACTCTAATGAGGCCGTTTACAGACGCTTCCTGTCACTTTCCCGCCGTCTCTCAAGTTATTTTGGGTTTTTGTTGCGTCTCCTCTGCCTCCACGTTTGGCTTCACCTCCGTCAGTCTGTCAAACCTCTTTGTCACCAGCTTCTTCAAGGGTCTCTTGAGGTTTCCTCAGATTTAATCTTTTTTATTTTGATATGAAGCTGGATTTTCTGTCTCTGGGTGGAGAACCTGAATGCAGCACAATCCCCGACTCATTTAGATAATTGCTACATCTTGTTCTCCTCGTCATCACGGCATGTTTCTGCTGCCTGAACATGATCTTGCTGCCGCCGGGGACGATGTGTCATTTATACGGTGGGACTAATCCTTCAGATGAAGCTCAAACAGGAAGTTGACTCTTCCCCGCCTCCCTGAGGAGGCTTGGCTGATTTATACGATATCAGATTCCATCATGACTCTGATCTGGTTGAGCTGCTTGAGCGTCTGATCGATTACACGTTTACTGCAGAGTTAATCAATATTCCACTGGTTTCAGTGGGAATTAAGACGCTCAGCCCAACACATTTAACCCTTCGCCGCCTGCATCGTGTCAAACCTTCAAACCCTCCTGATACGATGAAAACCTGACTTAAAGATGTTCCATCAGTGTTCCATCAGAGCAGAACGTCTCTTTAATGTCATAAAACATCACAGGTCTACGGAGGGGCAGAACCTCCCCCAACAGCTTCCAGCAGCAGGTTACGATGAAGCTACAGACCCGTTCCACCTCGTCCTTGGTTCCTCAGCCAGGTTTCCATCACAACTGTTTGAGTTCTGCTGACAGTTTCGTCCTCTGTCGTAGTTGAGGCGCCGCTAGCTTCATGCTAAATGTTCGTGACTGGCTCTTTTCTGCATTCTGGAGTCCGACTGTTTGAACATCACGGCTCATCCAAGTTGTTTGGCTGTTGTTCTTTGGCGGAGCTGAGCGGTGACCTTCTGCCCTCACTGATGCGCCACACAACATAGCCACCAACCGCTGGCTAACAACTGCCCACTCACACTGGAACTCTGTTTAAGTTCCTGACATTTCCTCCTCCCGCTTCAGCTCCTGATCTGCTCATGTTCATGCGGTTTCTGCTTTTATAGACATACTTTTAGTGCTTCTGCATGTTTTTCTCTCAAAGTTTTAAATGGCCTGCAGATGAAAAGGAACGTGTGGTTAAATCTGCCGCCAGCTGCTCGTGAGGGTGAACTTAGACTGAAGCCAGTGACCTTCACCACTTCTTATCCTTCCCTCCATCTTCACGCATGCTTTTAATGTCTGACCGTGTGCAGGGCGTCACCTACAAAGCTAGGCCTCATGATAATTGGGGAATATTAATACAATTTTCAAAACCATATTTTTTGGTGAGACTTAGAAACTTTAACCTGATTGTCCTCTCACTGCATTCCAAACATGGACCACCTGCCCCCCCCCCCCCCCCCCCCAGGCTATAAAAGGACCACAGCAGTGATTTGCCTTCACGCCACTGAACTTAATCACTTTACCGCTCATCAGCTTCTTCATAAACACCTCCACTGAGCTGCTGTGACCTCACTGACATCAATCTCATTAAAACCTCAAAGTCCCCGTGACATTCTCACAATAACGCTTCATTTACGCCAGCGGGATGTAATCCGCTGGCCGCTCAATGCCATCAACCAGTTGGGATTCAAATTATCTGACAAAAAGAGGAGTATCCAGTATCTGCATTAACGCGCCAGCAGCGATATTTCTGTCGGGCTAATAGAGGAGAACACAGCCGAGTCTAAAGCTTTAATCTCCTTCTGCTTTGAACCTCTTCAAACAAAAACTGTAGGGCTGCCCCCAGAAATATTGTGGCTGTGCTCAGTCAGGAAGCCCCCGAGTCAACCGAGATTCTTCAAGGCGAGCTCAGAGTGTTGCCTCAGGAGCACAGGACAGGAGTACTGCTACTACTGTTGTACCTTGACTGTTTATGCACAGGTGTAGTATCTCGCTCAGATGTGTCCTGCAGTCGCTAAACATGATTTACCACAATTCATTTACAAAAAAAACAAAATGGAACTGAGACGGTTCACGTTGCTAGCAGAGACCGCTAGCAGAGACCGCTAGCATTAGCTTGTTTCACTGCTAGCTGCAGCAGCCCTGAGTCCTTAGTCTTGTTATTATTACCTGTAACCAGAGAACAGTCGCATGCGCGTGCGCGCGTGTGTGTGTGTGTGTGTGAGTGAGAGACAGAACCATGACAATTCCTCAACAGTCAAACAATCATATTCAACAGCCAACTTCTGTCGCCACGAAGGATCCAAACTGACAAGTGATCACAAATACCAGCTATTAATGAAAGCTATTGATCCGCCTGTAAACAGAGGCGACGCTGCGAACTGTGAGGGCGCAGAGCAAGTTTCCTCAACAAGTTTTGGCCTCACAACTATGGATAACACAAATGTGTGTGCCATCCTTGAACGGCGCTCCAAGTGTCAGACTGAGAAAGTGGCAGCAATCTTCATCCTGACAAGCAATCCACCACCTACTCCCACCGTGCAAGTGTGTGTGTGTGTGTGTGTGTGTGTGTGTGTGTGCCTGTGCGTGTGTCTGTGCGTGCCTGTGCGTGTGTCTGTGTGTGTGTGTGTGTGCGTGTGTGTGCCTGTGCGTGTGTGTGTGTGTGCCTGTGCGTGTGTCTGTGTGTGCCTGTGCGTGTGTGTGTGTGTGTGTGTGCGTGTGTGTGCCTGTGCGTGTGTCTGAGCTTGCCTGTGTGTATGTGTGCCTGTGTGTGTGTGCGTGTGTGTGTGTGTACGTGTGCCTGTGCGTGCGTGTGTGTGTGTGTGTGTGAGTGACTCTCACAGAGAGAAAAAAACCCAGACAATGAAGGAAATGAAGTGAAGAAAGAGAAGCGTGGCGACACACTTGGAGCTCCTTCTCTCGCCCCGGGCCTCGTTTCGTGGAAGTTTACAGTATTAATGACAAAACTATCGAGCAAACACTAAATTAATCCCGGCTGTAATCAATCTGCCCGCTCAGACTTGGTGGCACGACGACATGCTTCCAAACTCGGTGAAATCCTGATTTCATGCAGCAGAAATCTGCTCTTTGTGTTTCCTCTGGTTGGATCACGGCGGAGAGGAGAGGACGCTCGCCAACTAATTCTGGCTTCAGCTCCCAGCCGCATCCACGGATTCTCACAGACTCTTCAAGGCTGAACTCAATCGATTACCCTCACCCTTCCGGTTCTGGTTCTGTTCGCCTGATGAACGCTGATCTTACATCCAAATGTGCTGGAAGTTTTTGAGAGATATCACACCAACATTTCATGAGGAGACATCAGTCCAGCACCAAGTCCAGGACTCAACATGACAGAGTCCCGTCGTCCTGTAGACCCACACCCGCAGAGACCCAGGATGAGTCAGCAAGACTACTAATAGTAGTACTAGTACTACTATTAGTAGTCCTATCAACCAGCTTTACTTGACGTGGGAGTGTCAAAGAGTCAAATATCATCACCAACAACCAGGATTATTATCATTCCAGCTGATCCACCACCACTTCAGGTCCACAACAAACAGCAGATGTGTCTGGTTCTGACCCGCGGGAGCCCACAGACGGACAACATCAACAAAGGGTAACAAGCATGTTCCTCCTCTCCTCTAATTTCTACTTCCTCCTTCACTCATTCCTCCCAAACTCTCCTCCTCATCTTCCTTTATTTTATTTGTTCATCCCTCTTTTCATTTCTCCTTTGTCTTCACGTTTTCTTCTTTCCTTTGTCGTTCCAGCCTCCAAACACATTGCCTTGTTTTTCATTTTTTTAAATTTCTCTCTATTGTTTAAGAGGTAATCTTCCTCTTCATCATTCCTTCCCTCCGTCTCCTCCTTCTCTCCCCTTTCACATTCCTTCATTCCTTTCTTACACCCTCACCTCTCTCTTTCTTTAATCCCTTTTTTAAATTCCTCCCTCATCCTCAAAGGTCACTTTCCCAGCTCAGCAACATCCCATCATCTGGTTACCACGGCAACAGCTGCGGCTCCCGTTATCGCGGCTCCCTCTGATGTCACCTTCGCCGGCTCAAAAACAACCTCCCGACAAACTCTTTATCCAGACTCTAACAAGATGCTTTTATTGTGAAAAATCACATGACGCGAAGTTGAGATTCTGACTGATGAAACCTGCAGCTGTGACTGGCAGCAGGTGTGTGACCTCTGACCTCACACACACACACACACAAAACACACACACACGCTGTGGATCGATGGACTACGGCTGCCCGACAGTCCCGCCTGCCCTGAAGGACACGCCTGGAGTGTGTGTGTGATGATTTATCTCTCACACACTGACCTTCCTGTCTTAGCGCTGAAGACAGCATGTTACTGAAATATTATAAAAATATCAGCTTTACTCAACGGTCCTGCATGTGGACGACTGAGTTGCGTCTCATTTTCCTAAAAAGGAACAACAAAACAGAGAAAACTCCTAGCTTGAGAGTCGTCAGGCACCAAGAGTAAAACGTTACTTACAGCCTAGAATGTGCTGTGCCGGGCGCCTCCAGCCAGTCAGGTGACAGGAAGTGCTCGCTGTGGACCAGGAAGTGGAGAGGAGGTCAGGAGGTGGGGGTGGACCCCCTCAGACGTCCTGCAAGGACACAAACCAGCGGAGACATGGTGACTAGAACGTCAACATCATCCTGTCAAACCTTCAGCTTCACACTGATTCCACACGTTCCTCGTTCTAATTCCAACTGAGAACATCAGAACACGAGCGGCACGCATCCAAACCTCCCTCCAGAGAGAAGAGAGACGAGGTTCTGCTGGTTTCATCCTCAACACTTTCATAACGTATGTGAAGTTCTTCTCTGATGGGAACAGCAGTAGAACTCTCCAGTCTTGGCTGGTGGAGGTTCTAACGAGCTTTAATCTAACGAGGTTGCTGCAGGAGCTCATTTCTGGGGGGTTCCATCTACTACCATCAGAACGCACAGACGATATTAAATCTCCTGGATTTGTCAGCGCTGAGGTTTGAAGGCGCCGTCTCCGGAGGCGTCGCGTGACATCTGATGGCTGTCATCCAGATCCACCCAAGTCTCATCAGCTGTTCTTCGGCCTGCAGCCTGTCTGCGGCGCCGACTTCATTCGTGAGAAGGCTGCTGCCACGCCAGCGTGAACGACAGAGGAACTGAACACGCCGCTTCCTTCCTTCCCTCCCTCCTCGCTGGCTCTTTCATGCGCGAGAGCGTTCATCTCTTCTTAACGAAGCCCAACTCACTCGTTAGAAAGGACATTTCGCACAGGCTGACCTCTCCGAAGATAACGGACGCCGTTAAAGCCAAAGGTGTCCAATTAAGGTTCGACCTCCCTAACGAGGTCACACAGAGGAGGATCATGGGAGAACGCAGCACAGCAGCGAGGCTCACAGGTTCAAGGATGATACACAACACGTCAGCGTCCCTAATCAATGCTGGCGTCTGTTTCAGTGTTTCAGGTTCATCCACGAGCCCATGAAGCTTCGGCAAAAGATGTGAAGTGAAAGAAATCATGCCAGAGAAATGATGCTGGCCTGTAAAATGTCCTCAACTGTTTGCCGTAGCTTTGATATTTCTGCTTTATTGTGGTGTACGAGCTAATTCTTCTGATTTTAGAGCAGTACTTCACCCCTAAAGAGTATTCTGCCTCTCAAGTACTCAGGAACAGGAGTCTTGATCTGACCCCACCCCTGCATCACTTCTTTTTGAGTCCAGAATGTAGGAAGTCATGCATAGCATAGCATCCAAATGTGCTGGAAGTTTTTGTGAGATATCACACCAACGTTTCATGAGGAGACATCAGTCCAGCACCAAGTCCAGGACTCAACGTGACAGAGTCCCGTCGTCCTGCAGACCCACACAGCCGCATAGCTTGAAGCTAACAGAGCTAAAGGGTCCAAACCCTGGAGGTCATTCTGTCCCCCGCCGTACGAGCAGTAACCCAGGAACACTTTGAATGAGATGAAAATGACCTAGCAGGCGTGTGGCTGGGTGCTGCGGGTGAGCGCGAGCCAACTGGTTCACACGCCAGACCAGACGAGTCAAAGTCCGATTTTACAGTCAGATTCCATGATTGGCTGAGAGAGGTGGATGGTTTCCATAGATACCATGATGGTTTTCCATGTTTATCCCTCTGGTAGAATGTCATGTGGTCAGCTTCAGCATTTTAAACCTCCCAATAACACATCTGACCCCCCCCCCCCACACACACACACACACACACACACACACACACACACACACACACTAATCCCACGTTTTCAAAGGTTAATCTTCCGCTCCAGTCCCGTCTCTGCTGTTACGGTTTTATTCTCCATTTCAGTCGACAGTCTTTTCTGTCGTCTGCTGAGTCGAAGCGTCTCCTTCACTCACGCCTCCATCAATCCGACTCCTTCAACACTCTAATAATCTGCCAAATCTGATGAGAGCTCACATTTCCTGCAGCAGCAGGTCAGGACACAGATTAACTCCGACTCTGACGCGTCTGAACTGAGCTCTGAAGGTTCAGTTACTGATCTGATACGAGGGAAAGTTCAACAGCAGAATGTGACTCCTGATGAAGAAGCGCGGCGTTGAAGTCTCGTCCTGCTCCTGAACCCACGTTTGCTTTTGTCTTTGTTCACATTTCAGTGACCGTCGTTTCCTCGCGAATGACGTCTTCTGACCGCCACCCATCCAGTATTCCTCAGCTGTTGTGGCCTCCCGGTCACCTGAAGGCCGAACGTCTCTTTCCTGCATCCATTCAACTGTCCAGCTGACATGGATGTCTGAGCTCTACTGAGCACGCTCCATCAGGAGAGCTGGCTACTTCCTGTGAGCCCTCTGCTAACGTGAAGGCAGATAAATCCTCCCATCATCATCCAGCTCTTCCTGACTTCTCAAATCTCATCAGACCAAATGGATCAATGATTGTGATCCAATCAGTGACAAACTGTTCAAGATCAATACAGGATCAATAATCCCGTCCGTCCCACCACAGATGAAGAGTGAACCCACAAAGGCTGATATAGAATCTGCCAGACCCCTGCTGACCGTCCCCGCCACTTTCTGTCTCCCTGTCACCATGGCAACCAGCCAGGTTAACAAGGTGGTGAGGTCAGGAATTCATGAAGCTGCTGGTGAGCGGTCCGGTCTTCCTGGTCTCTGACATTCACGGCTGCTCTCAGCGTCTTCATGGTTCCAACACCTCTCTTCTTCTCTCCCTCCTCCTCCCCCTCCTTCTCTTTTATTCCTCTTTCCCATCCCGGTTTGTTAAATATTTGGATTTCGATTCTAATCTTCTTTTTAAGCCTTTGTTATCTCTTCAATTACAGATTCCTCGTCTTCTCATCAACGCATCGACTCTTCCTGTTTACTTCGATTCCTTCCCTCCTGATGAAAGGCTCATCTCGTCTTATCTCATCTTCTAATTCATTAAACCATCCGTCTCTCCTTTCATTTTGTGGAATCCATCCACATCTCTGTCTTCTCTGGACTTCATCACTCTTTGTCTCATTAGCGCTGCCGGCTAATGAACATCCTGGATCTCTCCTCATCCGTCTTCTCTTTATTTCCGTCCTTTGTCTCCATCCTCGTCTCCACTTGCTTCGTGTCTTCTCTCCATCACTCTTCTCTCGTTTCATCCTCCTCCGTCCGTGCTGCTCTCCATCCAGCTGTCAAACTCCCTTTTCATTCTAGTTCTGATTCACTTTCAGTTACTTTTAATCTTTCAAGGGTCCAATTTCTTTGTGCCAATAGGAAGCCCAAACATTCTTGTTCAAATACTTCACGTGGACACCGAGGGAAACGCGTCTCTGGCTGAGCTGACTTGATGGACCGGAGAGTTGATTTATTGTGTTTGCCTAAAACCGGATCTTAAAAGCGCATGTAAACATGCTAGCAGCTGATTATGCAGTTGAGGGTTGATTACTTTGGCCTGTTTACACTGCACTTGCTCCCATCAGCCTGGCGATCCGCAAGCGTTCCTCAGGTGTTTAACCCGGAAGGTGACCAGGGAGCAGACAGGCAGGAAGCATCACGGTGAGTGAAACTACGAGGAAAACACGAGGAGACAAACTTGATGATGTCTCAGCTCCAGCAGTTGTCCATTTCTTCCTCAGCAGATTTCATGTCGGTTGTTTGCTCGTGATGCAAAAGGTGAAGAGGCAGACGGCCAAATAAATGACCTCACTGAGCTGTAACCATGGCAACGACTGCACGAGTGCATGTGACATGTCTTATAGCTAATATCCAATCAATGAGCTGGACAGCCTCAAGGATCCAGATCACCAGTGACATCACCTGTGACATCATCCATGACATAACTTGGCCATCACGTCTTCCATGTCATAAAATCTCTCCTTGTACTTACTGTATATTCAGTCGATGAGAGACGCTCCTGACCAACACACAACACTGGTGGTCACATGACCTCCCTGGGGGAGGTGATCATGTGACCACCAAGTCTCACCAACAACAAACAATATCTGCTTAACTGACGTTCCTAGCTTGAGGTCAAAGGTCAAAACTGAGTCACAAACAGAGTCTAGGTCTTCTCTCTGCAGCCTGAGGTCAGTGGTTCAAGGTCAGAGAGGTCGTCTGCTTTAAAAGCAGCTTAGCCACCAGTGGAGCGCGGTGAAGCACACAGCCGTCCACAGGATTGGCCAGCAGCCCAGGATGATGCTGCGCCCTGATTGGTGGAGAGGGAGGGACCTGATCCAAGCTCAAAACTCGATTCACCACGGGGAGACAGATGGTCGGGGGGGGGCAGAGCCATGTGATGCATGCTGGGAGGATTTGGGTTGTTTCAGGGTGTCAAACATGTCTGGATGGCGGGATTCAGGGAACCCTGGATCCATCTGAGGGATCCCAGGCTCAGCATCGAAGCACACAAACCAGTCCCAGAACAGGAAGTGATGAGGATGCAGAGACCTCCCACTGGGTGATGCGCTCTTAAACAAACGCCTCTCAGAGTAGTCGCTGATCTTCCAGCAACTAATACAAGATGTTTCCCTCAATTCGGGATTCATCCAGAAGTCACTCCTCTGGAGATGGCGAGGGATCGGGCTGGCAGACCCTCGTCATCGTCTGGCTCTGGCATCACTTCCTGTTTCTGATCGATAACAGAGACGAGCCGCTAACAGCCCGGCCACCGGCGGCTCCAAATCTCTTCTAAAGCCTCTGATTTGAGCTCCTCCGGCAGGACTGAACTGTAGCAGCCATCTGCTCGTCACTGACAGGTCGCCACGCCCAGAGACCCGAGTCAGGTGGTTTAAGAGGTTCACGATCGGCGTTTGGATGTCATGATTATAGAAAATGATCATTTCAGTTGGGTTTATTATCAATTTCACTGAATAGGATATCCAAATATCTTCATACGTCTATGTACATGTATATGTAGTATTTAAAACATAAATATATTTTCTCCATTGTTTACTTCTTTATCATTGGTGCATCTATGAAGTATATCACTTGTATTCAACATAGAAGTATTCATAAATTAGCGTACTTTATTTTTCCTTTGTGCCTGGCGCTCCTACGTCTCTCAGACGACTGCAGTGAAATTAAAACGCCTCCACTTCTGTTTTATATCTTTTATTTTAATAATTTTTAATTTTATTTCTTTACATTTAGGCGAAGTTTTAATTGTCTATTACACTCAACGCCATCACGCTAAATACGAGAGCAAAGAGGAGTGAGATCATAACGACGTGATGGGATCATGTGACTGGATGCTGAGGCGTTCTCAGTACTGCCTCCTCCTCCCAGTTACCTATGAAGTATCTCAGTGTCGTATTTAAGTGAAGTACTTGAGCTGAGACATTCCAGTTACATCCCACTGCTGGATTACATGAACATGGAACTTTCAGCATAACTGGTCGCGTTGGAAATGATATAAAAGATTAGAAGGATTAGAAATGATGGGATTACACTGGACTCACACTCACCAGATTAGGTGTGTGTGTGTGTGTGTGTGTGTGTGTGTGTGTGTGTGTGTGTGTGTGTGTGTGTGTGTCTGTGAATAAATTTCTACTTTAGCCTTCTGCTACACGGTAATACGATTTCTTGTGTGCGTGTGTGTTATGATTGCGCACTTCAAGGTCGGGCAGACAGATGAACTCTAGATGGAGACACTTCAGCTGCATTCAGTCGACTCAATACGACCAGACTGATGAGGTCAGGTGAAGAACTGAGCAGAGAGACGAGCCCTGCGAGAGGAGACACCAGTCTGGCAGAGGTTGCCAGGTGTCGTCATGGCGATGTTGCACAATATTCCTCGGAGGAGACGGACGCAGCATCAGCCTGAAAGAAGTTGAAGCCAGCAGAAGGCAGACGTGGTGTCACAGTCAGCAGCATCTGTAAGGGTGTCGCTGGGAATACTGGGAGAGCCACTGGGAGAGCCCAGATCTACCTGCTCAATTCACTGTGATAAATAAAGTCTACACACACACACACACACACACCAACACCAACATTAAGTCTCCATAAGAAAAAACTGCGTTTTAAAGGTTGCTTGTTTGTCCATAAATCTCAAAAAATCTGAAGTTGTGAGCGGCCGTCACTCAGCCTGGAGACACTCACGTCGTCTCCTCTGCCGCTCGCAGTCGAGCCCGTTAGCATCGTCCGATCCCTGTCACCGAGTCCTGATGGTGATGTTACACACGCTGACACGACCACGTCCACCGGGACACAGCAGTGATGCGTCCCTCTCCTCACTCTGGGAGGAGATTTGGCTTCATGCTGCTTTCAGCCAAACTACCAGGAGACCTGGCAGCCGGTGCCGGGATCTTTATGAGAACATCAAACGTGCAAAGCATTCTTATTGTGAGAGAAATGATGCTTATTGAAATCATGGAAGTTACAATTATTGGTTTTAGTTCAAGTCTGATTTTAAAGCGAGTTTAATGAGGCTTGATCTGCTCGTCTGGTTCTCCTTCAGTAGCGTGTCAGGACACTAAAATACAAATATATTTGCAAGGAATCGTGGTCACCATGATGCTCGGTTCCTGCAACAGATTTTTAGTGCCATTAAAACTCTGACAGCAGAAGTCGACATTAACGCCACCAAACAGAGAACCTGAGTAATGAATTCTAACCAATTAGGACAAAAAAAGATGTTTTGACCCGCTAATGAGACTCTGAATCCTCACTCACACACACACACACACACACACACACACACACACACACACACACCTCGCAGTCTCTGGGATGCTGGTTTCCACGGTGATTCTTCTCCTAGACAATTACAAAGGCGCCCAGTGGAAGAGACGGGTTATTCTTAACCTCCGCGCGATCGTGACAGACCAACACACCAACGCCTCACACAACGCCATTCTTTACGTCTGGGTTCTTATGGGTGATGATGTCACTCTGTAGGTCAACCTACACAAACAGTCACGTACTGCCCTCCCTGCTCTTTCTGCTCCCAAACATGCTGGAGTAAAAGTCGGAGACCATGAAGGATGTAGCGTCTGCTGGAGCGCCACTGGTGAAGGCTCCACATGTCAGTGACATCACTAATGTCTGTAGGACGTCGCCGGTGAGAGGAAACGTGTTGCTGCTGTCAGCTGGAACCGACAAACTGAGACATTCATTCATTCATTCATCGTCTTCCGCTTATTCCTTTCTATGAAGGGTCGCAGGGGGTGGAGCCTATCCCAGCGTCTACGGGCGAGAGGCGGGGTTTACCCTGGACAGGTCGCCAGTCCATGGCAGGGCCAACACATA
>NC_141341.1:1657500-1747500 GCF_037954235.1 Aulostomus chinensis | reverse complement strand
TTGTCATCAGGAACTGAAACTGATCCTAAACTTCTTTTGACGTGACCTCTGTGACCTTCAGAGAGATGAGTGGGTGGATGTTGGTGAGTGCAGGTGAGATGGCGGCTCCTGATCTTCCCGGGGCTCCCAGTGATGCTCTAATCCCAGAGCGCGGGGACTAAGAGCGGATTAGCGGCCGGAGGAGACATCCCCCCCGTGTGTGTCCTGCTGCGTCGTCAGATCTCCGCTAATCTGATTCCCTGCAGCTTTAGACTGAGTGTCGCCGTCTCATCTGCCTCATCCCTTCATCTCTTATCCTCCACCATCCCATCACCCTCCACTCTTCCTCCCTCGCCATCCCTCCTTCCTTCTATCATCTCATTACTGTTATCTAGCCAACTAATTCGCTTGATGCCTCCTCTGCCTCCCCTGGTCTTTTGCTTCGGTTGTGGCTGCAGTATCCCAGCATGCTCAGCGGGGGGGTCAGACGGTCAGAGGGCCAGCGTCTGCTCATCTCAGCGGTGGGACGAGGAGAATTGACATGAAAGATCAGCTGGTGGGGCGTCGGGACTCGAGCTCAGCAGCTGATGCACTTTGACGAGCCCACAAACTGAGCTGGTGACAAAAATGAACTTGCTGACTCAGTGGCCAGAGTCATAAATCACCTTTTTATGTCACAGATGCACGAGCGTGGTTAGGTGTCACTCAGTCGGCGCCTGCAGGGTTAACACTGCGTATTTATAGTGACACAACTTGAGTCAATGTGATATCTTAACACATCAATAAACTGATCAACAGTTTAACCACAAACATGAGTCTCAGTCTCATCTTGATGACATCATCAGCCACGAATGCCCAGTAGCACCAGACAAGACGAGGTGTCAACAGAAGCCTGATAACGGATTCACCCGTCGTGTCCACCTGCTCGCTCGTGTGTGTCTTTCTCTAACACACTCACACGGACAAACACACACACACACACACACACAAAAGTGTGTATTGAGTACTCAAGAGACAGGAGTGTCTGATGTTATTGGAAGGACAAATTAGTGGAGCTCAGGCCTGATGTTCTCTCGCCTGGCTGCTCTGGACCACACTTAATCTATCTGTGTGTGTGTGTGTGTGTGTGTGTGTGTGTGTGTGTGTGTGGGGAAACTAAGAGAACACGAGCGTGTTTACTTCATGTTTTACCTTCATAATGAGGGTTCTTTCCTAGACAGGATTCCTCGACCCTCAGCCGCTCCTCGAATGTGTGACGACTCTGACGGGCTCAGTCTCCCGCTGGTCAGACCTGGAAACATCGGGTTCAACGGTTGAACTTCAGTCCAGTTTTTGAGGCGAAGTTCATGACTCGGCTTCCTGTCTGACTCTCTGGTTTGGGAAATGTTTCTTCACCTCTCCATCTTCATCTACGTGTCAGTGCCGGTGGCGTCACTCCAGCGCCACTTAACAGGAGCTGGCAGACGTTTCTGCTCCGTCACTGCCAACATCCCAGCCTCGCTCCTCTGCTGAGGAGGATTTCATGCTCTCATTTCCTCTCAACAGATGTTCGTCTTATTTTCCTGCAAACATCAAAATCCACTTTGCATTTCTGATCGGAACTGTGATGAAACAGAATTCCAATAAAGATTTTAAAATCACGCCAAATCCCTGAACTGCTGTTTCTCGTATGTGCAGAGACACAGGCAGAAGTTGTGCTGATGATATCAGCTGATACTGATGAGTAATCTTCCATATTAGCAGTAGTTCCTCTCAATCAACCAACACCATCTGAATTAACATGTACTTGACGGTTGTTATCCCATGTTGAGGATAATCGGACAGTAGCAGCTGATATCGATGACTAATCGACAGATATCAGCAGCTGTGAACACATTCAAATGGCGTAATGTTGAATCAGGTCTTTGCATTATTTGTCCAGCAGGGTGCGCTGTGCTGCATTGTTACACTGCTGTTTATCCATCTCCAATATCTTTAATAAACGCAGAGAAATTTAAATAAATCAGTCATCAGAATCGGAATCTTAAGAATTTGTCCTCTGGTCTCCTTCACAACCTCCAGCCAGGTCAGCAGAGGTCAGCTGACTGTTGTGCAAGCGTGTATGTCAGTGGGCGGAGCTTGTGCCAGCAGCATATGCTACCGTAGCGGTACACTACTGATTGGTGAACCTCGTTCCTGGCGGCATAAGGCTCAGTATGAGGCTCAGTATGAGGCTCAGGATGAAGCTCAGTATGAGGCTCAGTATGAGGCTCAGTATGAGGCTCAGTATGAGGCTCAGTATGAAGCTCAGTATGAGGCTCAGTATGAGGCTCAGTATGAGGCTCAGTATGAAGCTCAGGATGAAGCTCAGGATGAAGCTCAGGATGAAGCTCAGGATGAAGCTCAGTATGAAGCTCAGTATGAAGCTCAGGATGAAGCTCAGTATGAGGCTCAGGATGAAGCTCAGTATGAAGCTCAGGATGAAGCTCAGTATGAGGCTCAGTATGAAGCTCAGTATGAGGCCCAGGATGAAGCTCAGTATGAGGCTCAGGATGAAGCTCAGTATGAAGCTCAGGATGAAGCTCAGTATGAGGCTCAGTATGAAGCTCAGTATGAGGCTCAGTATGAAGCTCAGTATGAGGCCCAGGATGAAGCTCAGTATGAGGCCCAGGATGAAGCTCAGTATGAGGCTCAGTATGAAGCTCAGTATGAGGCTCAGTATGAGGCTCAGTATGAGGCTCAGGATGAAGCTCAGGATGAAGCTCAGTATGAGGCTCAGGATGAAGCTCAGTATGAAGCTCAGGATGAAGCTCAGTATGAGGCTCAGTATGAAGCTCAGTATGAGGCTCAGGATGAAGCTCAGGACGAAGCTCAGTATGAGGCTCAGTATGAGGCTCAGTATGAGGCTCAGTATGAAGCTCAGTATGAGGCTCAGTATGAAGCTCAGTATGAAGCTCAGGATGAAGCTCAGTATGAGGCTCCGTATGAAGCTCAGTATGAGGCTCAGTATGAGGCTCAGTATGAGGCTCAGGATGAAGCTCAGTATGAAGCTCAGTATGAGGCTCAGTATGAGGCTCAGTATGAAGCTCAGTATGAGGCTCAGTATGAAGCTCAGTATGAAGCTCAGTATGAAGCTCAGGATGAAGCTCAGGATGAAGCTCAGTATGAAGCTCAGTATGAGGCTCAGGATGAAGCTCAGTATGAAGCTCAGTATGAGGCTCAGTATGAAGCTCAGTATGAAGCTCAGTATGAAGCTCAGGATGAAGCTCAGTATGAAGCTCAGTATGAAGCTCAGGATGAAGCTCAGTATGAAGCTCAGTATGAGGCTCAGTATGAGGCTCAGTATGAGGCTCAGTATGAAGCTCAGTATGAGGCTCAGTATGAGGCTCAGAATGAAGCTCAGGATGAAGCTCAGTATGAAGCTCAGGATGAAGTTCAGTATGAGGCCCAGGATGAAGCTCAGTATGAGGCTCAGGATGAAGCTCAGGATGAAGCTCAGGATGAAGCTCAGTATGAAGCTCAGTATGAAGCTCAGGATGAGGCTCAGTATGAAGCTCAGTATGAGGCTCAGTATGAGGCTCAGTATGAGGCTCAGTATGAAGCTCAGGATGAAGCTCAGGATGAAGCTCAGTATGAAGCTCAGTATGAGGCTCAGTATGAAGCTCAGTATGAGGCTCAGTATGAGGCTCAGTATGAGGCTCAGTATGAAGCTCAGTATGAAGCTCAGTATGAAGCTCAGGATGAAGCTCAGGATGAAGCTCAGTATGAAGCTCAGTATGAAGCTCAGTATGAGGCTCAGTATGAAGCTCAGGATGAAGCTCAGTATGAGGCTCAGTATGAGGCTCAGTATGAGGCTCAGTATGAAGCTCAGTATGAAGCTCAGTATGAGGCTCAGTATGAAGCTCAGTATGAAGCTCAGTATGAGGCTCAGTATGAAGCTCAGGATGAAGCTCAGTATGAGGCTCAGTATGAGGCTCAGTATGAAGCTCAGTATGAAGCTCAGTATGAGGCTCAGTATGAGGCTCAGTATGAGGCTCAGTATGAAGCTCAGTATGAGGCTCAGTATGAAGCTCAGTATGAAGCTCAGTATGAAGCTCAGTATGAAGCTCAGGATGAAGCTCAGTATGAGGCTCAGTATGAGGCTCAGTATGAGGCTCAGTATGAAGCTCAGGATGAAGCTCAGGATGAAGCTCAGTATGAAGCTCAGGATGAAGCTCAGGATGAAGCTCAGGATGAAGCTCAGTATGAAGCTCAGTATGAAGCTCAGTATGAGGCTCAGTATGAAGCTCAGGATGAAGCTCAGTATGAGGCTCAGTATGAGGCTCAGTATGAGGCTCAGTATGAAGCTCAGTATGAAGCTCAGTATGAGGCTCAGTATGAAGCTCAGTATGAAGCTCAGTATGAAGCTCAGTATGAGGCTCAGTATGAAGCTCAGTATGAAGCTCAGTATGAGGCTCAGGATGAAGCTCAGGATGAAGCTCAGTATGAGGCTCAGTATGAGGCTCAGTATGAAGCTCAGTATGAAGCTCAGTATGAGGCTCAGTATGAGGCTCAGTATGAGGCTCAGTATGAGGCTCAGTATGAGGCTCAGTATGAGGCTCAGTATGAAGCTCAGGATGAAGCTCAGTATGAGGCTCAGTATGAGGCTCAGTATGAAGCTCAGTATGAGGCTCAGTATGAGGCTCAGGATGAGGCTCAGGATGAAGCTCAGTATGAGGCTCAGTATGAAGCTCAGGATGAAGCTCAGTATGAAGCTCAGTATGAGGCTCAGTATGAGGCTCAGTATGAAGCTCAGAATGAAGCTCGGGATGAAGCTCAGTATGAGGCTCAGGATGAAGCTCAGGATGAAGCTCGGGATGAAGCTCGGGATGAAGCTCGGCATGACCCAGGTAGCAGACCTGACCCCGGAGCAGTCGTTGGAAACCGCACAGTGTCCTCGAGTGCACTGTCACACACAAACACTCCAGAAATGTTAAAGACACTCAAAGAGAAACGTCTTTCTCCTAAAAAGGAACAGAAGAATGACTTTGGAACACGTGTGTGTGAGTGTGTGTGTGTGTGTGAGTGTGTGTGTGTGTGTCTGTGTGTGTGTGTGTGTCTGTGTGTGTGAGTGTGTGTGTGTGTGTGAGAGTGTGTGTGTGTGTGTGTGTCCACCCAAAATTAATTCCCCCTCCATGCACCAAATTAGATAAGCACCAATCAGATCTACCCACAATCCCCCACGGCCTGCTGCTGCAAATGAATGCTGGGTAAATGGAGGACGGAAAGTCGATACACACACACACTCACTCTTTTAATCAGGTGTGTGTGTGTGTGTGTGTGTGTGTCCCTGAAACAAACTTTTATTTAAAGTTCCTGCAGTCATATTTATTCTAGTCTCTCTGCGGACGTGTTCTGTTTTATCTGGCGTTTGTGCGGCAGACGCAGCCCGCGGAGACGCCACAGAACCAAACATGTGATCCGCGTCTTCCTTTTTCTACTTTCAGATTATCAACACTGAGTCAAATCCACGAGCTCAAAGCATCCAAGACATTGGGAATGATTTTGTTTCTTTCAGCAAACTAAAATGAGCCATAAAGGAATCACTGAAGATGTTGATGTTCTGTAATCAGAGAGAAAACGGCGCCCGTCTGAGGTGATTTGAAGCTGCAGCAGACAAGAAGACAAGCAGCCTGGTTTGTCCTCACCGATTCACGCCGCCATAAATGTCAGAATGATTTGCCATCTGAGGCGACACCGGTAAGGCCTGGCCGTGTCACGGGAACACGATTTAGACCTGAACCTGAGATGTGTGCATTTTTTAAATTTTTAGTTTGGAGTGACAGAAGCATCAGTCACTCCACCGGAGGAAGTTTTTTTTTTTAGATATGGACACACACACACACACACACACACACACCTGACAGGAAAAGTGTGTATAAATTATTGATCGAAGACCTCGGGGTGAATCATATGAATAATACAATAAAGAGCACAAGCCTAGTTAGCCTGCTAGCTGCCCAAGGCTAAACATGAAAGGGTGCCAGGGGCAACTGCTAGCAGCTAAAGGCTAATGCTAATAAAAGCTGCCTGGGTCAGGAAGCTTCTGAATCATTCAAATCAACATTTCATTTCTTTTAACATCCCAGCGTGAAGTCTCTCTGGAGACTTGTGTGGTTATGAACGCGCTGTATTAGTCTGCAGCAGTCAGGGAGCTTCTGTTGTGGCTTTGCAACGTTTAAGAGAAACTTGATTTTGCGCGTATACCCAAAAAAAAAGGTTATTGTCCTTTTACTTTTTACAGATTTGGATTATTATGATGTGAATCTCACTTTCCTGAGATCTGAGAGGGTTCGGATCCATGTTCTTATGCTGCCGGTTTTCAACAGCTGAGGTTTAATTAAGAAGGATGAATTATCTGCTGACAGCACCTGACGACATGTGTGTCTAAAACGCCGTGTGTTGCTGAGCAGCTGACTGACTTCTGGATACACACGAGTTCATTAGTGATGTTCCCTGTTGGAGCTTCGTTTGTGGGATCATTTCCTATTTTATATTGCCAGAAGTGAGGCTGGATGATGGCAGCTTCCATCTGAGATTCGACTGAAATCACAACAATGCGGCAGTGATGACATCACGATGCTGATTTGTACAAAGTATGAATCGATGCTTCGTCACATCCGCACCCATGACGACAGGGAAACAGTTTTTAAAAACCTTGTTCTGCAAATGAAGTTGGGTTTTGTTCGTCTACAGCAAGATTGACACCATCAGACCACAGGGACGCCATGATTGTTAATGCCGTGTGTGTGTGTGTGTGTGTGTGTGCGTGTGCGTGTTCGTGTGTGTGTAATAAGTCCTGATGATGCGAAACATGACTAAGCATAAACAAACACGAAGTGATGTGACAGTGACTAAATTGTGCCACCATAGCAACCACCATAGCAACCAACGACAATCACCTGAGACCCAAAACTAACAGGAGAGGATGTGAATGGAAGAGGAGTGTGTGTCTGTGTGTGTCTTTGTGTGTGAGTGTGTGGGGGGGACAAACACCGGGGGGAGGAAGAGACAGCGGGAGGTGAGAACAAGGGAGGAAATGGAAACGAAGAGGCGGCGAAGGAGGAGGAGAGGACAAAAAGAAGAGATGAGCAGGAAAGAAATGAGGACGACAGCAGGGTCATCAGATGAGCACTAAAACTGTGACAATTCAGCCACTCGGAAGGATGAAGACACCTTGAGACGCGAGAGGAAAATGATGGAGGGAAGAAGAGAGGAAAGAGTTCCTGGTTGTTATCAGCTATTTCTCCTCCACATGGACAAAAACGGGACGTTTGAAGAGTTTCTCATGTTCAGCGATGCACATTCGTAAGATTCAGCAGCGATGCTCTGCTTTTTGAAGTCCGTTTAAATAGGAAATGGACAGCGAGCCTTGTTCTGTTTTTGAATTCACTGACACATACAAGGGTCTCAGGGTGAGGTTGCAGATGATTCCTGGACCACATTCCAAAAGCGTGTAAAGCGTTGAGCTCCTCTAGTTTACCAGCTCACTCATGACTTCGCTCCTCCTCCTCACCTGGTTGAGCACCACGGCAGAGGACTTCAGTTCCAGTCCGTCCCCGTCAGATCATCCCTTCAAGTTTAATGCCAAGAAAAGGGAAGGGAGCTCTGATGGTGGTTTATCCGTCCATGTCACGTGACGTAGGGGGAAATGGGATTCCAAAACTCCATCCAGGTAACAAACGATCTCCTTTTCCAACCAAACAGCTCATTAATGTAAGCGTCCGGCATTATTCAACCCCGAGTCTCCCGGTTCAGGTTTGGACCGTGACTGTGTCTGACCACACGATGTTGAGCTGCCAAATCTGCCGTCGTGACTTGACCCATTTGGTCCAATAGCATTTAGAACATCTCAAAGAGCCGTGAGGTGAAACCACAAGCAGGTTCGGCTCTAGTTTGCTGGTTCTACTCTCCTGTGCAGCCATCGGTGGAGTTGCACTCGTGCCTCATTTGTTCCTGGACGCCACCGTTTGGTTTCATACACCACTGAGCAGCTCTCACAGGAATTACTGACGTACCCAGGTCTCCTCACACTCCCCGGCCGTGTGCCAGTTAGCAGCATCGTCTCTGCTGCTGAATTCACGCTGCATCTTTTTTTTGGGCTCCACAACATCAGTCTTTCATTCTGCCACTGCACCGGACCGTGCAGTGGCAGAATGAAAGACTTTGTATTATTGTTTTATATTTATTACCGCAGGGTTGCGCTGGTCTTGTTTTACTGCTGTGCTTGTGTTTTATGATGTAGTTTTAATGCTGCACCAACTGTATGGCACTTTTTAATTTCGTTGTGCATTTTAGGTGTCACAATGACAATAAATTCGATCCATCTTTCTACTTTGATATTGTTTGCATCCAGAACCTCAATAATCCGTCTGGATTATTGACCTGGACCAGCCTTGTTCGGTTCTCCTGGACCTAACCTGACCTGCATCCATGCTGCAGCACACTGGAAGTACCAGGAGCTGTGAGTTCCAGAGAAAGTCCTTAAAAAGCCTGCACTAGCAGCAGCAGAACCTCCTCGGATCTGCGTCAGGAAGCCATCTGATAAGCTGACAAGCTGGAATGTCGTGGCTGGTTTTTCTTCACTGACTCCATCAACTTCCCTCCAGTTTCCCAGCATTCCTCAGTGATGAACGCTGCACTTTCACACACTCAGTCAAGCAGGCTGCGCCTGGACGCCGCAGATTCCTTCTTCAGCAGCAGGAGCTTCCTGTTTGTAGCAAGAACGAAGGTTCTGGGATCACTGCGCTCTTACAAGTCCAAACATTCACCACCACCTCGTCCAGAAGGGACTGAGTCCATCTCCAGCCAAGAGTGGGTGGAGTCTAAAACCAGACTGAGATTAACATGGGTAGGCCCCAAGTCAAGACTTCGTCCAGCAGTCCCATTCAAGACCAGGTCCAAATGAGGTTGAGCCCAAGTCAAAATCGAGTTGGAAAGAGGCTGACTATGAGAAGAACCTTGTCCAGAGAAGGTCGAGTCCAAGTCAAGATCAAGACCAAAAGCAGTTGAGTCAATTCAAGTCTTGAGGGTTTGAGTCTGGGACAAGACAGATTCCAGGTCAAGACCTCATCCAGGAGTCAGGAGCGCTGATGCTTAAAAAGCTAAATATACAATAAAAATACAATAAACAGAGTTATGTCTGGACACCTTCTCTTACTCTCCATTTATTAATCCAGATTAAACTTTGACGAGTTTATGGCTCCTTAGAAAAACAAAGTCCAAATTTCCAACACAACCTTTGAACTTGGAGGTTTCTACTTTATTCTTTAAACACCCAGACTAATTTCTCATCTGCGAATGCTCACGTTGTCACCGTGATTTTCTGCTCTATGGAGAGAACGAAGGAGCTTCAGTCAGATTTATGGAGTTTTATTTGCAATCCTGTTCACACTCGAGACCACAAATGTGTCAAAAATCTCTTAAACCTCTGTGTCTTCATGAGTTTGACCTCCATTTTTCCTCTGCAGACCCCCCACATCCGCCACCCTCCCCCCAGGCCTGGTGTTGAGCATCGGCGTTCCTCCTGACTAATAATCGCTCCGCTGCCGTCCTCTGAGGCGGAGATAAAGGAAAATCCCCCCGAGGCAAAATCCCTTTCGGCTGGCTCTGTAGAATTTCCCCTTAAATGAAGCTGCTGCCAATCATTAGCATGGTGCCAAAAAACCCACACACCCACACCCACACCCACACACCTACACGTACACCCACACACACGAAGATTCCTGGCACTGAGCTAATTCCCCACTCGCTTGCTCACTCGCTCCACTTTACGGGATAAATATTAGGAATTAGTTGGGAAACCTTGGAAAGCTGCCCAGGAAGCTCTCAGGCAGGAGACAGGAAGGATGTTTCTTTGTCAGATGAGTCGCCGTGCGAGAGTTTGAAGAAAGACTTGAAGTCACTTGATTTTTAATGAGACCGGATGACCGCAGGATAAACGCCATCGACTGGAGGGACGGATTGATGTTTTCCAGGAAGAGGGGAGGGAAACAAAGGGGTGAAAGAGGAAAGAGAGGAGAATGGCGGGGTAGGGTGGGGCCTAAGGGTCCACTTAAGCTAATTAATGGATTGGCGTGCACATGCGCCAGCGTGCACGTTGTGTTTTAAGGGGCTTATGTCTTCATCCATTAGACAAATGAGAGGGCAGGAGAGAAGCTTCAAGTGGAAGACTAATGGGCAGCAACACACACACACACACACACACACATATACATACACACACACACACACATACATACACACACACAAAAACACACACTCACACACACATTTACATACACACACAAACACACACTCACTCACTCACTCATGGCTACAAAGAGTAATCAGTCTTCTGGACTAATCAGGATTTTTTTTAATGAACACGCAATCTCTCACTCGGAGGCAACAAAACACACTGATTGAATTAGAGCAGCGCTGAAGCGACCGCTGCGGGGAGGCAGAGAGGGATGATGGGAACGCAGACGAAGACGAAGGAAGCTACAGCTGGGAAAGTGATTCACACCCTCTGTAGATCACTTTTCAGCAGGCGCCTGATTACCGAAGCGTCACGGAAACGAGAAACGCGAGAGGCCTGGAGAACGCTGGATTGTTTGCCATGTGACCATTGATCACTTTTTACAACAGGCCAACAACCGTTGACGCATCAAGATGATGTCAACAATTATGGCTGAACATATTTCGTCATGTCAAAAGTCACTGTTACAGCTTCAAACATGAGGTCAACTCAAAAAAGTGACTTATTTTCAGAGCATCACTCTGTAAATAACGATAGCATGGATAGCATGGACAGCACGGATAGCATAGATAGCATGGATAGCATAGATAGCATGGATAGCATGGATAGCATAGATAGCATGGATAGCATGGACAGCATGGATAGCATAGATAGCATGGATAGCATAGATAGCATGGATAGCATGGACAGCATGGATAGCATAGATAGCATAGATAGCATGGATAGCATAGATAGCATGGATAGCATCGAGTACGCTACATTATTGAGTCCTTTGATTTCCTACATAATGAGATGCTCCAATCTATAACAATGATTAGTTACAACAGGAAGTTAGTATCACCAGGATGAGGTTTTTGTAGACACGGACGAATAAAACAGACTAATTTTATGACCAAGTGGAGTCGCCCCCTGCTGGTCATTACGAGGAATGTAAATTTAAATCACTTCTCCATTGACTTCACTTCTCAGTCCTGAAACACTGCCCCATCAGTTCAGAATGTCTCCCAAACTTCACCTGATCACATTGGCAGCCTGAAACCGGTTCATCCTTATTGTGGCGTTCTGACCGAGGCGACGCAGCCTGGGACTAAGCCGCCGCTTGCAGCAGCGTTTCAGGCTCATTCACATGAGATTTACATATTCATCTCAGATATCTCCATCTGATCAAAGTCACACAGCTCCTCTTAATCGAGTCTCCCAGCTGTTTCTGTCATTGCTCGCTCATCGCCGCCAGTGGGTCGGAAGATTTCAGCTGCGTGCATACCAGTGCTTGCAACGCACGGACGGGCCAGAACATCCGTTTCCTGGAGGAGTTTTTTTTAATTCTAAAGTGCGTGGACACACGTCATGTCTGCTGGGGTGTGTTTGCAGATCATTTCAGCATCTTGACGAGGCAGAGTAATAAATTAAAGCTGCAAGCAGCGTTGTTAGGGCCTGAGCCCCCGCGCGGCCTACGGCCGCGTCCTTGACACCGGCCCGAATCCAACGGTGTAATCGGCAAATCCCTAGGCCTTGTAGTTTAGGAGATACGAGCCTCAGTTCGCTGCACAGTGTGACTGCAGAGCTGAGAGCCGGCCCTTTAAGAGCCCCTCCCTTCTCTGCTCGCTCTCTGCCATCTCTGTCAGAGTGGAGAGCAGAGGAGGATTTGGCAGTTTTACTGACAAACACAGTCATAACTCTGCATATGTTGGTCAAAAGTGTAATGTAAAGACACCAGTTTGTAGAGTTTTTTCTCAGGAATTCAATGGTGTGTTTTCTGAAGGTGTGAGTGTTTTAGTTTAGAAGCTACAAGTGTTTGTTTGAGAGTATGTACATGAGGGCAGAGAAGCTCCAATTGTGGTTTCCATGACTACAGTAAACAAATCTCTGCCATCTCTGTCAGAGCTGAGAGCAGAGCTGAGAGCAGAGCTGCCAGCTGGCCCTTTAAGAACCCCTCCCCCGCTGCACTTTCTTTGATCTGTGCTAGAGTGGAGAGAGTGGAGGATTAAGAGAAATGTAGTGTGTAAAAGCTGAATAACTCGGCCTACGTTGGTCGAAAGTAACACAAAATACCATATTTTTGTAGGGATTTTTGTCAGGAATACAGTGATATGTTTTTAAAAGCTGTGCGATGTATGGTATAGACGTGAGAAGCATTTGTTCGAGAGTATGTACCATGAGAGGACACGGCCTCCCCATTGACTTCCATTGTAAGCGTGAAACGTGTCTCCCCGACTTTGACGGCTTATAAAATGGGAACCGAGCGCGTAGTATATTATTCTTACTGAACTTTTAATCAGCACAGTTGGGAGAGTAATGTGTGAAAGTTTGGAAGCCCTGGCATTTACGGTTTAGGAGGAGATAGATTTTGTTCGGGGAGTAACAAAAGTCCTGATTTTGACAGTTTTGTCCAATTTGTGGACATTCTGTTGGAGATAGGTGAGAGGTCAGAGTGTAAGAATAGTATGTCTTGATGAGACGAGTCCAACGGTGTTGGTCCCATGTCTGTGGGAGTTTTGTGTGAGGAGTTATAGCGCGCGAAATTAAAAAAAATTATCTTTTTTTTGTGTGGCTCCCTAGGTGGCGCTATAGACTTTAGTGGCGTTTTTGTTTTTGATTAGTGAATGTTGAGACATACCGAACGATTGTGCCAAATTTCAGCGAATTTCATGCATGTTCAGGGGGTCAAATTAGATTATGCGCGTTATGCGCATTATGCGCATATAGCGCGCACTCATTGAGAGCAAGAACAGTATAATACCAGGTTTTGAATGGGTGTGTATGTGAAAACTGGCTCCGGGCCGTCTGACCCAGTTGCCTCATGGGTGTTGGGGGGGCCTGGGACACTGTTTAGTGTGTGTTTTTACTGTTTTTAGTGCTGCTAATGTGTTGCTCTGCCGAGCAAACATAATAGGGTCTTCGCCAGAAGTACCTTCTGGCTCAGGCCCTAAAAAACGCAGCAATTTCAGATATAATTTTTGCCACCATTGGTTTCAATGGGGGACCTCACCCCCTGTCCCCCCCCGGACCCCCCTGTGATGTTTTTAGAGGCCTGTGATGCTCCTAAGTGTGTGTTTTTACTGCTTTTAGCGCTGACTTCGTGTCTCTCTGACTTCGAAACATAATAGGGTCTTCGCCCAGAAGTACCTTCTGGCTCAGGCCCTAATAATAATAAAACGTTACAATTTCAGATAAAATTTTTGCCACCATTGGTTTCAATGGGGGACCTCACCCCCCGGTCCCCCCCCGGACCCTCCTGTGATGTTTTTAGAGGCCTGTGATGCTCCTAAGTGTGTTTTTTTACTGCTTTTAGCGCTGACTTCGTGTCTCTCTGACTTCGAAACATAATAGGGTCTTCGCCCAGAAGTACCTTCTGGCTCAGGCCCTAATTAAAGCTGCAAGCAGCGTTGTTAGGGCCTGAGCCCCCGCCTAACCGCGGCCGGATCGCCAGCCCCAATCCAACGGTGTAATCGGCAAATCCCTAGGCCTTGTAGTTTAGGAGATACGAGCCTCAGTGTGCTGCACAGTGTGAGAGCAGAGCTGAGAGCCGGCCCTTTAAGAGCCCCTCCCTTCTCTGCTCGCTCTCTGCCATCTCTGTCAGAGCTGAGAGCAGAGCTGAGAGCAGAGCTGCCAGCTGGCCCTTTAAGAACCCCTCCCCCGCTGCACTGTGTCTGATCTGTGCTGGAGTGGAGAGAGTGGAGGATTCAGAGAAATGTAGTGTGTAAAAGCTGAATAAGTCGGCATACGTTGGTCAAAAGTCACACAAAATACCATATTTTTGTCTGGATTTTTGTCAGGAATACAGTGGTGTGTTTTTAAAAGCTGTGGAATGTATGGTGTAGATGTGAGAAGCATTTGTTTGAGAGTATGTACCCTGAGAGGACACGCTCTCCCCATAGACTTCCATTGTAAGGCGAAAAGTGTCTCCCCCACTTTGACGGCTCATAAAATCCAAACCGAGTGCGTAGTATATTAACCTTGAACAACTTTTAATCAGCACAGTTGGGAGAGTAAAGTGTGAAAGTTTGGAAGCCCTGGCATTTACGGTTAAGGAGGAGATAGATTTTGTTCGGGGCGCAAAATTGTCCAAAATTAGACATTCGTGTCCAAATTGTGGACATCCTGTTACAGTTAGGTCAGGGGTGTGAGTGTATGATTTATCCGTCTTGATGAGACGAGTTCAATGGTGTTTTTCCCATGTCTGTAGGACATTCCTACAGTCTGTGGCGTGGTTTTTTGTGTATGTAGGTGGCGCTATTGAGTAGACCGCCTCTTTTTTGTTTAATTATCAAATTTTTCGCCGCACCCAATGTGCTTACCAAATTTGGTGAGTTTTCATGCATGTTTAGGGGGTCAAATTAACTTTTGAAGTGGTGAGTGTGACTTCGAAACATAATAGGGTCTTCGCCAGGGACTGGCTCAGGCCCTAATAAATGGGATGAATGTGTGAAAACATGCTGACGGTTGCAGCTCCGCAGCGAGGAACCACGGCAGCTCATCACATATTGATAATAGATTAATATTAGATTAAGAAACGTCCCCGCAGGCTCATCTCAGCTCATTTTAAATACGATTTAACTCTCCACCTGTAACACTGTGTTGCCTTTAAAATGGATTAAAAACTAAAAGCTTTACGAGTTCTTGTCTTTGAGCCAATCCTCAGACCCTGACCCCCTCAGGACTCAGTGGACGGACGGACCGCCACGCTGCTGCAGCGTCCAGTCATTTATTCAGCGGCGACCATCCACACGACCGCCTCCACTGAGCCTCTTTAAACCTCGCTTGACACAATGAGAGCGCTTTAGCAGACAGGACCCTCAAGACTGGGGAGACGTTGAAGGATCACCTTCAGGTACTGATCTCTTTCTCTCAACTCCCCCACGTGCAGGAGCTCCTCCAACATTCCGAGTGTCTCCTCAGCTCCAGTTTTCTGGGGCAGTCAAGAAACTTTAGCAACATTTGGGACACAGTTGAGAAAAAAAAAGGAAAAAAAGGATGAATCATATCTGCTGGAAGTGGGCCAGCACCAAGACCAAATGACCAACAGACTGTCCCGGTACATTCTCCCCTAACACTCAGAAGTCTGCTGTCCTTCATTTCAACTTTGTCAGACAGAAGCAACAGATGTGCAACAGAAGGTTTCGATGGTGAGCTTCTTTAGAAACCAGGTCAAAGACTGAGGTCTGAAGTTTCAGGGTGTGAAAAGTGGGACAAGAACAGGTGGGACGTGTGGGAGGCAGGGTGTTCTGTACCGGGCCGGTGCATTAAAGAATCAACTAACCTGATTGGTTTAGAGCTTCATGATCTGCCCTCCAAACCACCAGGGGGCAGCACATTGCCAGGAGGCTCAGGCATGGATCAGACATCTTGCAGCTGCTTAACTGTATCTGTCCTCATATCACAGCACCAGAGCCAACAGTTTCCCACCTGAGGCGAAATCAAGTCACAGTTCCAGGTCAGACTCACGGTTGTCATGGCACAGAAACCCTCGCTGGAAGCTCTGGACACGGTGATGCCACAAAGGATTTGCTGCAAAAATGCTGCAAAATCTGGAGGCAATCAGATGTAAACAAAGAACACTTGAACAACGTGACGAAGGTCCTGCAGACGCCTGACTGGACCATGACAGGTGAAACCAACCAACACACCACAACGTGATCATGGTCACAGCTTCATGTCCCCATAATACGAGGAGCACCAGTTTTACACACACACACACACACACACACACACACACACACACACACACACACACACACACACAATGACGAGGTCATGAGGGGGGGCATTTTCCAGCCGAGGGATAAAGATTGAAGGGAAACAGGGAGGAGGTCCAATCTTATCGGATTTAATCCAAAGGCAGACAAATAGCCCACCCTTCGCCTGTCAAACGCTCAAGGACACACACACACACACACACACACACACACACACACACACACACACACACACACAGAAGGGAGAGATTAACCCGTTCAACCATTTAAAGTCTCAGAAACGAGGCCATGACCACAATAACCGCCAGTTTCAGGTTTGTCAGGAAATGGCGTCGGCTCAGATTCACCTTGGCGTGGAGCCTCTTTAGCTGGTCTGAATTCACATGGCAATCTGGTTTGTCGAATTGGACACAGAATTTATAGGTGCCTGATGAGCGACGGAAATCATTGAGTGAATCGCACAACGGAGCTGCCGCATGTCCCAAATCTACTGGTCTAGGACCAGCAGGACCAGCAGGACCAGCAGGACCAAGCTGGATTCACAAAACCTGAACAACATTGTTCAAACAGGATTGTAGGAGTTGGTGTGAAATTGATGTTATTGGTGACTCTGACTGGAGAGGCGCTGCTGGGCATCAGTTTCGCCGTGGTAGCGACACGGAGAGCAGAGCAGCATTTGCTGTTGTGGTTGCAGAGGAGTGTTTTTACTTGGCAGGACAGAGAGTGAGATCCAAATCTGTCATTAAAGCACAAATTTGGCAGGAAACCATTTCAAGGATCAGCAGGTCATCTGAAATATGAGGCATCAGCACGTGAGCAAAACTGAGTGCTGTTCAGTTTTAATCTTCCACAAACAGTTTCAGAGTTACAATCCAGTATTTTTTTATACCCATTTTATCCAAAAAAAGCTCCTTTTCAAGCCAAAGAATTCTCTGAAGTATGGTGGCCTCCGGAACACTAGGTGGCGCCAGACAGACTTTATTCCAGTTCACCATTTTTCAACACAAACCAAACCAGAAGTGGACTTCACTTCAAAGTCTCTCAAGCAAACCTCCTGCAGCTGCTACGGCGTGCAGTCCGTCTCTTCGTCTAGAAACACGATGTTTCCACCCAAGATGGACGAACATGTCGGCACGTATTTGAAAGAAAACAAACACAAGACATGCAGGTGCCAACCTCACGTAAACGCACTGACTGACACTCCCACAACCACCGCACAACCTTCTCAACACCTGGACGTGAGTTCTTCTGGCGTCATTTTCAGGCTGTCAAAGCGTCACTCTCGGGGCCGGACCTGAAACATCTCAGGTTCTAAAAACAGAACCGCGTGTTCTGGTGCCGCCTGCAGCGTCATAGTTGCTAAAAGAGCAGCGACGCTGTGATTTGGACTTGACAGGGCAGAGATGCTGCTTCTCTTCTTCTCTGGTGCTTCATGAAGTGAGGAATCCAGGTCGCATGCTGCCGCTGCCGATGAACCACCATCCCTCAACAACCTGATATGAGCAGAAATGAAAGCGGCGAGGGAAAGCGGCGTCTTTCTTCTTCTTCTTCTTCTTCTCTCATGCGTCTGTCAGCCGGCTGGTTTTACTGTCATTGACACAAAGAGCTCGCTCCACACGTCTCCTGCTGCCATTCCAAATGTCTGCTTTGCTGTTAGTACCACAAAGTGCTCTCTTTCTGTCATGCCGACTCTCAATGGTTTCTGGGTAACTAGACTGCCCCCCCGACACCTCAAACCTCCACTGATCATCGTTTTCAGTTTCAGTTTTGTCAGAAATCATTGCGGCGTCTGATCAGGAGTTTGATGATTCTCCTCATCCTCTCACCGAACTAACAGGTGCTACGAGCGGACCGAGCCTCCTCTGACGGACGAATGAGAGCAATTCCACCATGAATGTGATGTCACATGTCTGATGTGCTACTGAATAGATGATGCTGCAGTTTACAGGATGCAGAATGACGTATTTTCTCAGGCCAATTCGGTTGCTGTGGGCAGATATTCAAATCAGATTCGATGCTTTTATTTTGAAATTGAAAAAGACGCTTCCTTCCTGTGAAACTGCATTTTCCCCCTTTGTCATGGAAACAAGTCTTCCAAAAAAATCGAGCCCAACAGCTTACACCTGCACCACAGGGAACTTTGCTCCCAAGTGCTCGGGTTTTACCTCACGTCCCTGCACACCTTGGCCCAGGCTCCGCCCCTCGACCATGCTTGCTGTAAACTGGTCTTATAAATTTGTGTAAACCTGCTGACAAACAAACACCACAGAAAAGATGACTCATCAGCTCGCCGTGGTAGGACGGGGCGCAGTTCTTAGGCTATGAAGAGAAACTCAGTCTTTGCCTCCGAGCAGCAGCAGATGAAGACGAGCGCTCCCACGACCTCAAGACGACCTCACGGACTCAGTAAACTCGCTGAAAGTTTGTTTGCAGCATCAAAGAGGTGGTGAGAGAAAACCTGGCTGACAGTCAGAGAGCCTCCAGCACTCAAAACACCAACACAAAGACGCTAAGACAACACCTGAGCAGCCCGCCCACACACACACACACACACACCGTGGAAAGGTCGCTCTGACATAAGAACCATATTCCGCAAATATAAAAAAGTTTGAGCTTCATGTTCCAGACTCTAATTGTTGCCCTCACACATCCAGACTCTCAGGTAACACACCTCACGTGTAACACGCTATTAACATGTGAAGCGTCCTATTATCTTGAGTTACAGGGAACTTCAGCAACCAGAAGCACCTGATGGTGAGTCGCACGCGACCTGCTATGCTAACAAGCTGGTTAAATGGACTAATTAATGAGCTGATTAGCAAACGATCTCACGTGAACTGACTCTCCACGCCGCCGTTAATCGTTTTAACTGCTTTCTTCCCTCGTTAACATGCAAATGACCAGATGAAACCAGCTGATGACACCAGAGCCGCCAGTGTGACCGCATGATGAGCCGCTTTCTTCACGCTTAAAACAAATGGCCACCATGAAGGGTTGAGGGTCGCTGCTCCGAGCGCCGGTGCCAGAGTCAACGGCTCCTCGTCTCTGTGTTTACACCAAAAAACGTCATTTAGCGGAAGACAAAAGACACGGCGTAAACACGCCTCGCAGCTGAATCAGCGCCAGGTTGTGGGCTTGTGGCGTGTCACGTGAACATACAGATATTTGTGTGTGTATTTTCCTGATCATGAGACATCAAAACAGTTTGTCGTTGCACACAGGAACAGTAACAGAACATGCGGGTCTGCAGAACCACTCCAGAACTGAATCGGTACTTGATAAGAACAATGTCAGAACCAGTGAAACCACTGAACGTGGTACCCGACAATATCAATCACGAGGCCACGGAACGCATTTGACCTTCGTTCTGCTGACATTTTCTGAGTTGCAGGCCCTCAGAGAACAGAGGAAGTTCCTCTTCACAGCACCACTGAGCTCAGGAACGCTCCGGTCCAGGAAAGAGTCATGTGACATTTCCAGAGATAACAACACTTTTGAACTGGAAATCAAAGTTCCATCCACTCAGGTCTCCCAGCCCACAGCACCACCACCTCCAACCCACTGATGGGTTTTTCATTAAATGACCTATTTACTCGGTGTGTGTGTGTGTGTGTGTGTGTGTGTGTATACGTGTGTTTTGCAGGAAAAGCTTTTGTCTTTGATCCAGAATCATGTTTGTTTTTTCAAGGTTTTTTTTTTTTTAACTTCATTTCTCTCCTTAAATCACCCTGCGGCAAAACTGGGAAAACTCCAATACACACACTCGCTCACACACACACTCGCTCACACTCACACTCGCTCACACACTCACACCCTACAATGCTTAGATATCCGTTTCATCTTCCTCACGCTGTCGTTTCATCCCTACATGAACTGCGGCTCAGACGCGTCTCAGATGGTACAGACTACTTCCTGGACTCAGAACTTTCCCTGCAGAAATTGTTTAGCAGCTTTTTGCATTTAAACTTCACGTGTTGGAAGTTTCCACTTGTACTCATATGATTGACTTCAACTCCACAGAAACGGCAAGCAGCTCACGGAGGTCAGTAAAGGTCAGCGAAAGGAATCCTGTCATAAATCCAACGAGCTTCTGTTTCTGTTCATTCAGGTTAATAAAAAGCTCCAGCACATTGAAGAAGCTCTGATAAACCATCTGCAGTCCTCACCGTGGTTTCAGGTCCGTCCAGCGTGAGCAGCTCCGCAGCCAATCAGTGAGGGGTTGCAGAAGGAGGCAGAGTCCACGCGTCTTGATTAACTCCTTGGTTTATAAATCTGAAAGAGGAAGAGGAGACGGAGTGAGGAGCGCCGCCAGGAGCGAGCTTTCATCGTCATCCAAAAGCTTTTGGGCCAGACGCAGGTTTCCCTGAGAACTGGAATGGCGCCAACACGAGGATCAGGAGCGTACCAGTCCCGTCACCGTTTGTGTTGTGGAATTAATAATCAATTAAACTTTTGAATCCAATTCTCTCTGTTCTCCATCACTGGAGGTTTTGACCCTACAGCTTCTCCACCTTTGACCGGGACAACGAACCACCTGTCATTCTCATCATGGCGGAGGCCTGGGGGGACAGGGCGTCCTGCTGTTACTGTTACTAAGTTTAAGTGAGTTTTTGGGCCTTTGGGTGTCAACGAGGAGGGCTGGTAGGTGACAGCGGCCGCCATGTTCCAGCTAATGAGGCCATCCAAGTTTGATATGAGACCAGCGGCGGGGCGACAGCGGGCAGCTGGGGAGAGAATTAAAGACACTGAGGGACGAAGGAAATAAAGGAAGACGTACGAGGCTGTGAACACATGTTGGAAATCCAGCAGGAGCCCTCAGTCAAATTCTCTTTATGCAAACGTCCAATCTTATTTGATTGTGATCTGATTGCCGGCACGCAGCAGGGGAAATCACTGCCGCCAGAAGAGCCGCCGCACCACGACTCACCTGGACGTTCGAGTTTGTTCTGGAGGAAACTTAATGAAAGGGAGACGTGCAGCGTTACACAGAAACACCCAGCTGGCTTCAAATGAATCCAGGCTGACGGAAACAGAGGGCCGGTGCAGATATGAAAATATCATGTATATAGAAATTAATTTATTCAGCAGAAATGAAGCTCAGGCTGTAACAAGTAAAAGTAATACTGTAAATCTCCTGCACAGCTTGATTTGAAATGAGCAAATCGCCTGGTGACTCATGCATGAAATCTGCAGATTTTGTCTACAAAGACAGAAGTCGTAATCAAAAAAGACACAACTGCATGTTTTAAGTCTTCACAAAAATCCAGAAACACGCACACTTTTATTGAAAGTCTCTTATAGTCCATTGTCCCCAGAGACAGAAAGTAGATAAGGAGCCTCCTCTAGAGAGCTGAGACCCAGGCTCGTTAGCTTAGCACAATGACTGGTAGTGGGTGGGAAGTGTTAGCGTAGCTCCGTCTCTGCCTGCAGGAATAGAAGGAGGGTTGTATAAATACCACATTAAAATGAGGAGACGTTGTAGTGGTAGAATCAGACACGTTGCCGGAACTACTTTCCTGACTGGGAGCAGTGATTTGACGCAGCACCTCCAAAGCTCCACTGGAACTTGGGTCAACAGAACCAAAGGTTTGTTGAGGACTAGAAGAGCGACTGCTGCTACTGATGATGATGAGGAGGAGGAGGAGGATTCCTGCAGGACACACCAGCATCCTGGACCTGAGCTAGCTGATGCTAACACTACCACCCACTACCAGCCATTGGGCTAAGCTAACTAGCCTGGACCTGAGCTAGCTGATGCTAATACTTCCACCGACTACCAGCCACTGGGCTAAGCTAACTAGCCTGGACCTGAGCTAGCTGATGCTAACACTTCCACCGACTTCCAGCCACTGGGCGAAGCTAACTAGCCCAGTCCTGAGCTAGCTGATGCTAACACCTCCCACCCACTACCAGCCATTGGGCTAAGCTAACTAGCCTGGACCTGAGCTAGCTGATGCTAACACTTCCCAACCATTACTGGCCATTGGGCTAAGCTAACTGGCCTGGACCTGAACTAGCTGATGTCTCTGGGGACACTGGAGTACAGCAGACTTTCTTCTCCAAAAGTCGGTGTGTTCCTACAACATCACTTGCAGCTGAGACACTTCTGCATGGTGTCACTTCCTGCCGTGTCAAATTTAAAAACCCTCTGCCTTCACACAGTTAAGTAGTTTGCTCCTGTGTCATTTTAATCTGCATAGCTTGTCACTGTGATGAAGTTTCCCCCTGCTGGGTGCAGCGTAGGCAGCAATGCTGACAGCGTCACCTGCACTTGACCCGCGTGTGTGTCATCTGATTGACACAAATGCATCACTATGACGACAGTCTTCCTGCTTTCCTCACAGCCAGCAGACAAATGCAAGATTTAAGGACAGGATCTGTAGCAGCGGTGAGACGTCTAAACACAATACGCATGTCTCTCTCAACAGGTGGGATAAACTCTGTTCGCTCTGTTTTTGGTCTCAACCAACTCTTAACGCAAATATGAGGCCTTGACTTCACCACGGACGACTGACCGCTACTGTCACCACCACCAAGCTTCAGGACTTTTGTGTTCCCCAATGACCTTTAATGACCTCCAGGACCTCTGTCGGCTCCTCTAGACTCTTGTTAGCAACCCAGGTTTTTAAGACTCCACCACTCCAACATTCACCAGTCTGGTGTTTACTGGTGGATCTGATGGAGAACTGAACCTCCAGCATCCACCAGTCTGGTGTTTATGACGTGATGTTCAATGTTCAATCTCTAATACTGATAATTAAACATAATTAACTCCTGTTTTGTGGTTTAATCCCATTCACCTCATGACCTTTGACACAAAAAGGCAAAGAACCCTGCTTGAAGCGTACAGACTGGATCTGATTAGAACCATGAAGCGTCACTCTGGCACCCTGCAGTCTTGTCCCGTTTATGCGTGCAAATCTGCTGCAGATTCCCGCAGGAGAACATCAGATCTGTCACCTCATGCAGATTTACTGAACATGTAAAAGCGCTGGCGACGGGTTGACATGCTCCGCACACGCTCAGAACACACGCCAGATGCAGCAGATTTACATCTGACTGATTCAATTCAGCATATGTTGAACACTTCTGTCGCATCACTACAAACACACACACACACACACACACACACACACACACAGACACACACAAACTCACTCACTCTTCATGTAGCTGCTGCTGATAGAAATGTGAGAATTAGCTGTGAATGAGCATTAGCATAGAGCTACAGCAGCTAGCTGAGTCTGACCAGGTTTCGTTCACTGATTCTCAGGTAAAACGTGGTTTCAAGAACCATCCTGAGTCATCCGGTCCCGAGACTGCACCCGGGACACATTTAGGACCCAGTGGGCCCTGGTCACGGAGCTGGCTGGTCCACTACCTACAGGGATGTATTCAGATGCTATTTGGCTACCCTGGAAAGCACCTGACAAGAAAAACATGTCTGGCACCCAAAAAAAAAAAAAAGGAGAAGTGGTCAGAACCATGTGACGCTGTCGCCATCTTGCTTTTTTGGAGGCTGAACTGAAGAGCACAAATATCCATAAATTACCTCATATTCTATTTAAATGTATACCAATGTGAGCAACCTGACAATCACAAGCTAACCACGCCCTAAAGATAAGTGAAGATCACGCTGCATGTGGAGATTCATGAAACTGTTTCAGATGGGGAAACAATCACTGCTCTCTTGCTGCCTCTCTGGAGCCGGCTGGTCGAGGCAGATGGCCACGCACCTCCAATCCTTCTCCGGCTCTCCTGCTTCTTGTCCGTCTCTCAGTCTGAACCTGCCAGCTCCACCTCCTGTCCTCATCCCTTCAGTAAAACTAAGAAAACTGAAGCTCCCTCGCCAGCAAACCTACGGGTTGCTGCAGTAAAGTAGTAAATGTGCTGCTGGTTATTAGCACACAGAGCAGATTAGGACTAAATGAGGATAATCCAGTCATTGTTCTGGTGTGTGTGTGTGTGTGTGTGTGTGTGTGTGTGTGTGTGTGTGTGTGTGTGTAAGGAGGTCATAGGGTGAACTGTTCAGATGAAAATGATCAAGTTTAAACTAAACAGACCCAACAAACACACAAGGAGTGAGTGTGAAACAGCGCAGCACATGTTTGGTAGCGGGGGGGTGTATCTTGGAGATCTGCCAACTCAAACACAAACACACACACACACACACACACACAGAGGTCAGCTTACTGGGTTTGATCCTCTGAATGTGATTTCTCCAACATTCCTGCATTGAGCCAAGAAAACATGTTGAAGCAAACACGAGTGCAAACGAGCACGCTGATGTAAAACAGAACGAGCACGTGATGTCACCGACCCCTACGCCTCGCATTCCTCAACTGGAAACAAGAACAATCTCAAAGTTTTGATCTTCCAGAGGAACGGTATCAGCAGCTAGACAGAGTTCAGGGGGCCGGTGAGCCATGAAGGCCACGCTAACCACCCTCATACGTGTTCACTCATTCAGGTCTGATTAGCTGGAGTTGATAAACATGACTGCCGCGATCCGCCGCTCTGATCCCACTGAAACAAGCTGCCGGCCAGGAGGAAAGTGACCTGCTCACCAGACAGACGTCATGTGACCTGAGCTATCTGGACGGGGACCAGGTTCAACTAGAACACCAAAACCACGTACACTTTTTCTCAGATCGATGTGGAAAAAAACATGTGACTGAAATCAATCATCCAATATGGCTGCCACAGGAAGTGAAAAATTGACTTCACTGTCACAGTGGCAGTAGGGACAACGTCGACATGAAGACAGTCGTGAAAAAGGAGGAGAGTGAAGAGGGAGGGAGAGAGGATAAAGGAGGGGAGGTGCGGGGAGGGTGAAAAGAGGGAGGATGGAGGATAGATGGGGTGGACGAGAGAAGGAGGGCCGTATGGGGGGGATGGAGAGGACTGAGGGAGGGAGGAGGGGTAGACAGAGGGGGGGCGAAGGGGAGAGGACAGCAGGAGGAAGGTCAAGAAGGTGTGTGTCTCAGGTGGAACGGAGTGTTTCCTTGTGTGCTGTCATGACAACGCTCACCAATTGTTTCTGTTCTCATGGTTTGGCACAGTCGTAAAAATCACGTAATCCCACTGATCAGCTGATCGAGGAGCTGGAGGATCTTTAATGAGCTGAAATTCTTCACTGTCTTTTAACGTATCAGAAAGATTCTGGAGGAGAAATGAACCTCCAATCATGGAAGACAAACGTTCAATATTTGTTCCTCTAATGAGAACGTTTGGCAGCTCTGATGTTCCGATGAGGAACAGTTGGAATTTGGCTTTTTATCCCGAAAACAGACTGACGGGCGAAGAGAGGAGCTGGAGAGGAGAGTCAGAGGAGGAGCAGAACGACGGCCTGCAGCATCAACACTCCGTCCCACCAGAGGCCATCAGACGTCTTCAGCAGACTTACGCCGAAATCAGAACAGCTGAACGCCATCGTTGCAGCGGCGGCGATAGCTGCAGACTGGCGTCCTGCAGCAGCGGCGTGGAGACCGAACCTTCCATCCAGACTAAAACAGCAGCCAGCACCACAGCTCCTCCCTGTCGCCCTCCATCATCGTGTGGTCACATGCTCAACGTCACTCATTCCCTCCAAAACCAGGAGAAATGAACAAACCTGATCACATGACATATTTCCAAGAGTTTCCTGGAATTTCATTGGACAATTAGATGTAGGAATGTAAACCTGAACCGTGAGAAACGTGAAGCTCAATCACGAATCAAGACACCGACAGGAGATGAGTGGAGGCCGCCAGACGTCACTTGTTCAAAACTCTAAGTAAATCTAGGATGATAGTCGTTAGTCGCATCTCCTCCTTCCTTAGAAGACGTACTTTCTCTAAATACTCATGAAACAACGTCTGCTCAGCCACTTGGAACCAGTACAGCACCGTTGGTACCGTCTGGGCTCAGCAGGCTAACGTTTCTCTCTGCGTCGCTGTGTCATTGTTGAAGAAGAAGAAGTTGCATTATGAAAACTCACTCTGTGACTCACTCGCTCTCTCTCTCTCTCTGTCACTCACACACACACTCTCTCACACACACACACACACACACACACACACACACACACACAGACGGCATCAGCATGGCGACAGACTACAGCTCGTTTCCACAGCGGCGAGTTGACCAGCTGTTCGATTAATACACTGACGTGAGAATCAGCTCTATGATGACATCATTTTCAGATTGGACTGAGATCTCTGCTGACCCTCTGACCTCCGACCTTTCACCCTCCTGTAACATTGCTAAGTGATATCCACATGGGGAATGTGTGTGTTGCATATTAACGATAAACATGCCAGTGGCGTGCTGACAACACTGACACACCCCGTCTGCAGGGAGGTGAACCTGCGCTAGTTAGCGTAGCACAGTCAGTGGGAGCGGTGGGAAGTGGTAGCCTTTCTTCAAAGAGCCTGTTAGAGGCCATGGAAGCATTCCAGCACTGAGCAGCAGAGCAACCGAAACATGACTCAGCAACACCATGCTGATCATGTGATGTGTTCACTGAAGGGCCCTGATCAACCAATTATCTCTCACTGCAGTTTTAACGTTCTCCGGTTTAAACTGAATAAAAAAAGACTCGGCTGCTCAACAGCTGGAGTCTCGCTCCAGTTATTCAACACATTCCTCAGGAGTCTGACGGGGAACTCGCCGCCGCGTCTGCTGTCCGTCCGTCTCGGTGGAGCAGATGTTGCTTCAGACTGACCACAAACACCAACGTTTGTTGAGTTTACGGCTGTTTGCTGCCGTCACACTGTGAAGAGGAGACATCTGGTGCTTCCTGCCGGCACCGCGAAGCCTCGGCATCGCTGAGCTGACGTCCTCCAGCGGATGATGGCTAAATCCAGCAACAACCCTGTCAACAACCACAGGAGTTTGTGTTCATCTGCAGGAAACTTGAAGCTTTCATTATCAATTAAATGGCCAATTAGTTTCTCCTTCAGCGGGGAAAATGTCAGATGAGTTACAATTTACAGCCGGATGCCTTTAAATGTTTGTTAAATACGGATTCCACTGATAAAACGCTGCGAAATAAAGACAACATGCTGCCGTGTGGCAGAGAGAAGCGCCGGAATGGAGCGTCTGACCCGTTTGTACCAACACGTGAATACGAAGCAACGTTCAATTACAGCTGCTGGGTTTATAAACGGAGTCAGAGTCCTCAGAGTCACGGCCACTGTCAGAAACCATCGTAAAAGAAGGTCCATGCGCCGCCACTCATTTTTTTTCTATGAATCGTTTGTTCCTTGGGAGGGGCGGGGCTAAATATCCACACAGAAATATATCACAGTACTTCACCAGCGGCTGATAGAGATGTTAAAACAGCTGTTTGGAACCAACTCACTCATCTCAAACTGGCGCGCGCGCGCGCACACACACACACACACACACACACACACACACACACACACACACACACACGGGTGTGAGCTCCTTACAGAAGCTGATCGATCAACTGAAAGCAGGAACAGACGAGGTTAGCAATGTGTGTGTGTGTGTGTGTGTGAAAGCTGCTACATCTGCAGTTGTGAGGACACTGATCAAGGGATGACACTCCACCTTGGGTCATCTGTAAATCTAACCCAGTGGTTCCCAACCTGGGGTCTGAGGCCCCTTGAGCATACTCGGATGGTATCAGTGTGGTCCAGTGATGTCATCAGTACGTCCTCAGCTACATGGCGAACAGCGAATAGCTCCTTAAAACTGGAGATGGAAATTTAGAGCACAAATACAATTCTAAAACTCTTCAGCAGTTCTTTGGACAGACAGACAGACAGACAGACAGACAGACAGACAGACAGACAGACAGACAGACACACACACACACACACACACACACACACACACACACAGTCTTTAAGTGGCATGGCAGCAAGATTCAGCAGCCCCGAGTGGCAAACTAACGCCAACACCACTGAGCTAATGCTACCACTGACGCCACGCAGACCTGAGTAGCTCTTCTGAAGGAACCTCCGTAGCCTCCGTCTCTCCCTGAGTGATAGTTTGACTGGTGGATGTCCGACCTGCTACATCAACATCGTTTTCATACATGTCAACTTCAAAGTAACCAGCCAGCCAGCAGGTTGGTCGACTTGCTCCTCCCACTCCTGAAAACTGCCGTTGTCGTCGTCTCTGCTCGTCTCTCCTGCACCGATGTCCTCTGGGAGTAAAGTCTAGACCGACCTGGTTCAGGAAACGCTGAGATGTTATCAAACCTGCCACAAAGGTTTGCTATGAAAACAGTGTCGGCAGAACAAGACATCCACACAGGTCAGGAAGAGTCCCGCCCTTCCGTGGTTGGTTGAGTAGCACAGGAAGATTCCCGTCTCAGCCCTTCGTTAAACAGTACTGATGACTCATCAGGACGTCGCACACAAGCAGAGCTACCGGTACGGACGGCAGCTTTGACACGCGTTCGAGACTTTCTCATGTTTAATTCAGCAGCTGTTTATCTTTCATGAATGATTCACATGTTACAAACACATGCTTCGCTTTTGCTGCAGCAGTTGAACATACTAATAACACACCCATGACGTGGAGCACGCATGGCCACGCAACTGCAGTTCAATGCGACTTCAGCAGTCTGAGGGCAGCAAACTCAATCCCATGATTCCACAGAACATCGATGGTTGTGATTCATTATTGAAAGGTGAGTGAGCCGACGTGCTCGCTCCTCTCGTCTTACTCAAACACACACTCGCCCCATGTGGGATCCTGATGAAACTGACCCAAATTCATTGTGCCGCCGCCGCCACCGCTGCCACCGCTGCTTTCATGGTGTTGCATCACCGTTCAACGTGTCAAAGAGATGAAGAGCAGAGAGGAAAGAAAGGTGAGAGGAAGGAAGGAAGGAAGGAAAGGAAGGAGGGAGGCAGCGGCCATCCCTGCAGGTATCTTTGATTCATTACACCACAGTGTCCTGCAGACGTGTACACACACACACACACACACACACACACACACACACACACACAGGTCTGGGAACTTCCTGTCTTCTTGATTCCCTTGTTTTGTTGTTCACTAAGCACTAGCGCACGCGCACACACACACACACACACACACACACACACACACACACAGTGGTGATGTCATGTCGGGAAAGCCAGTGTATCCTGATCCACACTGTTTTGCGTGTGTGTGTGTGTGTGTGTGTGTGTGTGTGTGTGTGTGTGTGTGTGTGTGTGTGTGTGTGTGTGTGTGTGTGGCGATGATGTAATCGTCCAGACGTTCTCAAATCAGCAGAACGCTAGCAGACGTGCCGCTCTGGTCACCTTCACGACCCTTCAATATAACGCACGTGAGGAGGCTGTCAGTTCCAGCTCTGACCTGGAGAAGAACCTGAACTGTCCAAGAACTCTGGTTCATGGAGGAGATTCAGCCTCCTTAAAGAAAAGGAGGAGACAACAGGAGGAGGAGACAACAGGAGGAGGAGGAGGAGGAGGAGGAGACAACAGGAGGTGGAGGAGGAGGAGACAACAGGAGGTGGAGGAGGAGGAGACAACAGGAGCAGGAGGAGGAGGAGACAACAGGAGGTGGAGGAGGAGGAGACAACAGGAGGAGGAGGAGGAGACAACAGGAGCAGGAGGAGGAGACAACAGGAGGAGGTGGAGGAGGAGACAACAGGAGCAGGAGGAGACAACAGGAGGAGGAGGAGGAGACAACAGGAGCAGGAGGAGACAACAGGAGGAGGAGGAGGAGGAGGAGACAACAGGAGCAGGAGGAGACAACAGGAGGAGGAGGAGGAGGAGACTACAGGAGGAGGAGGAGGAGGAGACTACAGGAGGAGGAGGAGGGATGAAGGATCAGAGGGGGGAAGATTCGGGCATTTCCTTTACATCAGAGAAGAAGAGTTTAACAAAACCCTGAAGCTGCTACACACACGCGCTAATTATACTAATTACCTCTTCAGCAATTAACACGTGTGTGTGTGTGTGTGTGTGTGTGTGTGTGTGTGTGTGTGTGTGTGTGTGTGTGTGTGAGAGCTAACGTCAGAGCCACACGCGAGCCTGACTGATGCAAGATTCCTGACTAAAACAGCATATTCTGGTTGGATATTCAGAATTTTGCCTTTTCCCCCATCCTAACATTTTCAGACATTTTTCAGAATAAAGGCAAGAACCAGAATATTGAGTTTGAGTGAATGTGACTGATGTTGGTTTGAGAAATCTTATTTTGGAGGAACATGCTGCTCACGATGCTCCGACAGACTGAACAAACAAGAAAACAGCTGCGTTTGTCTTCAGTCCTGAAAGGAGGAAAAAGTGATGACAGAGTGATATCTCACACTCCCTCCCTCACCCACAGATTTCAGAGAGAAAACCTGACATGAAGCTCAGAGACGACGATGGGGCGTTTAGCAGAGAAACAATCAGTTTCTATAATAGAGACGCTTCATCTGTCAGAACTGCTGCCAAATACAATTACATGCTGATGTCACAGCGGGGAGGATGGAGGCGGGGCTGGAGCCTTCGCGCCTGACCCCACAGACCGGACCCAGGCCAGGGTGCAGCGGGACGGATCAGCACACCACCTGTCACTGTTCACAGCTCATTGAAGGTTCTGATGGTTGAACCAGAGCCGGGTCTGATGAGCGTGTTGGCTTCCTCAGAGTGATCATTAGTCTTTCATCTGATATTTTCTCTCTTCGCTTCATGAAACGCCATGAAAGAGTGACGATGCCCCGAAGATCTTCTCCACATTCTTTTAACTTCCACAAAAAACACGCAGGCTGGTTTTTAATCATCAACAATCCAAAAACCAACAATATTAAAGAGTGTTTAAAAAAGTCAGACCTCCGTCGCCCCAGTGGAGTTGCTGGTGTGACGCAGCATCACGCTTCTCTGTGGCGAGCGGCTCGGCGATGAAGCGCCGCAGGAGAATTCAGTCACTCGTTATTTCCTCAAAGGTTCCTGAGTCCAGTGGAACATTCTGATATGAATCAGCTACGAACTCAGGCTGGTCACTGCTGACAAATCTCACAACTCCTAAAGTGATACTTCTCCTAAAGTAGTATTTTTCCTTCCAAGTACTCACTACTAGCTCACTCAGATGTTCTTCCCTCCTTCCAGACTTCCTGGTGACTCCAGGATGCAGAAAGAGACGACCACGGACGCTTAGCTCGAAGCTAACGCAGACTGACTTTCAACAGCAGCTAAAGTGTCCACAACCCCTCGGGTGGCCGTCCCTATGCTCCAGGTCTCCTTCATCCAGCTGTGTGATCAGCGACCCACGAGCGCGTCTGGTCGGCTTCTACCATGCACGAGTGAAGGACTGCGAGGGTTGAACTTGGACTCGGAAGCAGGTTGATGATGATTGGTTCTATTTTCAGATCATCCAATTATGATGACGTGAGATTGTTGACGAGATGAGCGAGGAGCAGAGGGAAGAGTTACATCACGACACGGCAGGGAGAAATCAGACGCCGTGTCAGAGAACAAGAGAACAATGGCGTGAGAGTGAGTTCTACTGTGGTCGGTACACACCTCCATGACGGTTCTACCGTGTTCTAGACAGCCATCTGTTAAATGTCGGAGTTCCTACCAGGCAGATTTTGCTCCTGAGACTAAGATGAGGAAACAAAGCGGTAAATGTAAAAATCACAAATGGGCTTCTCCAAACGTACCAAGAACAAAGACAAGCTACAACTCCGCCCTCTCACCTGCCTCCACATCTCAACCACACACCTGTAAGTTCAGTGACCGTGTGCCCCGTGACATCATCAGTTAGTGACCAAAAACAGTGGCTCTTCCTGCTACAGTTCTCACGTCCAGAACTACGACGATGAAGGCTGAGCAGGAGTTCCTCCACGGACCACGGCTGATGATGTCACGGAAGCGCTCAGCGAGGGTCACGGCGCTCCAGCACAAACATGTGCGGTCGTTGCATCACGTCTTTGTTCTGAGGGGAAATTAAGATGGATTAAATCGCCGTTGATCACCCTGTCAATCAGCAGTCAGGACAAACCTTCGCCAACAAGACAGGACACACCTCCAACATGGGGAGATTGTTATGACTCCCTAATGATGATGTTTCAGTTCCACTGATTTCTGCAGTCACACACACACACACACACACACACACACACACACACACAGGATTAGAACAAAAGGCGAGTCCCGCAGCACAGATTTGCCGGGCAAACATAATGGCTGATGACATGCGGCAGTTTGGAGGCTTTTGCAGCGACGCGGCTAATCTCCCCGAGCTGGAATAACATTATTCTCTCCACTTCCTCCTCGCCACGCACCCGCCAGCCCGCCCACCAGGGACTCACAGGTTATTGTGTCCAAACGCACCCCGAGGTTAATACACACAAAGGACGGGCAGCTGCTGCGGTGACACATCGGTGAGGCAGGAAAAAGCACAGAGACATTTTGGGTCACAACACCACGAACCAGTTTAGACTGGGGGGGGCGCCACATGGTGGGTTTTGTGAGTTTGCAAACAACAACAACAAACGTTGACCTCTGATGATCCCAGAACAACAAGCAGCGGCGTGCAGAGACACGAGCTGGAGGAAGAAACACCCACATTCATCAGCTGTAAACTGCGATCCCGTTGGCTTCGGATCCCAGCAGGTACACACACAAGCTGGACCGCCGGACGCGCTCAGGTGAGGACGATGCTCCCAGTGAGGAGGAAGGTCAGCGAACACCACCTCCTCCAGATTGCTGAAACTCCCTCCAGTCAAACTTTCCTCCAAATTTCACTCTGCAGAGTTTCCAGGTTCCTCTGCTGGATGAGAACGGTTCTCTGGGCTCGACTGATGCACCTGGAAGGTTTATGAGGGGTGGCTCACTACACCAAGAGGGACTCTGTACCTTCAAGTGACCAGATGATGTGGTACTACCAAGTACCAAGTACCTGTCTTGAGAACCTGGGTCAAGAATCCCAGCTGCTCCCCCCACCAGGATCTATCCGCAGGGCAGTTGGCGCTCAGCTAACACGGACGTGGCAAGATCATGTGACTGTGCAGCTCTGTTAGACTTCCAGATGTTCTCGCACCACATGGATCAGAATGCAACAGCGAAACGAGACGTTTCTCGAGGGTCAGGTGACGCTCAGAACCCTGTTCATCCACCGTTATTACACCGGTACCCAACAGCCTCTGGTGTCAGGTTCCACACCAGAGCTTCTCATAAAAAGATCTGATCAGGAGCAATGACATGCACTTGATTGGCTCAGATCCTGATCTTATCCACGTTCTATGTTCTATGTTCTAACGTTCTACATTCACAGACAAGCGGAATTCATGTGTTCAAGACTGCATAGAGCTGTAAAGAACGTGGATGCTCCTTCAAGCACTTCAGCGTCTTTAACGCGCCCTGAGAACGCTGGAACGTCAGAGTCATTTGGACGTGAAGAACAGAGAAGTCAACGCCTGTTGGCTTGCATCATTAATGAATGACTTCATTCAAGAGCCGCCAGACGTCTGGAAACGCTCCGCTAGACTCCAAATATGATTTAGAGAAAAAGAAAAGTCACCTCCTCCTCCCCCTCCTCCTCTGCATCCTGGCTCATGATTGGCTCAGACCTCGCGTGACGTCACCGGTGGGTTGAGGTTTCATGAAGGTTTATATCCACATCAGCTGAGCATTTTACGTTTACGACTCAAAGATTTCTTCATGCGGGAAGTCGTCATTAAGTCGTATTAGAGTTCCACCTCGTGTCACTCTTCATCGGCCGCCTGAACTCTCGCTCGTAAACGTTTATGTGAGGCTTTTAAAGCAGATTGTAAAATCTATTTCTCATGTGAAAACGTGGAGGAAGAGTTGAACCCGTCAGACGCACTCATTCTGAGACTTCCCTGATCCCGAGGCGTAACCAGGCCTCACCGCACCGCCGTAGAGGACGCCGCCCTCAGGTACTGATAGTCAAAGGAGACTAAAGTATATTTGTAGTCGTTCGGTGATTAAAACCAGCAGCGGACGCGACTCCGTCCTGCAACTCTGCCAAAAAGCATCAATGTTGACATTAAAAATTCAATATCCTGCTCATAATTGGCAGTTAACTAGCGGAACGGCGTCTTTCCTTTAAGTGACATGACTTCATTTCAATGATAAAAACCTAAAGGGGCAGCAGGACGCCGCCGGTCGGACGAACTGTCCTCATAAATTAACCAATCCCAGTACAGGATGGCCCGGTTAACGAGCGGCCAATAAAAGCCACTTAAGGGCAATTTAGGCTGTTTACTCGGACGATTTACCGTAAATCCCCCATCAGGGTTAATACGGGAGCCCACCTGCTCCGATGACCCCGGTAAAAGCCTCGGCGGGGGTTTTCCTCCAGGATTTGACTGTGAAACTACACCAGCGTTCATGCTGGAGGGTTCCGCTCAGACCCTCCTCTCCTGGTTCTGCTTCTCATGTGAACAAACGGGGAAACGCTGCTGCACACAGGAACGTCCCAACCAACCAGGGACCAGAGTTCAGTTCCTCACTGATCAATGACGATTCCACCAACGAGGTTCCAAGGGCCGCTCCTGGTTCTCCACAGTGATCGGTGGAATGGAACGGTTCAGGACCGGGCCGTTCCCTCATACTTGGATAAGCACAGTAGAACGTCACTTAACTTCTTACTGGAAAACTCTTCATCTCTGTGTCTGATGTCAAACAAAAATGGCGGAACCCACAGAGAGACATCCGTTCTATGTCATCTTAGGTACATTTTGCCTGATTAGAGTCAAATAACCACGGTTACATAGGAAAACAAATTCTGCGTGAAGTCAAACGAGACGCCATTAAGCATCAGGATCCAGGAAACAACACAATCTCTGTACCATCTCAGCGAGGGCGGAACTACTGAGACATCACTTTTGTTCCCCCTGTGGAACCATAAAATTGCTGCTGAAATGCGTGTTGAACAGCTGGGTTCCTTACAACAGAGATCACAGACATACCAGCACTACACACGTCTGTGATGTTCTGTGTCGTCAGACATCAAAGCTGTCAGGTTGACAGACAGAATGACTGAGATCAAAGTCAGAGATAGTCAGGGAGGTTTTGTGATGTCACACAACCCATGGCCCCGCCCCTCAAACAACAAATCCTGAGGGACAAAGAGGCGGGACATGTAGTAATAATGTCAGCAGTATGTCAGACATCAAAGTCAGAGATTATTAAGGGTATCATTTGTGATGTCACACAACTGCAGCAACCGCGCTCGCCATCATGACCACGCACCAAACCACCAACCGCATCTCTGCCTTCATCAGCAGCTTCTATTATTTATTCGACTCTCCAGACTCAAAGTTGACGTCTTGTTTTGGAAGATCAAAATGAGTCCGTCAGCTGATCGACCGTCAGTTGCCAGGATTCTCAGAAATCAATCCAAATTCTGTCAGCAATCTAAAACCCAGCTCGTCTCTCACGAGCCGGGCGGCTGCTGGTCAGAGCTGCAGCTGATGAAGATTCTCCTCCTTTAGCCAGGAAAAATGTGAAAATCCTCCTCACAGTTCCCAGTCTTTGTCTGCCCAGCAGTCAACGGTTTTATGTCACAAATGACCAGAAAAGAAGTTCATTCTGATCTTTGAAAGTCTGGCGCAGGCCAAAGACAGACATTTTTGCTCAAAATCAATGATCAGAACAGTTGGTGACTAATTTACTTTCGGCCAGCTGCTCTCAGTCATTGGGTCAAACCCTTGAACATAAACCTGACCACGTCCCTCCTCATGAGGTTTGCCGTCAAGGTGGGGGAAAGAGGCTCAGGGGGTTCAGCCACCAGACTCCCAGTGATGTCACCAATCACGCACTGGTAGTCCCGCTTCTTAAAAACCAGGTTTTCACTGAGCCCAGAGCAAAGAAATCATCAGTTAATGTCATTAAAACCTCCAGACAAACCTGAGCAGCCAAGCTCCAACTGTAGAGCGCACACACACACACACACACACACACACACACACACACACACACACACTCTTGACTAAACGTCTTCGGGTCTGGTGACGTCATCTGAAGCGCTGGAAACTTGGACGTCCACATTCACCTACGAACTGGTGGATCAATAAAGCAGTGGATTCTTGGGGGGTGGATGTGGTGTTCAGGTGTGGGTGACAGATGATCTGATGGAGAAGTCAGACCGCAGCTGACGGGGGACCGACCCCCAGACTTAACCCTTCAGCCGGGCACGAGACAAAGACAAACGCCCAGACGCCAGCTCCGCGTGCGCGGCTCAGACGCCCCGATGGAGCTCCTGCCAGCGGGGGAGACGGACGAGCCCACGGGAGGCTGAAGGGTCCCGGTGTGACTCCGAGGGTCTCCAGCCCGGTGACTGACAGCCCACACACACACACACACACACACACACACACACACACACACACACACACACACACACACACACACACACACACAGTCATTTAGCGGGAGCAGGTTGCGGGTCTCCTGGAGAAACTCACCTCTCCGCGTCCACATCCCGACAGGAACCGGAGACTCCGCTCCGTCCGGCTCCAACACATTAATCCACAACACACGTCCGGTTATTTCCACTCACGCGCGCGGCGGGAAAATCCTGCACCGGCACCGAGCCGCCGCTCCAGGTATAAATCCAGCGGGAGAGCGCTGAGAGGCGGCAGAGAGTCGGTGCTTCTGCTTCGGCTCCAAGCGACACAATGAGACGGCTCTGAGAGCCCGGCGTCTCCGGCTGGAGGCCACGCCCTTCTCATTAGCATCACAGGCCTCCTCATCGATCAGAGGGCGGGGCTTTATCAAGACACCGCCCACTCTGATTTGAATGAGCTGTATTGAGTTTAACAGTTTATTTCAGTAACGATTTACTAAAAGAAAGGAATTATGACAGAGCAGTAAAAAGAACATTTTACAAACAAACATTCATGACAATTCAAACAGCGAGTAGGTTTTTAGCTTTCAACCACTCTTTTAGTTGGTTTCAGCAGAACAAACCTTTTGAGGAGTGTTTTATTCAGGACACGGCAGGTGAAGCACCTGTGCGTGGACAGGTGAGTGTGTGTTGCAGGTATTCAGATGGCGTTCTGTCTTGTTCAGACACGCAAAACTGTGACGTTTCACGACACGGATTCAAATTGATATGAATTTGTAGATGTGACTCACGACATATCAACATCTCACATTACAAGTTTTCGGTCATTCAGAATTCGTCTGACCCTCCTGACCAACACTTGTAAGATTGTCTCTGGTTGCTAACTTCCTGTAGCAGTCATATACTTTTCTGGACTTATTACCTCCAGAAGGCAAAAAGATTCAGCCACATATTTTCAGCTTGAAGCTGACAAGCTAACAACAGCAAAATTGTCGAAAACATCTGTTGACATTTGCTGAGACGTGGACGATCCCAGATGGTGTGCATCCCAGTCCGTAAACCGACGTTTTTGCTGTTGTAGCTGCAGGCTAAAATCACGTGACCCGCTCTTTCTGATGCAGCAGGTAAAAACCCTGTTTGTCTGCACAACACTCCTCGTGGTGAGTACTTCAAAGACGAAGTACTCTTTCTGGATGAAGCACTGCCTTAATCTACCTGTTTTGAATTGTTGGTTCAAAAAAGAGACATTTGTGTGTTTTGGAGGTCACACGTGCAGCCTGCGTATCTGCAGCACGAGAGAGCGTCGTGGGACTCAGCGAGTCATCAACATGGCACACCTCTGCTGGGGGGTAGTGGTCTGGTGGTCTTCGACCTCGTCTTCACATCACCCAGGACCTTTGGCCTCATGCTAACTCTCGCTAGCTGTGGTCTTAAAGACTCCATTGCAGGGGGCCTGCTTCTCCACAGGAACAAGAGCAAACACTAGTAATGGGAAGCAACACTCAACTCTGCTCCTCACGGTTGTAAAATGATTTCCACGAGGAATCTTCAATTAAATTTCCTGCTGACAAATTGAGTTTGTTCCTCTGCAGAATAATTAGAGGCAAGTAGACAGAGAGAAGCAAAGCCGCGGATGCAGCGCTGGGATTAGAAACCAAATCCCCTCAGTCCTCGGCCGCCTCTCCATCCGTCTGTCTTCACGTCCTCCGATCCGTCCGTCCTGTTGCTGTTTATGAAATGGAATATGAAGACGTCTGGGGAAATAAGCCTGTGATTGTGCTTGAGTTAGCGTTCCTGTGCGCCTGATTAGACTGATGTCTGCATCGACTCTCCGCTCAACACTTGTTCATGTTGGCGATGAAACGCTGAGAGAATGAAAACCAGCAGCTGCTCCGATGCCGGCAACTCAACATCTCGACAAATATTGGCTGGACTGATTTAAAATTTGAGTCAGACAAACATGTTTCATTGAGGATGAATCCTTTTGACCCTGGGAAACGTCAGAACGTCTAATCAGTGTTTAAGTGCCTTCGATATTCCAATATGATTCAGAAAATTGTGATATTGTGACCACGCTGTTTAAATGGCTCCTGTTGCTAAACAACTGTGCAAACACAACTAGCAACGCGTGTCAGAAGGACAGAGGCTTGAACTAAACCTCGGTGCTGTTGGCCTCCTGGCTATCATGTTACATTCTTTGAAACTTTACTCAAACTCAAAATGGGAATTCCTGAAGAAATGCAATGCGTCTGCCATAGCATGCAACTGCTCAGCTAATGCTAATTATCAGGTTAATGATAATGCGGTGATTCCTCAGATGTCCAAAACCCAAGAAGTACATATTAGCCATAGCATGCTAATGCCAGTGCCAGCTAACTTTAGCTATGAAGGTGTGAGGTGGAGCTTCAAGTGTCAAACAAACCAATAAGAATGAGCATAATAAAGCTGAGCTAATGCTAATTAGCATGGTAAGTGTAAGCATGAGAGGTCATTCCTCCTGTGTCCAAAATTTAATTAAAAAAAACACTCAAAATTAACATCAGAGCACCAGTGCTAAGCTAGCACTAATTACTTTGCTCCTAGTAACTGTCAGGATGACAGGTCATTACTATGGTGTCCAAAAAGTGAGAAATTAGCATTAGCATGCTTTTGCTAAGTTCACATTGATTAGCAAAGAACCACTGACTTTGCTGACCAAATTCCCTCAAGTTGTTCCTGATAGTGACGTCATTTCATGTGACCTTGAAACTTGACCTTTGATCTGAACGACCAAAGCGATGTGGACTCATCGTAAAGGCGCCGAACTGAATTCAATTTGTCTCCATCTGGGTTGGCGCTGACTTGCATGACTTTAGCCGCCCACAAGCTCATCCTCTTGCTGCTGTGTGTGGTGGGCGTTGCCTGCCTGATCCCCTCAGACAGATTCCAGCTCAAACATACTAACCAGCAGCAGCCCGATGAAATGCATGACATAAATAAATGGATGAGCGTTTCCATTTCACACACTGACTCGTGCCGCTCACCGCCCTCATCGGAATCAGAACAATAAATCTTAGAGGTTCCAACCTTCAGGGGTGTGTGTGTGGGGGGGGGGGGGGGGTACTACTTCAGAGACAATAAATGACATCAGTGAGTGTGTAAGAATACACACTTTTGATGAGTTTGAAAAAACGAAAGCCTCACAGATCCCGAGAGCGTTCCCACGTGAGCAGAGTTAACAACACAAGACGGAGGAAACCATGACATCTCCGCATCGAGTTTCCTAGGATGTGCGATAAAACCTTTGAGCATTGATGCGCGTCAGAGCTCAAATGTGTGTGCTGGCGAGGTGTGATGGTCCATATGGCGCCACATCAAAATGATGCTTCCATATGAAGCCGACAGGTCCGAGAGCAGCTGTCGGAGATAAAGCTTCACAAAACGAGTCTTCGGTGAACGGAGAGTCCACAAACAGCTGGACGTCTTCAAACTGAAGTCTTCACTGTGTGTGTGTGTGTGTGTGTTTGACCTTGAGCTTCTCAGTGAAAGATGAAGTTGGAGTTTTTAATTCTACACAACCTGCGTCCACAATGATACTCTTTGTTGTTTGTGGGTTTCTAACCGTTTTGTATGCGTGTCTTTATCATCTTCCTCCACGTCATTGTGCTCCCCGTGTGTCCTGCTTGTCTTTGTTTTTCATAGCTTTTCCCTCAGGTCCCTTTCAGCGATCACCTGAACCAGAGTGAGAGGCAGCAGAGGGAGCAAACGCCGCGCTGGTGAACGTGCTGATCAAAACAACAACAAAACCTCAAAGTGGTGCTGATGTAGTACGAGGTACTAAAACAAGAGCCTACAGCTGAACTGAGCTAACTGCTAACTGTTAGCACTGCTGTCAACAGGCAACCTCCTCAGTATGTGAACAGGATTTATCAGTGTTATGTGATGGAAGTCTCTGCATGGGTGAGTGTTCAGGTTCAGGGGCCATAACGTTGGTGTTTGGTGCCTCAAACTAGCAAACATGAGAAAAGTTACATCTCGTCTCTTCTTTCTGACTTGCGTCATTGTTGCTGATATCAAACAGGAGCCGTCCACCAATACGACCAGGATTTAGAACAAGAGGACGTACACGGAATTGAAGCAGAGGCGATGTGAAGATCCGGGCTTGTGTGGACGTCCATGTCTAAGCTTTGGTCCAGGACAGGAAGTGGAGGCTTACCAGCTGCAGGCGCGATGCTGGGAAACAACCCGACACTCGTCTGGACCTGCAGCAGCAGTGACAGATGCGACTCAAACATATGTGTGCTCGCTGTCATTTAAATGCTTGATTGCAGCTGACATGAATCACATGACGAGTCCCATGAAGCGGCTCATCAAATATTCAGATTGTGAATGTAATCAGACCTCCTGTCACTCGCTCCTGTGTTCCCTGATCCTCCTCAGCCTGCCTTTGCTTGCTCTCCCTCCATCCCTCCGTCATTCTCACCTCAGACACGCATGCGCGCGCACGTACACACACACACACACACACACACACACACACACACGGTAGATCAAACTCTAAAGTTACACTTAAGAAAATGAAAAAATGTTTCTGTCTAAAGACGGTTTGTGTGCCTCTACCTTTTATTTCTGAGTCCACTCATAATTCAATCTTTTGAGTCTGAATAAGTCTGTCGTTATCTTAATTGTCATCTAGTGTGTGTGTATGTGTGTGTGTGTGTATGTGTGTGTGTGTGTGTTCAAGTGTGTGTGGGTGTGTTTTCCCAATGCAAATCAGTCCAAAACCTTTGTGAGTGAAAGAGTAAAAGACGGCGCACATCATCATTCCAATCATATTTAAACGTCTGACACTATCATAATTGTAATCAGATCACAAACCTGCAGTGTGTGTGTGTGTGTGTGTGTGTGTGTGTTCACCGCAGCAAAGTCACCTTGAGTTGAATGCGTGCGTGTCACCAGAAAATCATCAGAACTTAATTTGTTTTAAGAGAAAATCAAAACAAATCAGCAACTAGATATATATGTATGAGTGATGCGTGTCTGTCACAGTGACCTTTGACCCCCAAATCTTGAGTCCCGGTGGATGTTTGTGGCAGATAGAGAGAAATTCCTTCATGGCGTTCTGGGGATACGTACTGTCACCAGAGAATGTGAGCTTCTTTCCCTCCTCTGGAGGCTCATCACACCCTCAGGGTCAAAGGTCACAGGTGGTGTCACTCGATGGTCATTGGATTTATGATGTCGATCATCTGTAGGACGAAGGACAACTGAGTGTGACAAAGGAGGCGTGAGTGTGGATCCAGGACTCGTGTTTGGACTGTTGAGGACTTTTGGACTTTTGATTATTTCTGTGTTTAATAGGATTTTTATCTTATTTTTCGTCTTATTGTGAAAATACCGTTCCTCTTATCTTCTTAAGAGTGGCACAGGAGCCAAAACCCACAATGAGAATTTTTGAAAGTCCAGTTTAATGTCTGAACCACAGTAAAGTGAGTGAATCCCAGCAGCTGGAGACACCAGCAGGTCCAGTTCTACATCAGATCCACCAGTAAACACCAGACCGGTGGATGGTGGAGGTTCAGTTCTACATCAGATCCACCAGTAAACACCAGACCGGTGGATGGTGGAGGTTCAGTTCTACATCAGATCCACCAGTAAACACCAGACCGGTGGATGGTGGAGGTTCAGTTCTACATCAGATCCACCAGTAAACACCAGACCGGTGGATGTTGGAGGTTCAGTTCTACATCAGATCCACCAGTAAACCCCAGACCGGTGGATGATGGAGGTTCAGTTCTCCATCAGATCCACCAGTAAACACCAGACCGGTGGATGTTGGAGGTTCAGTTCTACATCAGATCCACCAGTAAACACCAGACCGGTGGATGTTGGAGGTTCAGTTCTACATCAGATCCACCAGTAAACACCAGACCGGTGGATGGTGGAGGTTCAGTTCTACATCAGATCCACCAGTAAACACCAGACCGGTGGATGTTGGAGGTTCAGTTCTACATCAGATCCACCAGTAAACACCAGACCGGTGGATGTTGGAGGTTCAGTTCTAAATCAGATCCACCAGTAAACCCCAGACCGGTGGATGATGGAGGTTCAGTTCTCCATCAGATCCACCAGTAAACACCAGATCGGTGGATGTTGGAGGTTCAGTTCTACATCAGATCCACCAGTAAACACCAGACCGGTGGATGGTGGAGGTTCAGTTCTACATCAGATCCACCAGTAAACACCAGACCGGTGGATGGTGGAGGTTCAGTTCTACATCAGATCCACCAGTAAACACCAGACCGGTGGATGGTGGAGGTTCAGTTCTAAATCAGATCCACCAGTAAACCCCAGACCGGTGGATCGTGGAGGTTCAGTTCTATATCAGATCCACCAGTAAACACCAGACTGGTGGAGGTTCAGTTCTACATTAGATCCACCAGTAAACACCAGACCGGTGGATGTTGGAGGTTCAGTTCTACATCAGATCCACCAGTAAACACCAGACCGGTGGATGTTGGAGGTTCAGTTCTACATCAGATCCACCAGTAAACACCAGACCGGTGGATGTTGGAGGTTCAGTTCTACATCAGATCCACCAGTAAACACCAGACTGGTGGATGGTGGAGGTTCAGTTCTACATCAGATCAACCAGTAAACACCAGACTGGTGGATGTTGGAGGTTCAGTTCTACATCAGATCCACCAGTAAACACCAGACCGGTGGATGTTGGTGGTTCAGTTCTACATCAGATCCACCAGTAAACACCAGACCGGTGGATGGTGGAGGTTCAGTTCTACATCAGATCCACCAGTAAACACCAGACCGGTGGATGGTGGAGGTTCAGTTCTACATCAGATCCACCAGTAAACACCAGACCGGTGGATGGTGGAGGTTCAGTTCTAAATCAGATCCACCAGTAAACCCCAGACCGGTGGATCGTGGAGGTTCAGTTCTAAATCAGATCCACCAGTAAACCCCAGACCGGTGGATGGTGGAGGTTCAGTTCTATATCAGATCCACCAGTAAACACCAGACTGGTGGAGGTTCAGTTCTACGTCAGATCCACCAGTAAACACCAGACCGGTGGATGTTGGAGGTTCAGTTCTACATCAGATCCACCAGTAAACACCAGACTGGTGGATGGTGGAGGTTCAGTTCTACATCAGATCCACCAGTAACACCAGACTGGTGGAGGTTCAGTTCTATATCAGATCCACCAGTAAACACCAGACCGGTTGATGTTGGAGGTTCAGTTCTACATCAGATCCACCAGTAAACACCAGACTGGTGGAGGTTCAGTTCTACGTCAGATCCACCAGTAAACACCAGACCGGTGGATGGTGGAGGTTCAGGTCTACATCAGATCCACCAGTAACACCAGACTGGTGGATGTTGGAGGTTCAGTTCTACATCAGATCCACCAGTAAACACCAGACTGGTGGATGGTGGAGGTTCAGGTCTACATCAGATCCACCAGTAAACACCAGACTGGTGGATGTTGGAGTGGTGGAGTCTTAAAAACCTGGGTTGCTAACAAGAGTCTAGAGGAGCCTACAGAGGTCATGGAGGTCATTAAAGGTCATCAGGGGGAACACAAGAAGTTTTTCAGTTCAGACAAACTGACGGCAGTGATCACATGACCTCCTCGGTGGAGCGGAAAATTAATCAGTGGCCCTAAAACCACTCAAACACAAAATACACACACACACACACACACACACACACACACACACACACACACACACACACACACACACACAGATCAATAAGCAAACACAGGCAGACATTTGCAAATATAATGGAAATCAGTGGAACTTCCTCCGTCTCTCCTGTTCGCTGAAACCTGCTGACTCGCTCTCTCACCCTTCGGAGGCTTCGCCATGACTCAGCAGAACGAGTTTCCCCTGTGATTCATCAGAGTCTTCATCAGCCAGGATGAAGACCAGGATGCTCTGTGGTCGCCACACACCAGAGGAAGACCTCCTCCTGAGGAGATCCAGAACACCATCAGACTCAACCAGAGCCAGACTCTCCGCTCAGGTACTTGGTTCAACAGAGTACAGCAGATTAAAAGTTTGACGTGATAAAATGTTGAACTGTACATCATTCTAAAGACATGAAAGCTAAATCCTCCATCATGATGAGCTCCATCACCTCCCACCACAGATCTGACCTTTCGACACGTCAACCATTTCCATTCTTAGAAAATTTAATGCTGATTTGTTTTGTGTGGCTGATCTCCTACTTTTCTTTTAATTAAAAAAACAAACAAAAATTTAAAAAAGAAATCTAAATGAACTGGGATTTTTGACGACAAAATGATCAAGAAACCAAACTTCAAACACTTAGCAAACAACAATGAATCTGCAAAAACCAGTTGATTCAAAGTGATAAACTATCAGACGTGTCAGCTGGCTGACGCTGGATCAGATTTCTCGTGATCAAACGCTGCTGACATCAGAAAGATCCGCAGACAAGAGCTTCTCTGCTCAGAAGAGTTCCTTCAGATGTGATGAAGAACACGACGGAGAACCTCTGCTCACTCTGGTTCCTGACAGCTGGCCAGTAAGTCATCGATCAAACAAAATACCTCCCAAATGGATTCCTCCTCATCTGAGAAGCAACACCTGCATTTAAAGTCTCAATCATCTCAAAGTCATCGGCTCCTTTTAAGCATCCTGCGCCATTTCAAGTTGTTTTACTGGGGCTGAACTCATTAGATGTCAATAAAAACTGGAGGAAACTTGACGAGTATTTAAGGAGGATCCTGCAGCCGGTTTGAAGATCAAATCAGGCAGTTTCAGCTGCAGGGAAATTATTTTAAAGCTCATAGAAAGTTAGCCCTAACAGAACTTTAACAAGGTTCCATGAGTCTCAGCGTCTCAATAATGAAGCTCATCGGTAGGAAGTAGTTTTCTGGGGTGTTTTATACGTCTCCCTCTCACAGGCTGCAGCGCCGCACTTATAAATCTGACGTTTAATCTCTTTTACAGTCTCATTTGTCTTCTCCGTAACGCTCCGTGAAGCTTTTGCTGAATCACCAGATATCCTGGGACTTCACGCTCGGAGGTGACATTTATTAGCATTCACTCAGAGGGAGAAAAATCTCTGACCTCTGACCTGTGGATGTGACCATCCACACCACAACACCTCAGCGCTGCCCGGCAGGGCCGAACGCCACAGATGCTCCGGCCGAGGTCAAGGCCTCTTTGGAGAGGAAGACGACGTTTCCCAGGAGCCTCTGGGGCAGAAATAATGAAGGGAATGGTGAGTATTAAGAAGTAGAGATCAGCGAGGTCAGCGAGGAGCTCAGGGAGCGAGACGAGGCTCCAACCTGCAGGATTATTCTCCTCTAACCTCCTGAAGTCCTCGCACAGCCGAGATTCAGCTGACTTCCACTTTCCTTTTACTGAATTTAATTTGAAAAATAAACAACATAATTGCTGTGAGCCTGACGTGATGTCATGAAATATTTTCAGCTAAGAAGATAAAAGCCAAAATGTAGTGGGTTCTTCTTCCCTCCTGACTCCGCCTCCTCCCGACCAGCCAAACTTAAGCCTCAGAGTCTTTGAACGGTCCTGTTAACAAATGTCACTGAACACACGGACAAACATGAAGGCTGGAATAGTTCGCTCACACACACACACACACACACGCGCGCGCACACACACACACAGGGCTTTCATGTGTTCACTTTATTAATGAAGGAAAGACCAGAACATGAAGGTTCCGGTCCGGGACGGCTCAGCGGCGTTTCGACGCATCAACCTCATATTGTCTTCAATGTCAGGATAAAAGCTGTGACTCCCTGCAGGACCTTTTTCGTCTCTGAGCTGTGGCTGCATGGACGAGGATGGTGAAGGGACAAACGTCCCCGATGAAGCTTTGACAGCAGCATTAGCCGTTTCAGGCTAATCCTCATGGCTCCTCCTGTCGTTTCACCGCCTGTCAGCACGTCAGCGGCCGGCAGGTTCACGCCGCGGTTTGCCGGCTAATATCAGGACTTAACACTAAGCTGCCCGGAGCCTGGGGGCTAAAAGCACCAGGGTCCCTAAATATTTACCCTCCTTCAGTTATTAACAACTCTCCTCATCGTCCTCTCCCTCCTCTTCCCGTCCTGTCATGTGAAAGCTTCTTCGCTCTTTAACCTCGCTGAATCCGTCACTTCCTGTCACTCCCAGTCAGAATCAGCAGCTTTATGAGCCTTCGGGCTTATTCAAGGGAAACGTCACAGAAACGCCTCTTTGATGAGTGCTGCTCGCCTTCGCCGCCTGCCATAAACACATCTTGTTGCCCTCGTCGCCTTCGCCATCCTGGTCTGTTGCTGATGAGGAGACTCAGAGTCGAACAGTTCGAGCTTCTCGAGGTGCTTTACCTTTGGCAACATGTTCTTAAAGTTCTGCAGTTCTTCTGGGAGAGTAAGTAAGTAAGTGATTCGTTAATTTGTCCCCTAAATGTTCCTACAAGCGTTCCACTGGAGCAGTGGGGGGATCTGGAGGGAACGTCCCCTCAATGAGCCCAGAACATCCTGAACGTCCCACCAGACTGGACCAGTAAATCCTGGCCTGCTGCAGCAGTCACAGGAAACACCACCTGGGTAGGAAAACGACCCTCACACTGTTTCTGGAGCAAATGACTGTTGAGTAAATGTGTTCCCTCCGATTCGGTTGCTAAGTGACCGGCTGGTTTTCAGCATAACAGGAGGATCCAAAGTACATTCGGGTTCTTTAATGTCAGGGGCTCAGAACTGGACCACCTGCTCCTCTGCATCACTCCTTTCCTCTGACTTCCTGCCTGCTGTTGCTTTTTCTCTTCCATATCCCTTCTTCCCTCATTTCCTTCATCTCACCTTAATTCCTCTTCCATCCCTCCACCCTCCATCCCTCCACCCTCCATCCCTCCACCCTTCTGTCCCTCCCTCAAGTGCAGCGCTGAGCTTTAAGTACTCAAATCTCCATCATAAGCTGTTAAAAGGCCAACGTTCCAGGGAGCTGCAGCGAGCGATCGGGAGGCTCCTTGCAGCGCCGCCGGCTAATGAGAATGACAGCATTCCACTTCTAATAATGCAGGCAAGTTACAAATAACTAGTTACTCTCATTTGAAGGTAATAGATTACAGATTACACAACTTCTGCATTATTTTCACCGAAACAGCTGCAGAAGTTTTCAAACCAGAAGTGTCTTTCGTTTATCCCTGCCTCCGCTGTGTATTTGTATGTGTGTGTCTGTCACACTGAAGGCATAAACAGACAAATTAGTAACCAAACTCTACGTGTATTTCTGTCTAACGTTCCACCGTGGTACCGGATCTCCAGAGTGACAAAAAGAACAGAGAGAGGGAGGTGGGAAGGATGGATGATGATGTCAGTGACGAAGCGATGGAGTTGCGGATCAACAGGCGGATGAACAAACAGAGAGATGGACGGCTGATGGAGGAAATAAATCACTGAAATGAGTTCAAGAGTTTTTTAAATGTCACCGTCTCCCTGCATCTCGGTGTTCATCCATCCATCATCCGTCTGTCGCCGCTCAGCTGACGAATCATTTCACACATAAGTGAAGGAGCAACGCCACCTGAGAGGCGTCTGTCTCGGCCCGAGAGGAGAAAGTCAAACACCGACGGAGGCAGCTGAGGGAACTTCTTCAAACCTGGACTTCTTGACTTGTTCTGTCTAAGTGAGCGATGGACGGCTGGCGTGTCTTCCAACGGAGCAACTGGCTTCCGTCAAGCTCCACCCACTAGAAGAGCACAAGGTCAAAGTTTACAGCAACAAATATCAATCAACTCAACATCATCATGAAGAAACTGTTGGCGAGTCCAGTCGGAGGAGTGTGACATCACTCAAGTCCCATGTGTAGCAAAGATGTGCGTCTTGCAATCGGCCAGAAAGGTTCCACTGCCAGGAAGTAGAGGATCGCTACTCAAGTACCATGTTGAGGTATCAGTACCTTACTTGAGTGTTCATACTTTCGTTGACTTACTACTTTAGTCCTGACACTCATCCGGACCCATCAGGTAGTTTGGAGAGAAACATTTTGCAGGATGACGACGGTGATGAAGAAGAAGATGTACTTCCAAATGAGAAACTACAAGACGGAACAATCATCTTAAATGACCCGTAGAGGTCAAAGGTTAGAGGACTGAACCACTGGAATACATGTTTTACTTTGGATACGTAGGATCTCTGAGCCAGCAGCGTGACCAGGCTGGTATCAGGTGTGTCTGTGTGAGGTCACTGATTCAGGACCTGCAGGAGCTGAAAACCAGAGGAACCCTGGAGAAACACAAGGCTTTGCTCCGCCATCGTCTCAAACATCATCATCACCATCGTCGCGGCGGGTGAAGCTGTGTACTCCAGGATGGACGAGGAGGCAAACGTGATGCAGCTTCAAGGGTTTTCTGGTTTTTGTCTTTAAATCTAAAAGGGAAGCCACTCGCTACATGTTTGTCGCCCCCCCCCCCCCCCCCGATCGTCCATCAGTACCTGGAGAGAGGTGAGCGGGCAGGGTGAAGGTGGGGGCAGATTAGCATAAAGGAACGGTGCTATAAACCATCATGGCGGGGACAACAGCTCACGCTACAACAACACGGGGGACTGGCGGAGGCAGCAGCTGGTCGGCAGCATGTGACCCGGGGGGATGATGAGGGTTTTACAGTGCAGATGAAGAACGAATCCCTGCTGAGGTTGCAGATCTGAACGGGTGGCAGGTGATGGAGGAGGTACAGAACTGTCCATCTGTCCTCCAGCAACACGTCGTTACTGCGGCGATGAGGAGGCGGCGCTGCTGAAGGTTTATTACAGTCATAAACATCCATCATGTCCAGCTGTTGATCCTGTGATTCAATCGCAGCAGTTACATGAGAGACAGTGTGTGTTTTATGTCAAGATTTATGATTGACACACGATTGACGATCGACCTTGTAGTTTTATGACTGTAGCTTTCTTATGGAGACCACAAGCTCAGAGATGCACACCGCAAAACACCTCTTTCTAAGGTTTGTCATTGAGACCCATCCATTCATTTTGGGGGGGGGGGGCGGGGGGTGGAGCCTATCCCAGCAGCCTTCCCCCTGGACAGGTCACCAGTCCATGGCAGGGCCAACACATAGAGACAGACAACCATTGGCTCTCCCAGCCACGCCTACGGTCAATTTAGAGTCTGGATTAACCTGGTCCCTCTTGATGTCTTTGGACTGTGGAGGAAGCTGGAGTACCAGAGAGAACCCAGCAGGAACAGGGAGAACATGGAGACTCACCCAGAAAGACCCCGTGCTGCAGCCGGGGCTCCACCCACAACCTTCTTGCTGGGGGCCACGGTGAGGACCACTGCTCCACCAGGCCGCCCTGTCAGTGAGATATTGATACTTAAAGACGCCATTTGTTGCCCAAATATGGGCAGAGATACAGAGTAAAAACTTTTTTGAGGGGGAATTTGAGGTTGTTTTTGCTCATCATTCCTTTTTCATGAAAAGCAAAATGGCACCAAAATCCATTAATGAGACGCAGCTAATCTGGCAGCTTCAGCATCGCACCGCCCCGCTGGCGTGATGCATCGCAGTCAGACCTGATGTATTTCAGACTCTATGCGCCTCCTTTTACACAAACAGCAATTAATGACACAAATCTCATGTTTATTTGTTGTCATCCATTTTTGATTCATGGAGGCAGAGAAGAAGAAGAGGAACCATGGAGGAGGTGGGGGGACAGAGGAGAGGTGACGCTGTTTACATCCCCTTAATTACACTCTTCACTCACAGACACACAAACAAAACTAATTACTGACAGTGTGGCGGTAAAACCACACAGCCTTAGTATGAGCATCACAGCCTCCTTTTATCACCCTGATGATGTTAATACACACACACACTCACTCACACACACACACACTCACTCACACACACACACACACACACTCACACACACACACACACACACACACACTCACACACACACACACACACATACACACTCTCACTCAGGTTGGTCGGGCGAATTAATTTTTTGACTCTACGTGTCCTCAAATCTGCCTCTAACAAGCGGAATATCATAAATTAGAGAAGATAAACAAGCCAACACACCTTCTTATGAATGCAGGAGTGAATAAAGGGTGCGCGGTCAGCTGTGGCCTGCAGCTGATTAAAGGATCCTCCACCACTATTCATCATTAATGAAGTGTTATTAAACGCAGCGTGAAGACTGAGTTCATGCCAGTGACCTCTGACCTTTTACTTGTTAGGTTGTTAGACACCTGAGCCACTGAACAAACACTGATCATCCGTCTGGATTCTACCCGGTGACCTGGAGTGGTAGCGAACGGACGTTTCTAGTTAGCCGTTGCTAGCCGTCAGGCTCCGTTAGCTTCAAGCTACATATACATGGCTGGTTCTTCCTGCATTCTGGAGTCACACAGACATAATGAGGGAGGGAAAATCATCTGTGTGGGCTCAACACTCCTGTCAGTGAGTACCCGAAAGGTACTAGTACACTCGGTGAAGTACAGCTTTTGCGGCATCAGGAAGACCAGGACGTTAATTTGTCAGGTGATCAACTCTTGAGTTTCATGTGTTCAGGGTTTTTTGTAGTTTTGCAGTGATGGCTGCCACTGAAGGAACACGCCACTGCTAACACTTCCCACCCACTACCGTTCATTGCGCTAAGCTAACTAGCGTGGGTCTCAGCTCCCTAGAGAAGAGCCTCTTCTTCTGTCTTCTTGTCAGAGGCTTTCTCTTGCTGTCATGTTACTTTGAGCTTCTGCAGCATAAAACAAAGTGTCTCTTTCTATGAATGCCGTTTAACAACTTGAATAAAATCTCTCAGATATGTGAGTTGTTGCATGTTGTGAACCGTGTATTTCTGCTCTGCAGGGCGTTTCTCATCAAACACCAGGGTTTTAATACCAGCTGACATTCGAACACACGCAACTAAAAGGCCCTTGTGTTCTTCATTTGTGAGTTGGTGAAGCTGCAGGGAATTGAACCGCCGACGCTCTGCTGCCGTTTGTTCAGGTCTCCCTTCAACACGCTGCATGTTTTATTGAGTCGCCGCTGCTGCTGTTTGAATCTAATTTGGACGCCCAGCGGAGGGTAGCGGCGCTTCACATGGAGCAGCAGTGCATGCTGGGAGGTCCTCCAGGATTACTTCACAGTCGCTTTACCCACGGTGTCATCCCACATTCACTTTGTGATTCATCTGCTCTGTATTATTTAATCGCAGCTCGCTGAAGCTGCTCGCTCAGACGAACCCTCGGCTTCCTCTTCAGGAACGGAGCTGCTGCGGGAGTGAGCTCAGCAGTGTGGCGCTGCAACAGCTAACAGCCACACGCCTCGACAGACCCACGGAAACCCGAGACCATAGAAATGACATTTACATACTGAGCATAGGTTTCCCAGCTGTGTTGCGTTCAAGTGACAGAGGCAACCGCATTTCTCTGCTCATGTAAACATGCGCGCATCACCATGTTTTAGTCTTTTAGAGGACACAGATGAGGGAAGAGGGCCGGGTCAAGACAGCAGACACTTGGCGTTCAAAACCAAGTCCTTGAACCAAACTCTGTTAAGAAAACCTGCATTTTAGAGGACATTTCTCGTTGTACATTCACCACGATGGAGATATTTCAGCATGCTTTTGATACATTTATTGCCATTAAATTACTGCTGTCAACATGATCCCTGTGCACTCACGTGAAAGTATTTCCTCTTCAACTGCAGGTTAAAGTGATACTTCACACCAAAGTGTATTTTGCCTTTCAAGTACTCACTTGTGGGTATGTTGAGTTCACTAAGATGTTTTTTCCTCCTGCATTCCTTCTTTGTGCGTCCAGATTGCAGAAAAAGCCAACCATGAATATTAGCTTCAAGCTACTGGGGACTGACGGCTAACAACAGTTAAAAACTTTGTTCAAGTGCTCAAGAAATCTATTTTCTTAATACTTAAAGGGCAAAATAGACTTTTTGGATGAAATATCACTTTCAGAAAATTCAGTGTCTGTTAGCGTTGGGAGAAGATTGGAAACGTGATTTGAAAAATTGTGTATCCCACGTAAAAGATGCTAGTAGCTACCGAAAATGTTCCCGAGGGGCTGCGATCTCTCGTTCAAACTCTAGAGGTCACTAGATGATTCACTTGTGACCTTTCACCTGTGGACTTCAACACCTGACCCGCCCGTGAACTGAGAACAAACTCAACTCACAAAAGCAGCACTAACTTTCTCTGAATTACAGATGGAATCTGATGTTTGATCGATCCAGTATTATTTCCCTGTTTCAGAGGTTCTCTGTTTGATTCCATATTTTTCGGTAAACTTTGATATTATTTTCATGATTGTACTTTTAAACAAATAAAATGATTGCAAAGCTACTTGTGCTGGTTGTCTCTTTATTCATTGTTTTCCACCTACTTTACATTTAAATTGGCAGGAAGAGAAAATATGCAGCAGCTGTGAAGTCAATTATTTCTGCAGATAACAAACCACATATTGTCGTGTTTTTTAGGAATAACTTGAGAACACAGAGAGGAAACCTGCAGGAAGTGCAGATTCTAATCTTCTGAGTAGTTGGACGGAGGGGACGCGGCGGCGAGCTCAAAGAGGAATAACGGCGTGTGTGGTGAAAGCTAATGATGTCACTTATAATAGCAGGTCGAGCTCTGGAGGTAAACATCGAGCTGAATGCCTGAAACAGCAGCAACGCCACCTATTAGCTTCTGGAGTCTCGACACTCAGGGTCCCTGTTTCCAGTGGGAGCAGCGAACAGTAGGAGCTAACCTGGCGTGTATCGTTGAGCTGAACATTTTGCTATTCGGTTCTTAGAGGTAGCAGAACTCCAACAGACCTTAGTCTTCTTTAGGTGTTTAGGGGCAGAACTCTAAATTGTGTCCGATGGTCCTGACAGGAGAGACAAATCCGCTCGACGAGGCAGACGTCAGCTGTGGAGGAGAAGATCAGGACGGCTGATTTCAGTCCCTCAGATGTCAGAGTGTTGCAGTCGGCTAAATCAGGCCTGATGTGGAATGAAGCTGCAAATATGTTTGTCCACCATCCATCGCTTTTCTTCCACTTATTCCTGTTAAGGGTCGTGGGGGGGGGGGTGGAGCCTATCCCAGCGTCTACGGGCGAGAGGCGGGGTTCACCCTGGACAGGTCACCAGTCCATGGCAGGGCCAACACATAGAGACAGACAACCATTGGCTCTCCCAGCCACGCCTACGGTCAATTTAGAGTCTGGATTAACCTGGTCCCTCTTGATGTCTTTGGACTGTGGAGGAAGCTGGAGTACCAGAGAGAACCCAGCAGGAACAGGGAGAACATGGAGACTCACCCAGAAAGACCCCGTGCCCGAACCGAGACTCAAACCCCGAACCGTCTTGCTATGAGGCAACAGTGCTAACGACTGCTCCACCGTGCAGCCTATGTTTGTCCACATTTCAGAGAATATTGTTCATATTTTCCCTGTTAACTCTCTCTCCATCTTTTCATAAAAGAAGTGATTTTCCAGCATTTAAACTGATTTGATAATATATTTTTTTTCGTTTGGGCTCTTTCCTCCCTCCCACATGGCTACTTCAGTTGTGTTCTATAAAAACTAACCAACGGTGAAGGTTCTGGTCCATCCATCCTCCTCCTCAGTGGGCCTGCTGCAGCACCATGGGCACCCTGGAGAACCACCACATCCATCCGTCTGCTGCGGCTCCTCTGGTTCAGCCCACAGTGAAGCTGAATGGGTAGGGAATTCCAAAGGTCATCAGACCGCAGACTAAACTGAGTGTGGTGATCAGACGAGAACCAACCAAGTCAACTACACACACGTTCGCACAGAACCAAACAACACCAGCGAAAGCATCATGCAGCAGCTCTACAGCATCTGTGTGTTTTCAGTGTTCCGGCAGCATTCCCACCACACAGGAAACGTTCCACGTGGATCGATAAGAGTCGGAAATCAACTATAAAATCAATCAGCCCTGATGTGTTTAGAGGAGAGAAGGAAACTTTCAGTGAGCTGCTGGGAGGGTCACACACGCACACGCACACGCACACGCACACACACACACACACACACACACTACCTTTGGACTTGTATCTGTGTAAATCCCTTCGCTGACATAATGCATTCCCTAGCCCCTCACACTAAACCCTAACCATCACACCTACATGCCTAACCCTGACCCTGTCCACCACCCCAACCCCGACCCTGACCCTAGTCAACCTTGACCCAAAACCTAACCATAACCTAAGTCAAACCCCAACCCTAAAACCAAGTCTTGACCTTCAAACAGTCCTTGAAAATTTGAGAAGCCGCTAAAATGTCCTCACTTTGTGGTTAGACACGTATGCTGGTCCTCAATATGTAGCAAGAACAAGAACACGCACACAGAAACAGAGCGAAAGCTCACACACATCAGACAGGAATGATTACTGATGTGTGCAGCCTCAGCACAATCTGTGTGTGTGTGTGTGTGTGTGTGTGTGTGTGTGTGTGTGTGTGTGTGTGTGTGTGTGTGTGTGTGTGTGTGTGTGTGAGAGAGAGAAACAGAATGAAACTGGGTTATGATGCGGTGACGCTGAATGGATGAAAGATGCAGAAACAGCAGAGCTTCTTGGCAGAGTTTCTATCCCTGTGAGGACCCCAGTTTTCGACCCAGAGAGAGCAGAAGAACATATGAAGGCGTTCTGGAGAGAGACGGAGGACGGATGAGGAGAGGAGACATTCTGGTCAAACAACAGGACAGAAAGACATTTTGGAACAACATCGCTGGAAAATAAGAGCATCTCTGAAGTGAAGCTTTTGACTCAAGTGGTTATATTTTAGTAACAATTTGGAAAAGTGGAGTCATTTTGATAACAGTTTGGAATGGTTCTGTGTGGGAGGATATTTGTGACAGGAGAAGGAACGCTGGCCTGGATGGACCCTTGATGAAAATGGGGATTTTTTTTTTTTTAAATGGGGACATTTGGTTAAAGTGGAGAGCTTTTAGGAACGGAAGAATGGATGGAAGGAGGTTTTGAAGAAAAACTCCCAGAAAAACGAGACCATTGAATAAACATTCTGGTCAAAGTGTTGACATTTTGGTTGTAATTCAGAATGTTGAGACACATGAAACAAACGAATAAGCATATTTTTTTATAAGGGAGAGACAAACCTTTGACAGGAAGAATACGGGGAGCAACAGTTTTAACTAAAGTACTCATCGATGGGGAGTGCAGGACCAATTTTAGGAAAGTGGGGTCAAGAGAGATCAAGTTTTGAAAAGGACATTGTAGGAAAGTGGAGACATTTTGGTAAGAATTTGGAAAAAAGGACATGCAGGCACACGAAGATGGAAAAAGGACAATTTTAAACAGCATGACCAAGGTATGAATGCTCGGATGTCATCCCGAGGATGTGTGACAGGGGTGGCCCTGTTCTAGGGACGCGTTGAGGTCCTTGCTGAGTTTCAAAGAGGGCCACATTTTAGTCACTTGGTTTCCTTCTTAGAGTGAAAAATGTTCAGTCTTCAGATCTAAAACACTTTTGGGGACACAAACCAGCAAAACATCGGCTTTAAGGTCAGAGGTCACAGAGGTAACTACAGTGAGTGTCCAGGAATTCAGTGTTGGTCCTTAAACTTGATCTGTGTGTGTGTGTGTGTGTGTGTGTGTGTGTGTGTGTGTGTGTGTGTGTGCTTGTATTGCCAGCATAGTGGGGACCTGAGTTTTTCACCCCAGAATGGGAACCTTTAACATTGATCAGAAAAAAGGTTTATTTAGCTCATTAGGAGCGGGACAGTGTGCACTTTAGCATCTATTATTCACCAGATCCTGCAGGATGCTCATGTCCATCTGCAGTCCTTTATCACGACACCATATAAATAATAGATAAACAAATAAATAACATCAACACAACAAAAATGTTAATACACACACAAGGTAGACAACAGATACATGAATAAATAACAACCTGTGAGTCCTGAATCACTGAATCTAAAGAATGAGAACTAAAACTACAGATGGTTGTCAGGTATTCTGAGAGAGAGAGCTAGCATTCCAGCTAAAAGGTCATAAAAACTATATATTGACTTGGTACATCTGGGTGTTTCCAGGTGGGACAGAAATAACGGCACCTGTGACTCCATCAGCTGTCAAATGTCTCTCTCTTACTCTTTTGTTCATTTTCCTTCTCTGTACTTTTAAAAGACGCCATGCTTTCATTTCTACTTCGGCTCCTGTTCAAAAGGCTAAAGGGCTCTTCAAAGGCAACCGGAGGAGATTGAAAACGCTTCTACTCATTCACCACCGCCGCCGCTGCTGCTACTTCTCACCCTCCATCAAATCTAAGCGCCAGATGAAACAGAGATATATTAGGACATAAAAGATGGAGGAGTGGTGTCGGGACTCAAGAGGAGACAGACGCAGCAATGTCAGCTTTGTTGGAGAAGGCGGAGTGGAATATTCCATCAAACGTGATCAGGTGTTTGTTGTACTGGAGGGTCAATGTCACCTCCATCAAATCCACTCACGCTACCTGATAGGAAAGATCCATTAACTTTATATTCACTTTATTTTTAAAAAGGGTTCTGAAATTTGAAAGTTTCATCTTGTCAAGGTTGAGGACTGAAGCTAGGAAAATGTAAAAAAGTGAATGAAAAATGACCCTGAAGGCCTGAGGAAGCTGCTAATGGTTCACGTCGCGCAGCGGATCAGCGAGCTGAGCAGAAGTGAGACGCGACTTCCTGCTAAAGGTTGCAGGCTTTGTTCAGAGTTCATTAAATAAAGCGCGAAAACAGCAACAACAAACAAAAGACTTTTCTTTCCTGGCTACGTCAAGCAGCTGTTAGCTTAGCTCGTGTAAAACAATCCAAACTTTTATCTCTTTACATCTCAATATTTTTCCTCCCAAAGTCTCAACAATTGATTATTGATAGATATCAAGACTCCTGCAGATCGTGTTGGTCCAGTCCACTTTGTCCTCTTCCATCTCTCTTCCACCAACTTTATCGCTTCAACATCAGTTTACTCATGACGAAAAATAAAACGGAACTTCAGAACCAGAACATTTGAGCTTATTCAGGTGTGAAATCATTGAACCACATAATGAGACGTGCCCTCTGCAGCCTCACCGCGACTTCTAGGGTGACCGGGACAAGCAATGGAGGCGAGGAAGATGAGCGATGAAGAGGAAGGAAGAAAGAAGACTTAAAATATCTCACCGGATATTTTTGGATGTTTGGGGTTTGTTTTCAAGTATCTTTTGGAAGCATCATTTCCCAACCGTTTCTATGACGACTTTTCTGATCGTTCTGCTGCACATCCCATTTGAAATCGTGTTAATTACCCAGATAACAGTTGTTTCTTTGGTCCCAACATGTCAGAAGACATCAGCTGTCAATCAGAAGTATCCTGAAAATTATCGATGACTCGGCGAAAGCAACGTTTTAATCTCTGTTCCTGGTTGGTCTGTCCGTATTTAGGACAACTCGCAGCCTCCTTACCCCTCTTTCATTGCTCTGCTCTTTCTCCTCATTTCCTATGAACGTCATCAGTCTGTCTTTCTGTATCTACTTTCATTTTCACAGAGGGATCATCACAGTGGATGGAGGATGGCTCGGGGAACGTAAGGAGACAGACAGGTGGACGGGCGGCGCGGTGTCTCACGGCTCGTCTGTGAGCTGTAATTGGTTTGTCGCCTCGTCAAGTTGCTGCTTGACACTCAGCGTAATGGACAGAGACATTCAATTTAGCCCAAACACAAGCTGAATGTCAATTAACCTCCGGAGGGAGAGACGAGGGAGAGGATGGAGGGAGGCGGGAGGAAACCAGAGAGGAGCAAAAAAGATGAGAAGCAAAGAAATAAGGGAGGTGTGAAGGAGGGATGATGTGAAGGTACAGGAGTTTCTGTTTTCTTGTTTCAGATCAGAAAAGATACCGGGAGGAAACCATGTAGACTCTCAACAAGACTGAGCCCTGACGCCTCCTCCGCCTCCTCTCGGCTGTAGGAAGGTTTGGCTCCCGTCTCATAATTGCTTTTCAAGTTGACCTTTCGGGTTTCTCCTCGTTCCTTATAGAAGATCTTATCATTCGACCTTTCTCTCCCAAAAACTACGTTGATTTATAATTGAATTACAACAGCAGAAACAATGTGACAGAAACCAAACGCTGCTGAGTTTAACGTAGTGAACAATATTTGGTCAAGAATAAAGCATCTCAAGTGCCAAATCAATGTGTTTCATTGTGGTACGTGTTGGCCGTTGATGGCAGTGGTGAATTACCCGCGACTCAGCATGGCCTCATCGATTGACTCCTCTTGGCTCTCACAGGGATGAAGCTACTGGCGGCTAGCGTAGCAGGGAGCTGGTGGACACGGCGCAGCATTGACCTGCTGGTAGAAAACAAAACAGAGCGAGCAGAGAGGGAACTCTGACCCTGCTCAGGCTCTCGCTCCTGATTCCCTTTTCCGACCTGAAGGCGTATTTTCATACCCTGACCGTGTTCTGCAGAAATAACTATCAGAGGAACAGCATCACTTCCCTCATATATCAGAGGAAGTCCAGTGGATCAGGTGGCGAGATGCTTCCAGACCAAACATGTAAACAAATAATGCATATAAATTACACTTCCTGACCAAGCCAACACTTCGTGGTGGCGAGGGAAGCCCAGACATGTGAGCGTCCCCGGGGTTGGCGGGGAAATCTAGCCTAGTAAATACATCGAACAGATTGTCAGGATGTTTCCTTAATGTCTTAATACCGCAGCGATCAACCATGAACATCCATGAACATCCATCCATGAACATCCATCCATGAACATCCATCCATGAACATCCATGAACATCCATGAACATCCATGAACATCCATCCATCCATCCATGAACATCCATGAACATCCATCCATGAACATCCATGAACATCCATGAACATCCATCCATGAACATCCATGAACATCCATGAACATCCATGAACATCCATCCATCCATCCATGAACATCCATGAACATCCATCCATGAACATCCATGAACATCCATGAACATCCATGAACATCCATCCATGAACATCCATCCATCCATCCAGCTATCAAATACTCTTTGATTGTTTCAAGTAATGCGAAAATTTGTCTTTTTTTTCAGTTGGTTCCATGTCATGTGACCCCGGGACTCTAAACCGGTACTGGCTACAACTTATAAACTGGAAGTAACAGCGTGTATTACTGCGTTGTTGTGTAACGTATCGACTGGTGCAGCAAGTGAGGGGGCAGGAACAGAGGGAGAAGGATTAGGAAGTAGGAGACGAGGAAGCCTGAAGGGAGAGGGAGGGGGGCCCTTCAGACTTCCCCCCTCTCCTTCTCTCTCCCTCTCTCTCTCTCTGTCCCTCTCTCTCCCCTCTCCTTCTCTCTCCCTCTCTCTCTCTACCTCCCTGTCTTTTCCTCTCTCTCTCTCTTTCTGTCTCCTTTACCACACAAACACAGAAATCTAATTACTGCACTGTTTGTTCTGAAGATGCAGGCGGACAATAAAGCGCTGAGTAACCCGAGAAATGAGAACTGACGTGGAACAGCAACTAGAACGTTGCTGCCTTTTAATCAGCAGAAATTACAGATGAACAAGAATTAACTTGGATTGTCTTTTTTGCTATAAAAGATCTGTAGGGACGTATTGATCTGCTGTGATTATTGATTACAAGTTCCTCTGACAGTATTAATTACAAGCTCGGGATTATTTGATGTTATCGATCACAGGCTCTGGATTATTTGTCACTATTGATTACAAAGGAAACCATGTACACCTCGTGATGCATGTATACTGAAGTTAGCATCCTAATGCTAACCCACTAGCACCACTCTTTCCCGTCCTCTAATGCCATTTGACCACGACGGTGACTCAGTCTGTCATCAGTGCAGCATAAATGAAGGCAACTTTGCAGTTTCATCAAACCAAACAAAGCTGAGCTTATTTGAATGATTCCAAGGATCTTGAGTCCAGCTCGTAGCAACGCCAGTGATGCTAAACACCCTGCAGATGTGTGGGTCTGCTGCATTTCCATGGTTGTTTTCTAGCTTCCATTGTCTTGTGAGTGACTGAACAGTTATGGCGCAAGACTTAAAGAGAATAAGACAGCAGCGTCATCCTGACCAGTGCTTTGCTGTTAGCGGTTAGCGTCAGTAAAAATTAAAAATTAAAAAAAAAAAAAAAGGTGGGGGGGGCAACACTTCTTCAGCCACTAGATGGCAGTACCTGTGACCAAATCACAACTGAAGCACTTTTGCGCTTCCTATGGGTTTTTCCTTAATTAAGTCTGAATTCTTGCTTGTGTTGTACGTCGCTTTGGACAAAAGCGTCTGCTAAATGAAATTGTAGAATTGTAGAATTGTAGAATTGTAGAATTGTAGAACTGTAGAATTGTAGGATTGTAGTAAAACCAGTCACGGCAGGTTGATCATCTGGGCCTTGTAGAGGATCATCAGTGTGGATTAAGAATGAACTTTCCAGCTGTACCTTTAATCAGATCTTTACAAAGACATCTGGGGGTTACCTGAGCTGACGGATGCGTCTTTGTGCTGCTTCTACAGATTCATCCTCGATCCACATGTGATCGTACGTAAGCAGCCTGGGGATGAACGAGTGACTCGTACGAAGGGATCTGACAACAACAATCATTTCAATATTTATGCAACTGAAACTGTGAACTTACACCATAAATAGATGGAGGAGAACTTGTAGAAGGGAGGCTGCAGATAAGAGCCGTCTCATTACGACAAAAATGGCCGTCTTAGTTGGCTTCCCTCGGTTCGACAACGCCACGCGTCTCTATTCTCCTCCAGTCTATCCACTTCAAACCTCCTGTGAAACGAACAGCCAGCGCTGCCGACATGAAAGCTGGGTGGCAGATGGAAATCTGAGTTTCATATCGCTCGATTCTTTCTGATTCATTAAAGCTGTGGCACAGAGCTGATCCCCAACGCCGCCGCCATCGCTTCCATTTAAAATGTAGAGTAAAAAAGAAACTCGCCTCACAAAGCTTTTATTCCACTTCTCGGAGAGTAAAAATAACTTTAACCGCCCTCTCTGGCGTGTGCCGGTTCTGACCCTGTTTGAAGCCTTTCTGAGGATGCGGCACAAGCGCGATATCGCAAATACACGAGCGTGCGTGAGAACGAGATCGCCTTCGCTAAGTTACAACTGATCTAATAAAACCGCAGGTGGGACTGCGTCAGCATCATCATCTGACCAGACAGCCTCAGTCTAACATTCTGGTAAATGCAAAACTTCCACACATTTGATGCATATTTTTGTGTTGCTTTGAAGCCAAATGTCGCACTGTCACGTCACCAACCCGACTCTCACTTTCAGCTAGAAAGGCGTGTCTGCTGGTCTGATGTCAGTGTCACGAAGGATGAGCCGATTCAGAGGCTCCGAGAGGCGAATGTGGTTTGTGGTATCAGGTCACGTGATTAATAATTAAGATCACATGTGAGGACAAACACACACAACTGAATATTCAGCATTTCCTGCAGGGGTTGTCCAAGTTTTGGGCATTGAGATGAGGCTTAAATCCTTCGGTGCAAATAACAACCACAGGATCAGAATTTCAGAAGCAGAACATTTGTGTCAAGTCTTTAAATTCGCTCGACTGAATTTGAGCATTCGTCCCTGTCATCAAAGCACTTGTGTGAACAGAGCGACGGTCAAAAAGCTGGAGTGACTGATTGATTGATTCACCTGTGTCAGCTTTTGTTGTCACGGCGACTTCATTAACTAACTGGTGACTGAATGAATCAATGTGAGAAACATGAAACACCTTGACGCCATCAAGGCCGGTCACGACGTCCTGATGGGTCCTGCGTGTGCGAAATGAAGGTGTCAATTATTGATAATTAATCCTCTTCATTAATTATACAGACACACTCTGTCTTCATGCGTCTGACAGGTGGCAATGTCATTTTTCATTCTTTGTGGACAGGGTTAGAGAGGAAGGTTTCAATCACCTGGAAACCAGAGGGACATCTGAGCTGAGGTTAAACTGGGGTTAAACTGGGGTTTAACTGGGGTTTAACTGGGGTTTAACTGCCATTAAATGCCTGCATGAAAAATGAATTTTGGACACATTAAGTTGGAACCCGCAGGGACACTCCAGTTTAATTTTTGAAAGTATAGATGTAATTAAATGAATCATCCCTGAACATGTAACTCAAGTTTAATCTTCCAGACGGTCTCAGTGATTTCTCAAGAAGCAGGTCAACAGGGACTATTTTCAGTGGTGGAAGAATCCACATGTGGTGTCTTGTGTTAGAACCAAAGTGTCCTGCTCTTGTTCGTTCTCAAAGATGTTGAATTTATTCATTGTAACAAGCGAAGGTGTGATCACAGTGGAGGCACATTTGAATGCTTTCCTGAACCTGTCAGATTAAAAGGAGGGAGTTTGTCCCTGATGCTCCTGCTGTTCCGTCTCCAGCTGACTGACCTTCTTTCAGACTTCCTCCTGAAGCTTTGATAGCGCTGAATCAAAGTGCTGATTGTCGGAGCTCTTTTAAATCCGACACATGCTGCTAATTGGCGTTCAGGTTAAAACGTCGCCACGCTATCTTTGTGATGTCACTCCCACACATCAAAGCCTGTCTGACTGCACTTCACTTCACCTTCACGCTCTTTACTAACCAGCTGCAGCGGCCATTTCCTAAAAGCTCCTTCAGGGAACGTTCTGAATGAAAGATCAGTGCAGCGCCACGAAAAGCAGCCGTTCATCAGGTTTCAAGGCGCCGTGGGGCCCTGGGCTCTTCTGGGTCCAGAGCGTGAAGTAGTGGTCCCACCTGCTGAGCGCCATCCAGGTACATTGACTGTTTGGCGTGTAAACCTTGGAGGAATGTGCCTTCTTCTTGTTTCCCCGCAGCATTTTAAATACTCACACAGCAAAACAACATCAAGCATCTCAATGTTCAGAACTGGAGCCAATAAATCCAATCATCAGTGAGCAGTTGTTTTTCCTGCGCTGTCGATGGTTTTATTGATCCTGAGAGCGACCCAACAGGCTGCAGTTTGATTCTTTGCGTTTCTCTTCATCCTCGTGGAGGAACTTTGCCTGGTGATCAATAATGGAAGCAGCACGAGGATGTCAGAGCAGTTTGTCCTCAACTTGAGGCGAGAACGGTCGTCCAGGCCTCTGATCCTCCTCGTCTTTTACTGCCAGCGACTTCGGCAGAACCAGAACTCCCTTTTCTGCTGCACAAGAACAAAAAAGGAGAAATGCAATTTTCCTTCAGCTGTGAGTCAGACTCAACTCTACTCTGCTTCTATTTCAGACTCCATCCGTCCGCCGGGACACAATGAGAGGTGACTCATGTATGATTCACGCCGCTGGTGATTGAGGTGTTAGCCGGCGTCCATCCTTGAACACAGAAAGCATCATGGGCAGAACTGAAAATGACATCAGTCGCTCAGGGTGTTTACTCTGATGATGTCATCAAATAACATGAGTGTTCTTATTTACTAGCCTGTTTCCTGTGCAGCAGCTCGGACTGATCAGCACCACAACGACACAGGAAGTTACTATGGAACAATGAAGAGGAGACGGGGGGGGGGGGGGGGCAGGACTGAATCTGAGGAGAGTTCAGTATTTGAAGCCAGAATCAAGATCAACTTTTTCAGAGATGAAGCTTCCGACAAAACTTCAAAGGTTTTTTTTGTTTGTTTTTTTCAGCTTCCATTAAAATGCAGTGACACTTGTTCAGGTGTATCAAGCGTCACTCCTCGTCTGAACGTTAAAATAACATCGAGCGCCAGCCGATGAAGCGGACCTGAAGGAAGCGATCGAGTGTTCAGAACTCGCTGAAACGAGCAAAAGTGAAGGGGAGATGAAAGCAACGCTGAAACGAGGTGAAGTGCAGCTCGCGTCGCCAGGAAAAGCTCTGATGTGCAAATATGAGTTAAAATTAAAATTGACAGTTAAACCGCCGGAGCGTCTCGATATATTTTTGTCGTGGCTGATATTAGCTTCCTTATGAGTCATTTAGAGGTTGTAAACATTGTAGTTTAGCTGCTGAATGTCAGGCAGTCAAACCCTGCTTGGAAATGATTGACAGGTGATGAAGGTGCCTCATACCGGGTCGCATGCTTGAGGTTCTGGAGTTCTGGAGTCGTCTCCTCGCTGACGCACAGGCGTTTGACTGCAGGGTCATTTGTGTTCATTCAACCCTCATCGACCTTTGGAAACAGAGCATCCAGACACGGGCCGACCGCGCCTGGGGTCTGCTGGTACCGCGCCTGGGGTCTGCTGGTACCGCGCCTGGGGTCTGCTGGTACCGGGCCTGATACCAACCTGCCTTCAAATAAATTCCCTCTCAACTTGTTGGTGTGTGTTTTCCCAAAGTGGGTCATACGTTTAAATTAAACCTTACAGTAGGCCACCTTCAGCATGTGTGTGTGTGTGTGTGTGTGTGTGTGTGTGTGTGTGTGTGTGTGTGTGTGTCTGTGAGCGTGTGTGTGTGACAGAGAGAGAGAGATGTTTTCCACCTAAATACTCAATTATTCAACAGTGTATAGTTGGCAGAGCTGCAGCTGTCATCCAGTCACTGTGTGTGTGTGTGTGTGTGTTTGTGTGTTTGTGTGTGTGTGTGTGTGTGAGAAGATAAAAACAAGACATAAAGTTTTATTTTCACTCAAATTGAGAGAAACTTTAGGAACGTGAACAGAGAGAGAGAACGCTGCTCTGCTCAAGGACAAGTATCCAGCAGGGATCAGGACAAGACCGTGACTGGACCAGGACTGGACCAGGACTGGACCAGGACTCAGTGATAGCTCCTTCAGTTACAGTCATACCCATTTTGCAGTTGTAATAATCGGCGAGTCAGGAGGAGACCTGAAGGCTCCCTGTCCTCACAGGTTCCTGAAGGTTCTGCTGAGTGAGAACGTGAGAACAAACAGTCCTGATGTGGAAAACAAATGGAGCCGAGCGGCTTTATTTAGACACATTAATAATTCCTCGGGCGTTTGTGAGCCAGTTGTTTACAGGAAGTGGAACATCAGTGGCGGCTGTCAGAGTGTCAACAACAGCAGACAAAAGAACAACATCAATGAATAAACCAACGAAGAAGAAGGTCGCTGCATGACACGCTGCTGCCACAGCAACTGACACAGACACTGAGTGTGTGTGTGTGTGTGTGTTCAGTAAAAATAGTGACGTGACATGTTGTCATGTGGACAGTAGTAAAAGTAACTGTTGTATACATATATGTATGTATGCACATGTATGTTTTTATATGTTTATAGAGACAAATGAGAAAATTAAAACTTGGCGCCTGAATATTCGCTTCTTCAGACGAAGTTTTGTTAGAAAAGCAGGTTTGACTTCAAAGCGCCATTTTACACGATTAATCGTTAATCAGGCAAACTTCCTGTGCGGTTGTTATGGCCTCAGCAGTCCTACAGAGCAGAACGCGTTAACTCCATCCTTGGCTTCCTGTTGCCATGGCGCTAACATGTAAAGCACCGACTCAGCAGGCCAGCAGGTGTCCAGCCAGACAAACAATCAGCTCGTTTCAATCTAATTAGCTCCCTAACAAACTAATGAGGTCGTTAGGAAGGACGAGGGGGGAGAGCGGCTCCAGGCTGACAGGAGAGACACGCGCAAAGTTTGGAGTCAGTGCATTCACTTCCTGTTGAGTAGGAAGTGCCTGCACCAATAATCATTAGCTGGGATGAACACGCCGTGTGTCTTCGTGCTTAAGACAGGAGATGAATCTACCGCTGCGGACCTCTGATGACGTCATTCACAATCAGCGGCGTTTTATCCAGAACAGGTAAACCGGAGTCGCTTCATTAAGTTTCTCAAATGAGGACAAACTATGAAATAAACCGTAGAATGCAGGAGCTGCTGCCACGTCAGCATCAGAGACGCTGTACGTCTGACTTCACCGTCTCTGCGGTCACCAGCAGAGTCGACCGGCTGGATCTTTTTGGACGATTTCAGACAAATTTTTGGAGTCCAAGTTGAGTCCAACACAGAGAAAAAGCTGCTGATGCTGAACAGATTTAACCTTCCATCACCAAGGAGCCCGCGGAGCTGAAACCTGGAGACGAGCGTGTGTGTGTGTGTGTGTGTGTGTGTGTGTGTGTGTGTGTGTGTGTGCTAAATGGTGATCGCGCTGGGCTCTGTACAGATGGGTTGCCCAGGTTTACATCATTTCAGAGGACTTTACATGGATGTACATTCATTTTCTGCACATTTTCTCTCAACTTCAACAAAAACCTCAAATCTGATGATTTTGTTTTGTGTACCACAACACCAGAACACACACACACACACACACACACACACACACACACACACACACTGCCTTGCAGGTAGGCTGATGTAAAGTCCTCCGTTGGTTTCCAGAGAAGAGACATGAAGGTCTATCGAGGCTGAAGGAACCTCTGGATGAACCTGCAACGCTGCAGCTACAGCAGCCATCAGTGACAAGCCGCAGCCTCCAGGGGACGACAGTGAGGCTCATTGTCAGGAACAAGATGTTACTGACTGATTTCGGCGGTTCTGAAACATCTTCTAAGTCAAGGCCCAGTGATTCACAAGTGCAAGGCCAAGCCCCATCGAAGAAGTTCTACAATGATTTGGTGAATTTATCTTGTCAGAAGTTTAAGAACCGTGGTAATAAAACCTGACAACAACTCTTAGCAATAATTGATTTCTGCTTGAAAGCATCTCATCCAAGAGGAGGACCCCTGACTACCAACGCCGCTGTAGCCGCTAACAGCTGCACTAAAACACAGCAGTCATGTGTCCATCCAAAGCTGAGCCCAATTTTTATAAGAAAACGTAAATGGACTGTAAATGTACTGTAAATGTACTGTAAATGTACTGTGTTTCCGTTTGCTTGAATTCTGTGAATATTAGAGGATGGAAAGCAGGCGCTACTGAAGCATTGCAAGACACAGTCGATCCAGTGCGTCAGTCTGAACTGACCTGGACTTTTAAAATACGTGTAAAGATGTCGGGCTAACATACCTCGATCACAGGATCAGGCATGTGGACGTCTCCGTTGGCAGCCCTCTGGCCTGAAACACGTAAGACAATCTGACCTCTATTTCAACTGAACGTTTTGCCGATAGTTTGACGACCGTTAGCCGGTCACTCTGCCGTCCAGCGCCTCAGGAAGCTGGTGCCACTTGTTGCTGCTGCGTGTGGATTAGCGTGGAGGCGGGTGGCGGTTTGGGCCAGTGGCGGTTCTGTTGACCAGAGCGAAGTCAAACGCAGAGTGAATGTTCTCTGACGTTCCTGTCAAAGAGCCTCTCCCTCTGTTGATGAGTGTGAGGAGGACAGATGGAAACCATGTGGGAAGGATGATAAGAGGTCACAAGCCTCGCTGCCCTGGCAACCATCTCTCAGGTAACACTAGGAGGTTGACCCTCCTCCTCCTCTTCTTCTCCCTTTCCCTCACTCCCCTCTTTCCATGCTCGTTCGTACTCCTTTTCTTCCTTCTCATTCCTGCCTGTCAGCTTCTCTTCTGCTCTCTTCTGCTCCTCTTTGATTGATTCTGTTTTCTTCCACCCCCCACCTCATTTCTACTCTATTTTTGGTCGTCCCTCCTTGCCACTATACAAATGTTCCACCTGCTACTCCTGTTTTCATCTCTTCATCACCTTATTTCTTCCCCCAGTTCCTTCATTTTTCATGTAATAAATTCACATGTAAATCGAAGGGCAGCGGGGGGGGGGGGGTACACACTCATGCACTGTCGAGTGACAGAATGATCAGAAAATGTATAAAGGTCAAAGGGGGGAAGCAGACCCACCTCTTCCATCAGTCGTACTTCTTGTGACCACTAGGTGGCGCTATGACTCCGATTCAGTTTGCAGACTTCTGACCGTGTGACCCCAGTGACTTCAACAAGTATCCTACGTGGCCGCCTCCTCGCCACAGTGACCTCCTCAGTCACCTCCTACAATGAAGCATTCAAACCCTTTCTTGGTCTGTTCATTTCAGGTAAACCGTGATGTTTGTGCAGCCTCTGAATCAATCCGCCTCGCTGAGTCCAGGAAGAACAACAGCAAACCGCCAATGTGTTGAGGCCGCTCGCCGCGCTGGCCAAGTCCTCAGCAGAAGGACTGCCTGCTGCGTTTCCAAGGATTCGTCAGCCTGCTGGGAACTTTTTCTTTTAAAAAAAAAACATACAGAGGTTCATAAATAATGGGCAACATAACTAAATCTCCCCCAAGCGTAGGAGGTGCCATTAGGGATCCGCCAGTCTGGCAGGAAAACTAACGACACATTTAAGTCCCAATAAGAAGCTTTGTTGAAGTCAGAACTGTCAAACAGCTCCAGAAGGTGACAAGGCAGGAACGTCTCATCACTGACTACGGATCCGTCACGCCACCGTTACGACCATGAAGAAGAAAACACAGAATTTCCTGACACTTTGCTAACTACACTCTGGTTTCGTGCATTTTTATGTAAATTTGCTGCCCATCTCCCAGAATGCAATGTCTCATAGGTGCCACCATTCCCGACCTGTGACAACGCGTTGAACTCGGTTCAACTGATTTAACAGCATTCGTTAAAGACATTAGTCACCGGAGGAAACTGCTTCTGCTTGCAAACAGGAGGATTTTCCTTTTAAAGAGACTTTGATGATATCCAGAATCACCTTAATCTTTTCACTGTCTGTGTTTATCCTGAAGGACATGAATGACGCTCCCACTTCCTGTGCACGGCGGGATGTTAAAGGTGACAACAGAAGACTCGTGTGAAACAGCAGCAAGACACCAAACATCACACAAGATGTTCATAAATGTATGAGGCGAGGGAAACAAATGTAGACGAGTTAACCCAGCGGAGAGCAGAGGGACGCCGAGCTGCTGAATTGAACATAAGTGAAGTCAAACAGCTGAGAGTCGCTGCACAAACAGCTGCCGGCTCCAGAAACCGACTCATAAATACAGACAGCGATCCTGCACCGAGGCCGAGCTTCAGGCTATGGATTTACACCAGGGGGGAATAAGGTTCGCAGCGGCTTTCACTTCACTCGTGTTTATTTTTATCAAGACTAACAGAGGCTAAACACTAAGATGAAGTGACTTGGACCGAAAAACAAGAGGAATACAAGCAGAAGTGCTTGTTTCTGGAGGAGAACCTCTGTCAGTCTCCACTGAGACGGAATCAGGATCACAGGGAGATCAGAGGGGAGGGGGATGAAGTACTCACCGTGTCCTCAGGTGTTTGGGCTGAAGGTGAGGTGAAGGGGGTGCGTCAGCTGAGTTGGAGTCCAAATCTCAGTGAAGCCAAAAGCAAGAGACTGGCTAGTATCATTCAGGTCATTTTCTCTGACGTCCAAATCTTCATTAACACTCTCAGAGGCAGAAAAAGGCTCCCCAAGCTGCCGGAGGAAGGTTTCCTCAGAGGCAAAGTCGCCCGTAGATCCCAGAGATGGAGACTCAAGTCTGAGACTTGGACTCACGTTACACATGGGATTTCAGACTTGACTGGGGCTTTGGGACTCGTGTCTTTACTCGGTGCATCACGAGGGACCTGTCTGACGGACACGTAAATGACTGCATCATCTGCATACGTTGGTGTTTACAGTAAACCTGCAGTATCGACCCTGCAAAGATTCTCTTGCTGGTGTTTCTGGTGACATTCAGCTGGTTTATTAGCAGCAGGTCGGTGAAGTGTCGCAGTCAGACAGCCAGTAAGGGAGCGACTGCCAACATCCTGTCATTAGCATTCACTGGCAGCATATGATGAGGCCATATGGGCTATTAACAGCCCCAACCTCTCTGCAGACAGGCTGATGGAGAGAGAGAGAGACAGAGAGTGATCCAGGCATATGGATGAAGAAGACACAAAGATGAAGAGGGGTGGACGATGGGCTGATGGATTTGGCAGATGTTCACGGACAGTTAGCCTGTCCTGTTAGCTTTGATTACAGACACGCTGATGAATGTGCATGAAGGTGTGAAAGCAGGAGATGATTGAGATTATAAAGAGAGGAGAGGAAGTGCTTCAGTGTGCCCTCTGGCGGCCATGTTTGAGCTGGTTAATTGGCTCTATGAACAGCTGATGTTAACCCGATGAGGTTATAGCATCCAGTCCTGAAGACTAAAGGTGGACAGCCTCCAACTTTTGACATAAGTTTTAACTGTCCTGAATCTCTTCAACATTCACCAGTTTAGAACTAAGCATCAATGTTTCTTCAGGGAACGGAACTGAACGTTCTTCTGTGAGAAGCTATTTACAGGAGTTAGGACTCATTTGACAGTTCGTTTCAGGTCACTTTAAGGTCCAAAAACAGAGCTGTTCCTGAAACATGAACAAACGTCTTCATATTTTCTGTTTTAGCTCAGACCCTCATTGTCAGATCAGCCACTGCAGGAATTAGTACCAACTTACACTACAGTGGATTTACGTTGTCTTTTAGTCTGTCACTCCACAATCCTCTGCCATTACTCTTTTTGTTGTTTCTAATCTTTAAAGTTTAGCTTGCAGGGCAGTGGGTGTCACAAGAACGCATCATGAGGTCGCGAGAGAATCCATCTTATCAGCCGTCTTTTTCTTCATTTGTGTCTGAACCCCAGTAGTTCTGACCAATCAATCAGCCTCCTCTGACTGTGTGTTCACACCGAACACGAATTTGTGCATTCGCACGAACAGTTTCCATACAAAGTCTATGCAAACGCATGAATGACGCAAATTTTCAGTCAGGCGGCGCGAATGGGGCGAAATTTTGCGTCATTTGCGCAAGTTGAAAATATTCAACTTTGGCGAAAAAATTCGCATTACGACAGCCAATCTGACTGTGAAGATGGAGGACAAGTTGATCGTGGCTATGTGTGGGAACCCGGTGCTATGACACTGCGTATCAAAATTACAAGAACCGGTTTAATAAGTTGGTGTCCATTCGTGAAATTCTGTCACTGATCCTCGCTAGAAGGTCATCAAACTGGCCAGTCATTATCTGAAAATACCGCTGGAAGCGGCAGTCATCCAGACGCAGCCCCTGGAGGTGCTCGCCTCTAGATGGTGTTGATAACCCAGATACGACGGCGTTAGTTTTCCAACGTATTTCGGCCTTCCACAGCAGGTACAACGCAACAGGTCTTTGAATATTCATGGTGAAATGGCGTAAAGAAACATTGCCGGAAATACTCGCTACTCGGCCAAATGAGCGAATTCGCGCTAATGACACAAATGGACACTAAAATGATCCGGCGGTCATATTCGCGCAAATAACATGATGCGAAATTTGCATTTGCGTTTGATGTGAACACACAGTGAGGACATCAAACAACAATGGCAGCTCCTGAGGAGCTTAGCAAAGATGCTACTATAGCATCAGTTGCATCAGAACCAGAGAGTCTCTCTTCTTTGATAGAAGAATAAAGAACATAACTTCAGGGCTTCAGGCTCCTACTCGCTGACCTCAGCCTCTACACTGTTCTTCTGACTGGTTCTACGGCGACTTCTCACAAGGTTTTGACTGACATGTCACGTTAGTCTAAAATAAAACGCTGAAGAAACATCAATTCAAAATAGGAGAGAAGTAGAAATCACCTGGATGTTTCCCGACACGCCCACGGAGATCCTGAAGTAGAGCTGTCAGTCATCAGAGTGTCGCCTCAGACAAGTAATTCCACTGCAGGTGACAGAAACACACCAATGTGTGTTTCCGTTTTTTTGTGACATTTTCATGGTTCACTTGAAATGGACAATCTAATGGAAGCACACCTGCAGCTGGAAAAAAGGGAAACTTGTTCCACGTGTCCTCAGAGTGCTGCTGTTGGTCCTCACAAGGTTACAAGAGCAAGAACACACACACACACATTCACGCTTTGTTCTCAGGGCCCTGCCAACTTCCACCAACAGACTGACATCACATACACACACACAAACACACACACACACACACACACACACACACATACACACACACAAACACACGCACACACACACACTTTTCTCCCCACAGTTGAACACCATCTGCATTACCATACGTCAGCGCACACACACGCTCATATATCATCACTACAGAGGACATTATATTTGTTTGTTTTTTTGTATTTTCATTTTTTTGAAACACACAAAGCCTTCAGTTTCAAACGTAAAGATTCACATTGGGGACTTCAATGACCTCACAGCAGGATAATTAAACATCTTTTCCCTACTCTGTGAGGACCCTTGAATGCATCAGAGGAGCATTGAGGCTGAGGCTCTGGCAGTAGAAGAAGAAATGTGGGTGTGGCCCTAGCAGCATACCAAGTCTAAAAATGCTGTGTATTCTCTTTAAAGGTCACAAACCTGAGGCAGATAATCTTCTCGAGTCTGGGAAACGCTTCATTTGATTGGGTGTTTACAAAGACCAAAAGCCAAGTAGCTGATTGGCTCCTCCCAACAATGGAGGTGCTCCTGATGTGAGACAGAGCTGAATAGATTTCTTGCCCAGAGTTTACAGATGTCATCTAGACGTTCTTTATAATATTGAGCAGAGCCCACAATGGTCGGTGACAGTGAGCCGGCCTGGAGCGCTACCAAACCCAAAGGTACCACTACCAAAGGTAGCGCAGTGATCCCTGGTGCCGATGGAGGAGGGTTGGTGTCCTGGTCACTGCTGGGGGGGCTGAAGGGAGATGGTCAAGTTTGAGACCCCCCCACAAGCTGGATGTTAAGATTTCCTCCCTCACACACGGACTGACTGTATCTGAGAGGGTGAATCACTGTGAGGGATTCAAACACACAAGGAACATTTTGCACTACAATCTGACACAAAGCTCCGCCCAGCATGAAGCTGTGGAGTGTGAGCAGCAGAGCATGCTGGGATTTGGGATTCAGCTGTACACGGGGCTGTCAATCAAAGAGGGGAGTGGAAACATGGGGACGAGAGTTTGGACTGCTGACGGAGGAGGAATGACACGTTCACACATTTATATTCATACACATACACATGCAGGCACGCACGCACGAGCCGAACACACACGGGGACATCAAACACACACATAAATCTCTTCTAACACCACCGCTCCCTCCAGAGCTGGAACAGGCCGGGGAACGCTTTGGAAAGTTTATTTTTGACATTTCTGGGACATATTTGCAACAGCACACACTCACACAAACATATACACTGTCTGTCCTCCTGGGGACTCAACAAAGACTAAATTATCTCCAGCAGCTCAACCTAAACCTTAAGGGTCTTTAGTATAAAACCCCTGTCATACCTGGGGGTTTAAGAGGGGAGGGAGGTGCTGTTTATATTGGAGAAACTGACCATAAAATGACCTGAAAGACTCATGAAGCTCAGATCTTTGCTTTACAGTAAAAGGATGCAGTACTAGAAAGGTCTTGAATGTAAATTTCTCAGATTCTAAAATGGAGGCAGGTCCTGATAAACCGGTGGACTGTCAGGTTTAGGGTCCTCACGTGTACTACAAACGGGTTTAAAACTAAGTGTCAGACATTTACGCCTTGGAAAGGAGTCAACTTGACCCAAATAACAACCCTAATTTGATGGTTTTAGTCCCTATAAGGAAGGTTTGTTCCTGTTTTGCTTGTCGTTTCCTCACACAGACATAAATGTGTTTAAAGCTTGTTACTGTATGTTCATATCCCAATAAAAAAGCTGCTTTAGTTCTTAGTCTTCAGTTTATTATTAGAACCCTTGGACACGAGGGGCCATTAATGTCTCCATGGTCCCCGGCTCCAGCTACTCTGTTACTATGGCGACGCCCATAAGTCTGGGTCTCTATGACCTGCATGACATCTGTCACCGTTCTGTCAATACTGCAGGAACATTTACTGTTTCTCAATCCTAGCAGAGGATGCAGCTCCTTCAGGGTTATTGATGAGGTCCGCTAACAGGGCTTTAATGGAGCTTGGTATTACCCAGCTGTTCCAATCAATCAAACGTTTCAAACGGGTTTGTTCTGTATTTGATGATTTCTCTACAACCAGAAACATTTCTATTAAGTCCCTTTTACACCCGAGGATCCATCAATCACGTTGTGTGTTTCTAGCGTGGCGGGGGTGAAGATTAAAGACTCTACATCAACCTGTCCAGATGTTTAATGAAGAAATTCAAACCACATGTGCATAGATTCTAATCCAGGATTCTCAAACACACCTGTGTTTGTCCCGCCCCTCCTCAACTGTCATTGGAGAACTGGATTGAAGACAATCCGTGGGTTTACATGCGGATTTGCTATCGTTGCTATAGCAGCAGCTCAATTATGCTTCCCTTGAACTGGGAAGAACCGATTTACTCTGGTACAGCAGGTGCTGCTGGTTACAATCAGACATTCCTACCCTTCTTTTGTTGTTGCAATCTGAACAAGTTAGCAAGCAGCGCAGCAGAACTTCAGCCAGTTTTGGGCCAATGGAAGCGTTTACATGTAAAAGGATCCCCAGCCATTCTGTCAAGGTAGGTCAGTCAAACTTTGAGAAGTACAGCGTTTACATGTATTTTCAAAGTCCAGCTCTGGTGGAATGAAGGAGCGTTATGTTTAACCCTACGGTGATCATTTCTCAACAGTCTCACTCTTGGTGAGGGAAACACAGCCAGTGCCTGCTGGCCTCTGGTGGTATGGAAGAAAAAGGTGCCAGTAAAACAAATACAACCGCACAGCCTTGCTTACCTTCATGTATGTTTTCTCATCTTGAACGTCAGCAGCCGACCCAGTTTCCAGTCAGGGAATCAGCACCTGCTGGGATCAGCATTCGTTTAAGGCCTTAAATATAAAATGGAAATGTAATTTGTTGAATCAAAATTTAATGCTTTACACAAAGGACCGGAACCCCCTCTTCCTCCTCCTCTTCCCCTTCCCCTGCCTGCCGCTCTCAGCCCATCTTAATCTTGTCGAGGTCTTGAAGAGCTTCTTTCCAAACCATTCTGACATTTAGTTTACCCCTATTAGTGGAGCAAGTTGACAAAACTTCATGCCTCCTCAGAGAGTTGTCTGTTCAGAGAAGCCCTCCCAAAAGCTCCGCCGCTCTTCCACCCAAAACCAATTACCTCCTGCAGCTTTATACCCGGCTCATAATCCCAGAGCCCGCAGATAGCAGGATTCTCTTTCAGCTACTCAGCGTTATTCACAGAAGAAGAAGACTCTGAGAACCAGTGTGTCTGATGAGAGTAGGACGGGGAAATTAAGTGATTCAATTAGACAGGCAGGCACTCGGTCGGGGGTCGCTGAGGTGGTCAGAGTCGGACAACGCAGACAAATCTGCGAGCGCGCCACTTAATGGCTTTTCTATTCTGGAGGCCAGTTATGCCATCTGTCTGCATGGCCTCGTTCTGCCACTTTTTGAAGGGTTTAAACTCGAAAAAGCTGCCTGGACTCTGATGAGGTTTTTCTCTCACACAAAAAGAGGTTCTTAGCAACTTTTCTGGCCAAAACTGGAAGATGAGAGCAGATTTATTAGAGGAGGTTTGTTGTGACCCTGCAGAGGAAGAATCTGTCGTTCAGGGTGTTGAAACAGAAACCTGACAGATTCATCGTCTCACTCGAAATAAGGTTGAAACAAAAATGATCCTTCACTCCGTAGGAACAGGAAATGACACGAAGGAGCACAGAAGCACAGAGCACAACGAATCTGGTCCCTCAGAGTTCCCATGTATGTGCGGGTATTTCTATCGGTACCTGCATGCAAATTTCTAAATTCAGAACGAAATCGCTTTGTGAATAACAGCATGAAGCACTGATGATCAAACGCCCAGATGAGATATCGGGAAGGAAACTTATATTTCAGAATGTTAAAAATGCTTAATTTTCTTTTTGTCCACAAAAAAATACATTTCCACCTCCGTTTAACGTGACTGGCGTGATTCTTCAGCTCTGCAGTCGTCAGGGAAACACTTGCTTCTTCTCAAATGAGTTTCTTCCCGGATCCCTCTAGCTCTTCCTCAAAATGGTGCCCGCGCTGTTTTGAAGTGAGAATCCATCTCAGTTTCTCTGTCCTGACAGCCGGGAGGCTGCCTGTCATCCCGCCTGTCACCCTCCCTTCAGGAAAACAAACGACATGTGACAAACTCTCCCCCCCGCTGCTGTCAGAGCACCCCGCTCCACTCACAACATGTTTAAACATCTATTCCTCTTCCCGCTTCACCGGAGAATCTGGAGCTTCAACACTAAACACCTCTGCTGCTGCTGGAGCCCAGAACTGAACCTCAGCAGCTGTACCGAGACCTGCACAGCCACTTAATCTGGACGCAAGTGTAGTTACTTCATTCACACACGAGTTTGTGTTACGTTGAGATTCAAATCAATGAATTAACACCAGACTCTGATCATCTTCGCGTTTAGTTTACTTGAGCTTTGCTGTTTGAGCAGCCACGCGTGATGGACAAACCTGACTTTGATCTTCATTTTTTCGGATGTCTGACTTTGATCTCTGCCTGTCATGTCATCTCTGTGTTTCTGTCATCTCAGTCTCTCTCATCTCTGTCAGTCCTGTGCCTGACTATAATCAAGTGAGAGGCACACAAAGATTCCCGGCTTGCTTTGTTTGATTCCTCGTGAAATCTGAACGGACACAAACACACTTGAAGGGAAATAAAACATCGCTGGTTTTGATTGGTCAAGTGAATCCCCAAAGAAACGTGACGCTTTAATGTGCCACTTTGACTCCGACAACATGTTTGAGGATGTTACGAGACACAAGAGTGTGTAAACGCCTTCGACCTGCGGGAGCGTCGATCCAATAAAGGCTTAAGGACACTTCATGAAGAATTCAGAGCGTGAGCAGCAGAACGCTGAATAAAAGATGAAGCTCGGAGGAAGAAACAGCTGCTTACTGATCGTCTCCAGGTCCACAATCTCTGCTGCTCCGCTCCGTCTGAATGTCTTTTAAAAGATGTTTTATTACAAAGTCGAATGTAGCAAGTTCAGTCGTATAAAACCTATAGAGTTTCCAGCCGTTTCCACGGGTCTTTGGAAGACTGAATCTGTCCTCATCACACCTCGGCTTTCTTGGCTCTTGAAACGATAAGACATTCAGGGCTCATAACAGTCCGGCCTCCTTTGTTAACGGCTTCTTTCTGGCCTCGATGACGCAATACCACTTCCTGCTGTGAAATTCTGTCCAATTATTGCTTCAGGGGCTCTTCTACCAGCCTGGTCCAACACTCTTAACAAACACAAGCACTTTGTCAGAGTTTTGAGACAAAGTTATAGACTTGAATAAACTTTAATTGTCCCCACTGAAGTATACACATCAAAGTCTACACAAACAGTCGATCAATTGCTCCATGAAAAGTAAATAAAAATGTTGATTTGAAAGTATTTGCAAATCACTTCTAAGTTCTTCAGTATTTCTCAAATATTTTCCCTCTGCTGAATGGGTTGCACAGCCAGAGTGACATGAGCTAAATGAATCAGCCTGCATCTTTTCTGTCTGGTTCCATGATTTAGATGCTTTACAGTATTTAGATTTATTTCAGCTGCGTGAGGTGAAAATGACTCAAACAAACAAATGAAGTAAATGGCTGCTGCAGACAAGCTGCAGGTGTTCGATGGCTGATGCCTACATCAGTTTTTATGTCTCTGACATCGATATTATTTATTGGTTTTCGTCACCGTTTTGACCGTTTGTGGATTCTTGAGTTGCTGCTGATACTTTTTGATGAAAACTGGATGAATGGGCCTGAACAAAAGCTCTAATGTTCCTGGAACAAAAGGCCCGAGGGGTGAAGACGATCCCCTTCAGGAAAATCAGGCTGAAAGTCTGTTTCTCTGCAGAAACACCTGAATAATTAAAATAATTTATACACGTTTCATCTCATTTAAAACATTCTTTTCTTAAAAAGTAAAGAAATAAAGCTAGAGTCGTCTTCTCTCAGAGAAGTGGATGACAAACCCCCCCGGGTCCGCCTGCCGAGAAAATAAAAAGATGAAATATTCCTTTGAAGGGTGATAATGTGATATTAAAGCCGCCACGGCTGACCTCCCTGGAGGAAGTGCTCAAAGCTTCCTAACTGCCTGAGAGGCTCCTGAACGCCTCTTAAACTTTCTTTTATTAACAAAAAAGGGTTGATGTTTTCCTCTATTGAGTTTTGTTGTTTTCCTGAGAGCGTAACACCGCGCTGTGATCAGCTGGTCATCATATTCTATTTCTGAACATTCAGTGTCTGAATACGTTGCACTAAATCTTTGGTCTCTTCATGTTTTAGAACTTTAGAATAAAGCAAAACATTTTAAGTGTCTTTTTTTGGGGAGCAAAACAGAAACAAACAACAATAGAATGTTCATAATGGAGTTAAAAGCATTCCTCAGACTTCAGCCTGCCAACTCCATCTGGGGAGACGCAAAAGGAGGTCAAAGAGGCGGAGCTTCAGCACCACCCAGAGCGCCAAACCCCTTGACAGTGTTTAGTTTCTCATTTTATCTCTGAAAATGTTTTTTTTCCTCCACAACTTTACAAAATAATCATGTCTGAACCTCATTTCTGCGCATAATAATGTGAATTTGTGTGAAAACATCCCTTTGTAAACTTTCTGAATCTGCCTAGCAACACAAAGTAGGTAACATTAGCATGTTTCCTTTCATCCAGCGAACAGCCTGAACTGCTAATGAAGCGTTAGCATGACATTAGCATGTTTAAAAAGACAACTTTTGCAACTAATATATTTCAAAAAGTAAAATCTGCCTGACAACGGTAAATTCTGTGCCCCCCCACCCCCTCGATCCAAACACCTGATTAGCATACAGCATGTTTGTCTTTGATTCTCCGAGGCCCCGACCTGCTTACATCCCCGTGAACCTCCTCATTAGAATATCAAAGTTGATCTGTGTTACTCCCGAACTTGTGTTAGGTGTGTGTGTGCGTGTGTGTGTGTGTGTGTGCGCGTGTGTGTGTGTGTGCGTGTGTGTGTGTGCGTGTGTGTGCGTGTGCACATGCTGAGGGGCTGTGGAGGAATTTCCCTGAGGAGCAGGCGAGACAGAATCAGCCTTCAGAGGAAATATTTCCAGCTGTTTACGGCTGGATCTTCTTTGGGGTCAAAGGTCACTCTGTGAAACCTGAAGTAAACCAGCTGGTTGTTTATCTGAAGTCCTGTCGGACAGAACTGGTCAGAAATATTTTATAGTGACTTCAGTTGTAATGAGCTTCTTGATTTGGTGGAATATTTTCAACTGTCAAGGAATATTTTCCAAGGTCCAACAGGCAGTTTTCAAAACCAATCCAAGCTCCGTGCTCTCAACAAGTTCAGGAGGTCGTCAGCTTTGGAGAACCTTCAGATGTTTTGATGGTCTTAAGGTTTGGAAAGGTGATAGAAACATTGTTGCCCCCTCATCACTCATCGGTAGGACTCAGGGCCGCCAAGGCAACCACAGCCTGGTCCGGATCAGCTGAACCTGAAAGGGATCAGGATCAGGTAGCTGAAGCTGCAAAAACTACAACCTGGGCAAACCGAGATGAGGACCAACATTCAAACAGCAGAGATGTAATTAAATAAAAGGGGTTTTATTACAAAAGAAGAAGGTTGTGGGTGGAGCCCCGGCTGCAGCACGGGGTCTTTCTGGGTGAGTCTCCATGTTCTCCCTGTTCCTGCTGGGTTCTCTCTGGTACTCCAGCTTCCTCCACAGTCCAAAGACATCAAGAGGGACCAGGTTAATCCAGACTCTAAATTGACCGTAGGCGTGGCTGGGAGAGCCAATGGTTGTCTGTCTCTATGTGTTGGCCCTGCCATGGACTGGTGACCTGTCCAGGGTGAAGGCTGCTGGGATAGGCTCCACCCCCACCACCCTCAACAGGAGGAGAGGGAGAACATGGAGGGATGATGGATGGAGGGATGATGGATGGATGATGGATGGATGATGGAGGGAGGGATGTTTAAGATAAAGATATTCTCTATGCTAGCTTGACAATTTTGAACAAATATCCTCACATTAAAACATTTCCTTTAGTTTGTTTGTGTGTGTGTGTGTGTGTGTGTGTGTGTGTGTGTGTGTGTGTGTGTGTGTGTGTGTGTGTGTGTGTGTGTTTCCTAGAGGTCCTGGGAAACAGCACTTGTTGAGCTCCAGGGTCAGGGGGGTCTATCCACTGAGCTCTGCCCAAGGGAGCACACTCGTCTCTGGGTGAGAGTGGAGGATATCCCCCCCCCCCCCACACACACACACACACACACACCCTCTGAGCTCCTGTCGTTTTTTTCTTTCATTACAAAAAGAAACATCAAACATTTTAAAGTTCCTACTTTCAGATCGTCGTGGCCTCTCCGGGGCACAGCAGCAGCTGCGGCAGAAAATTGAATTCAATGCTTCATCACACCCACATTTCCGTGTTGCGTGTCTCAAAAAGCCACATCTCTGACCTTCACCGCTCTGCTGCTACATGACCCTTGACCTTCTCGTGGATGGGAAACAGGAAACAGCATTTCCTCAAAGGCACAAGAAATTGAAAAAAACTCCCTCTAAACCGCTTTTATAATCAGCTCTTCTTGATTTCAAAGGTGCTCTCTGTCAGCATGTTTCTGTAATTTTCCTGCAGACAAACTTGTGGTGTTCTCAGCGGGGAAATGGTGCTCTGAAAGGAGAATTAAACAAGGGAGGTTCCCTGCAGGGATCTGCAGAGGTGCGCACAGTAATATTCAAATTTATTCAGTACAATATGTGAATTCACAGTTTGTCCAGGAGCTGTAATCTGCTCCCAGGCAGCAGGAGGGAGAAAAGAGACTCCAGTGGCTCTGAAAGTTCTGTCCAGGAAGCCACGGCAGCGTTTGGTTTTCAAGCGACCCCCCAAATATGGACAAACAAACCATTTCCTTCCTGAGGTTTTTGTGAAATAAAAAGCAAAATGTTTTACATTTAAGGCAGCAACATTTTAAGCTCCAAGAACTGTTTAAAATATTTTTGTTTCAGCCTGAAGTGTCGAAACACAAACAAGACCGTTATCAATCAATTAATCAATCAATCAATCAATCAATCGATCAATCAATTTTCACTTTTAAAGCTGAAAAATCAAACAAAATTTGCTTTGAGTAGCTTTACTGTCCTTGGACACCCAATCAGAGTGAGGAAAAACTTCCTAAAGCATAAAAATGTACTTTGGCAGTGCAGTTATGACAGATTTTGACCGTTGTGCTGCCTAAATTCCACTAATAGGCTACGACTGAGCTAACATGCTAATGCTATCACCACTGTGTTCTAGCAGGATTTTCTAAATATCGACACGTTGTCAAACAGAGTGAATTAGCCATCATCCTCGTTGTCGTTCTCACGAGTTGAAAAAAGTCCAGCTCTCTTTTGTTTCTACTCTCATTTATTGCGTTTTTTTCTTTGGTCTCCTGCCTGTTTATAAAACTTTATTAAGCTCTCTTTTGACAGGAGCTTCGGCATCGGGGGAGTTTGTCCTTTCATGTCCGTGGATTCATGTCACAGAAATATAATGACTCTTCTTAGTTGTCTATCCGGCCTCAAACATGTTTGTCTTTAAGCTCGTGTTTATTGCGAGCAAACACCAAAGACTGAAATAGTAAAAGACAATTAAAACTGAGGATGGAATTCTGTTCAAAACACCACAACTGAAACACAGTTTATCAATGTGTTGTTTTATTTTGAAAGGGCCTCCTCTGAAGTCTTCTTTCCTCAGACGGAATATTTATTGCCTCCCTCTGTTCCCATGTCCTCAAGCTCTACTGTAAGCATGACCTCTGACCTTGGGTTATTTGGAGTATTTCCATGGTGACACTGTAACCCTGACGGCTGGAAGAAACCAAGTAAACATCCAGAAATCATTTAAAAGGGGAAACTTTGCTCTGTCTGGACCCCGCCCTCACTCTGAAGTCCACCTTCAGACCAGATTCAAAAAACCCAAACGGGTCCTCACAAACATGGCTACCACAGTCTTCGTACAGCGCCACCTGGAGGAACTCAACAATCAAGTCAAACATTTCACAGGTCACACAGGCTCCAACCAACTCTGTGGCCCCTTTCCACAAAAGTTCCTGGAGCTAAAAAGTTGCTTCAGGTTCAAGATGCTTTGCATCGGGAGCTGCAGAAATCCTCCAGGCAGCCGACTGCTAGTTAGCTTAGCCGCACTGAACGCAAACAGCGCTGCAAGAGACAAAGACGTCTCAAGGGTTGAAAAAAACCCATGTGTACGTAATCCTGAGTGAACTGCTCTTAATTACGAGCTAGTTTTAGCACCTGAATGCACCATGATATATTAGTAGTTAAAGTCGACCTTTGAATTTTGAAACCTAATCACGTGTGTTGTTGCAGCACCGCGAGCGTCTGTCCAGCCAGTAAAGACGTGGAGACAGTGAAGGAGACATAGAGGGACACGAGGGAACAGGAGGAAGGACACGAGCGAGGGAAGTTCAGGATGAGAAGAAATAATTAGAGCAGAAAAGCTGTAATTGCAATCGGCTCATTAGTGTACACACACACACACAGATAATCACTCTGCAGCTGCTGATACAGGAAGCAAGGAAGAGATTCACTTGACAAAGAGACACAGTTGGACGTTACATTTTCTGAGCCACGACCGTCTGTCTCCCAGCCCTCTGTGCAACTTCCTGTCCCTCGCCCTCGGCCCTGTCTCACAGGGAGGTTCAACCCTCCAGCCGCCACATCGCCTCCTGACCTTGACATTGATGTGACACTGTTGGCCAACTGCAGGGAAACGCAGAGGGAGGTGGAGGACGAGGAGAAACTTTAGAAACACACACACACACACACACACACACACACACACACACACACACACACACACACACACACACAGCCTCACCTCTAGGTGTTGCCACTGGACAAAATGTCCATACACCACATTTGAGGACGGCGTGGGAGGCTGCGAATTCTCACAGCCATTTAGTTCTTGACATGTATGAACATGAAAATGTGTGTTTTTGCCACGTTTTGACGCCCCCGGTTTAAGAAAGTACAGCTGATTGAAATAGCAAGTAGGAAATACTGTGAATGACATCTGGTTGTGGTTTGGAATCCTCGCCATGCTCAGCATCTTTGACCTCTGGGACACCAGGTGATCCATCAGCAGGTGATCCTTCCATCGACTTTTAGTTGACTCCTGATAGTCAAATAACGGTCGACGGAATCGATCATCACGAGTTCCATTTTGCTCCAACTTTGATGTCCAACCCCTTCGTGAAAGAGCGTAGATCCCGCAGCCGACGGCCGCCAGCGACGAGTGATGCCAGTTTCCTCTCCAGGGTCAATGAAGTATTTCTGATCCCTCGTGTCTTCTTAGTTTTTGACTGCTGTGTGTTCATGTCTATTTTAAACAAAGAACACAAGCTGTTTCTCCTCATAAATCACAAGCGTAAAATGTCAAACTGTCAGCTTGTCTAACATTAAACTCACTGAGCTGTCGGCGTCTCAGGAAACAGCCGCCGTGACGAGAGAATGAGATGCAGCTTTGACATTTTCAGGTGTTGACTTGACGTAGATGAAGCTGTCGGAGGAGACGCTCACCGTGTCCTCGTGGCCTTGACGTGAACCAGCCAATCCTGCCGAGTAACCGGGTCGGTTGTGACGGGCGAGAGGCCTCGGACCTGAGGATGGCGAGAACGTGAGGGTCTTGAATCCCAGTGGACGTTTGAGCTAAAATGGGCATTCGGATAAATATCGGTAGCACCAAACCAGAAGGGGGGTCAGGCAAATGCTGGACTCAAGAGATCACATTTTGTCCTTGAGTCCCTACCAACTAACAAGCTAACAGGTTAACTGGCATCCTTGGAGGAGATAGGGGCGTGGTTTAGGTGCGGCGAGAGTCAGAGTCATTGCCCGCTGTAATCCAGGTCCTCTTTATGCAGCAGTTTGCTCAGTAATTTACAAAAACTTTGATTTGAGATTAAAACGAACCAACCAGAAGACTTCCTGTTCAGCGCCATCATGAATGAGCTGTTGTTTGGATCTCAAACCAAACGTGAGGGGATATCTGAGCGCACGGCGGTACAAAGAAGAGCTGGATTATACTAGACGCTGCACTGGAGTTTGTAAACTTTTGTAGTATTTGAAGTAAATTTTTTTCTTTCATCAAGTAACATTCAGCTCCAGTAGACAGAGAGAGACAGTCTGAACTCTACAAAGAGAGAAGCACATAAAAACTTGTGCCAGGTAACAGGAACTGCTGTGAATCATCGTTATAATCAAGTGAATTCTCTCTTTTCTATCTGCTCTTCTACAGACGACGGCCAGGCGACTTCCCATACACCCCAGAGCTCGAGAGTCGAGACGTTCTAGAGCCAGAAGCCTCGTAAATCTCGTAAACAACAGAGCGGCAGATCCGTTGACCCCATAAATCACAGAAAGGTCAGCAGAGTGACGCCTCCGTATGGCGCTGAGCATCTACGGGAGCGTGAGTAATGAAATTGAGAGGCATTAGTATGGGAGAGGACCAGGAGGAGACCTTTAGAGACGATATGAAGCTGGCCGAAGGTCCCTGGTCTCAGTCCAGCAACGGTGACTTCTTAAAGACAACCAGGAGCAGAATTTAGCTGGAAGAGAGGTCCCCATGTCAGATGGTAAACTTGATTTTTTAGCTGTGACCTCATATTTCTAAACTGTCTCATGAGAACGCCCTCACTTTCATCAAATCTTACTGTTTTCTACCAGCGTTCACATTTAAAGGAGCACGGCAACATTTAGCAAAAGTCTCTTATTGTCCATTGTCTCCAGCAACAGACAAGAAGACAGAGCTGAGGCCCAGGCTAGTTAGCTTAGCACAATGACTGGTAGTGGGTGGGAAGTGTTAGCGTAGCTCCGTCTCTGCCTGCAGGAATAGAAGGAGGGTTGTATAAATACCACTTTAAAATGAGGAGACGTTGTAGTGGTAGAATCAGACACGTAGCCGGAACTACTTTCCTGACTGGGAGCAGTGATTTGACGCAGCACCTCCAAAGCTCCACTGGAACTTGGGTCAACAGAACCAAAGGTTTGTTGAGGACTAGAAGAGCGACTGCTGCTACTGATGATGAGGAGGGGGAGGATTCCTGCTGGACACACCAGCATCCTGGACCTGAGCTAGCTGATGCTAACACTTCCCACCCACTACCAGCCATTAGGCTAAGCTAACTAGCATCCTGGACCTGAGCGAGCTGATGCTAACACTTCCCACCCACTACCAGCCATTGTGCTAAGCTAAATAGCCTGGACCTGAGCTAGCTGATGCTAATCTTCCCACCCATTACCAGCCATTGTGCTAAGCTAAATAGTATCCTGGACCTGAGCTAGCTGATGCTAATCTTCCCACCCACTACCAGCCATTGTGCTAAGCTAAATAGCCTGGACCTCAGCTCCCAAAAGGCGGGTCTCTGTCTCCTGGTCCCTCACTGGAGATGATGGACAATAAAGGACTTCAACTAAAAGTTGGCGTGGTATTTCAAGCTTCATCTTTGTGTAAGAGAGCAATGAGATCTAACGATACACTGTTCAATCACGTTTACGTCATATAAAGTTTGTGTTGTCATTGAAGCTTCGGATCAATTGTGTCATGTAATTCAATAAAACTTAGAATGTTAATAAAGCCGACAACGACTGATCACAACAAAACTCCCTTCAGAAAACAATAATTTTAATTGTTGTTTTCTGGTCAACTTTTGGAAAGATGCGACTTATCGTCAAATCCTATTTACAGATTAGCATCATCATGTTGCCACTTCAAAACCACTTCGATCACTTTACTGCCGTTTGTACAGTACAGTGGAGGCAGCCATCAGTTCCAGGGAGTTCTTGAGGATGGCATTAATGAACAGAGTGCTCCTGCATCCGTGAACTCACGATTGCTGCACAAGCACAGGTATTGGAATCAATAGTGAGGAAGAAAATATCATTTTCGGTGGAAGAACTATTTTTTTACAAGTATTTTTCATCCAGTTCCAGTGCCCAGAGGCCAATGTGTTCTGGTACCAAACACCTGAGATGGAACCAACGTGCTGAACTCACTGCTGCTGAGAAACAATATCGTCCTTCAACGTTATTACAGCCGAGAGCTCAAACACCAAATATTACATACATCATTTATGAGCTGTTATGGAGCGAGACCGAGGTGTGAGTGTGTGTGTGTGTGTGTGTGCGTGCGTGTGCGTGTGTGTGTGTGTGTGTGTGCGTGTGTGCGTGTGTGTGTGTAAGCCCCGGTTGCCCTTCAAGCTATATTGTTTCTTGAAACCTCTCTCTCTCTCCCAGTCATTTCCAAACAAAGGTGGGAGTCACTTTGCTGTTTGAATGTAAATGAGTTGAGGAGATGAAATGGAAATATCTGCTACTTTACTGTATCAGCTATAACGAATGAATTAAATGTTACTCAACAGTGATCATGAGCGGAGCGCTGCAGCTGCATGTGGATAATTCCTGAAGAACAACTCAGGCAGACACGCCGATGAAATCCAAACTCCATTCAGAAAACAGGCATTTTCAAGGTTGCCTGTCGCCTCGTGAGAGGATTTGATCCGTTTATTGTGATTAAATCATAGCAACATTAGTGGGAAGCCGCCGCCGTCCACGCCGGAGACAGCTATGAACCTCAGCCGGCTGCCTGACCCCGTCACCTCCGCTGCTGCTCACAGTTGATCACCTCAGCATCGGTGTCAGCATTTCTGCTTCCTGATGATGGCGGCCATCCAGGCAGCGTTTGGTTTTCTGACTGGATGCACGCACACAGCAGTGGCTTCACGCACATCGGTGTCATCTTGGAGGAGACCAGCTGGACTTACTGCACTTATAGGAGGAAAGTTCTTCAAACGTCTGAAAAAATGAGCCCACCGAGTGTGTGACCTCTTTCACCTCACTGAGCTGCTTCCAGACACTTGAATCAGGGCTCGAGTGTCTGGAGTCGTTCGTGTACTTGGAAACGTTTCAGACCTGCTTGAGCTCGCTCTTCACTTCCAGTTAGACAAGGAGAGAAAGAAAAAGTAGGATTTCACACGGAAGCTGTCTTGTTATTGTTCATTTATGTAGTTTTTACAAACTTGGCAAAAATAACCTCTTCACAAACGTTAGGAGAGAGCGAGACTTTGGATGAGCAGGAAAAGAACATTCAAGTTTTTATTAATAATTCAGAAGTCTGAAAGAGTTGTTTCCAGAACTCTTTGTTAGATCCCATTTTTATTCTGGAAAAGCTTTTAGAGGGTAGAAGTCAGAGTGCTGCTGCAGCCGCTTTGTGTTTTCAATTACACACACACACACACACACACACACACACACACACACACACTTAGAGCAGCAGTTTCAGTAGTCAAATAACCCTGCAGCAGAGTGACTCAGTGTTGGAGGGAGCCGCTCTTAAACACACACACACACACACACACACACACACACACACACACACACACACACACACACACACACACACACACACACAGTCCGCCCACCGTGACAGCAGATCAAATTGATCACTGTCAGGAACAACACATGAGTCACCAGCATTCACGAGCGCGCCTGTGATCCAGGTGTCTTTCTACCTCTGTGAGGACGCCAGGGAACCTTTGACATTGACTACGGAACGGTTGAACTGCTCAGGTGTCACAGAACCAGCGAGGGAATGTAAACAACCTGACACACCTGACCCAGCCCTGAAACTCTTGTCTTAGATAAATGATAAAACACATCCAGTGAGCTGCACCAGCGGTAGGCATCCTGATGTTGCTAGGAAACGCTTCACATGTCAATCAACAGCAAGATGAAAACAGTCAATGTGAAACTACAAATGAATGATAGTTCTGCATTTGACTCTTGCTACTTCCTGTTTTACTTTGTAGTTCTGTCCTATATGTGTTGTTATGACCGTTGGTGCTCACACTGATAAAGTTATGGAAGTTATCAACACACTCTCGGGTACACGTTTGTACAAGTCACTGCCTCACAACGCTGATCGACCCAGCTCATGAGGGCTACATGCTAACTGCCTCTCATTGGCTTATGATACCACTCGTTAGCGTATGATACAGTATCACCTGATAATTATGGCACGACTTGTTAATCATGACAAATATGATTAAATGACACACAAACTCAGGGCTGCATGGTGGTGGTGGTACAGTGGTCAGCACTGTGGCCTCACAGCAAGAAGGTTCCGGGTTTGAGTCCCGGCTCTCTGGTACTCCAGCTTCCTTCACCGTCCAAAGATATCAATTTGGGGACGAGGCTGATTGATTCTCTAAATTGACCGTAGGTATGAATGTGAGTGTGAATGGTTGTTTGTCTCTATGTTGGCCCTGCAATGGACTGGCGACCTGTCCAGGGTGAACCCCGCCTCTCGCCCGTAGATGCTGGGATAGGCTCCACCCCCCGCGACCCTTACTAGTAAGGAATAAGCGGAAGATGACGATGGATGGATGGACACACAAACTCCCATAACCAAGTTAACTGTTGAGTAGTTACATCAGTAGTTACCTCCCTGCAGTTCCTCAGAGCACCAGCGGTCCGCACGTAAATATTAGAGACAAATCCAACGTGTCAAACGTCCAGTTCCCATTCTGGGGATTGCTGTGTGTGTTGTGTCTTTGGGACATGATTCATGTGGGGCAGCAGACTATGAATTATGGGTAGCAGGAGTTTAATGAACTCTGACCTATAAGAGGAAGCAGCACAAGTTCACACATCCTGCTTTAAAGCCACACAAGTGTCGTCTCGTAACAGCGACAGCGCTTAACAAGTCTCAGAAATAAACACAAATCTCTCGTTTCCCTGCCAAACCTGACATGCAGACAAACGTATACACGCCATAACGGGGACGAAACCTGGCGCCGAAGCTTTGAAGCAGCAGATGAAAGTAGAGAAGAGCAGCTTTGATGAAGAGAAGTCGAGTCCATCTGCTCAGTCCACAAACACTAAACAGCCTGTTTACTTGTTGGTTATTGTTGTTGATGAGGAGCATGAAAAGACTCAAACTGAACTCTGCATTTTCTGCCTCAAATGCACTTTTCAAGCTCCAGCTGGTGCGGCGCATTAGTAGCATGCTAGCATGTGTTGTACACTAGAGGAGCAGCATATTAGCATGTGCAGCATGTTAGCAGCATGTTAGCGAGGGCGGAGGACTAACAGAAGTTGAATATTAAGTAAGCAAAGTGTTAGCATGAGTGAAATTTTAGCAGAGCAGCATGTTTGAGAATGCAGCACGTTAGCATGACTTTGTTAGCATGACTTTGTTAGCATGAACAGAAAATTAATGGAGTGAAATTATCTGAGCTATGCAATAATCAGTAAATAGATGGCCGACATCCATCCATCATCAAACCCCTGTCCTGTTCAGCAGTGGGAGCTGCCTCTACCCGGGACGCTTTGAGCATCGCTACAGGGTGAAATTCTGGGCGTCGCCACTCCCGGCGAAACTTTGACTGTTGCCTCTACTGGGCAAAGTTCTAAGGGTCACTTCCAGCGGGCAAAGTTCTGAGCGTCGCCTCTGTCAGGCGATGTTTTTGAGCACCGCCTCCACTGGGCGAAGCTCATCCGTGTGTTGAAGGCCTCTGCGTGCTGTAGCGAGCGCAGCAGTTTGCTTCCATTGACTCTCAGCTCATCCGAGTGCCTGCAGCTACCCAGGAACACAAAGAGGCTTCATGTGAAAGCGGGATATTACTATTCCCCTCCATTCCTCTCCTCGCCCTCGCCGCTCCTCTTGGGTGTTTTTTACTGGCAGGATGTTTGTCTTACACCTCGCCGCCTGCAGCCATCGCTCCTCTCCACACCGCCTGGTGGACTCGTCCTAATGGAGGTGCTGCACACACCAGTCACACACACCAGTCACACACACCAGTCACACACTCCTAAACATACAGTCAGACAGGAAGAAAAGGAGCATATTAAAATCAGTTACCGCTCGCTGAAGTCCCTCCGGATGTTTTCATGTTCTTCTGCCATACAGCATCAACCTGTGAGCAGGATTTGTGACATCACGAGGGGTCTGGAACCAATCATG
>NC_141341.1:1462500-1652500 GCF_037954235.1 Aulostomus chinensis | reverse complement strand
TTTCATTTCTATAATCTGGTCGACGCTCCGTCCCTCCCTCCGCTGGGAAGATGAGAGGAGCAACGCGAGGCCTTCTGCTTGGGTGTCCCACTTTCTTCTTCGCTGGTTTCCTGCTAAGCAGCTCTGAAGGGCTGGGGGGGGGGGGGGTGCAGAGAATTGAGGGTTTTCTGCAGCCATTGAGAGCAGTTATTTGAAGTCAAGTTGGTTTTTCTCTTCAGGGAGGATTTCAGGGGCTTTTGTCATGCAGGCGCAGTGATGGAGTCGCGGCCCAGCGGTGGATTACTCCCCGCAACAAAAAGGAACTCATCTCGGCTTCCTAATCGCCAGTAATCCCTCCATTCTTCTCCACATTTTACCATATTGCTGCAGCTGTGAGAAAACTTAACTTAGTGAAACCAACTTTGGGGTCTTCCAGTATTTATCTCTGACTTAAGTTGTTGGGTGAGCGAGAATAAAGCCACGTGTCAACGAGAGCCTGTGAGGCGCCAAACACACGCCGGCCGGCTCTTTTCTTTCATGTAATTAGAAACACGGATGAAGAGAAAAGTCCAGGCTTGAGACGTCGCTTCTATAGGATGAAGGCGGCAGAACCGCCGTCTCCATACGGCAAAGAGGTTTTTAAAGGCCAAGTGTTGGAATCAGAAAATGCTTTCGTAAGAGGATGAGGTCGTCTCACTGCTGGTGACATTCAAGAGGAAAAAGTACATTTAATGAATAAAAGTCAAATAAAATGTAAAAGCGGGAGGAAAAGTTCACCTCATGAAGCTGAAAATCTTCATGCATGCTTAGAAGGGAGAATCCCTCCACTTCTCTGCCTGCAGAGGGAGGAGGCGGCGCCAGCTGAACACCTGCCATGAACACACGGGAACATCTTTGCTGATGTAAAGAACAGAGTTCTTGAAAGGGGAACGTGATTTGGAACATTGTTCAGAGTACATTTAGAATGTTGGAATGCTTTTGGAACCGACATGGAACAGTCTTCTGTACTGTAATTTACATTCTGGGTAGAAGATGATGATAGAACCTTAAAGAACATTTCGGTTCCTGTTATCTCGGTATAGGTGCTGCAGATGTTCTGGGAATGTCATGCAAATACCTGGATGCAACGTTCTATGTTCTAAACATTCCCAGAACATCGATATGTCACCTGAGTATCTGCCATGTGACCTTTTTAAAGAATTCCATTTCTTGACAGTCTATTATTTTAGGAATATTCTGTGACAATCAGGGTCACCAACACCTCCCTACCCTGTACAGAACTGTGGGAACGTTGTGGATGTGCACTACATGGCAGCGTGACACGGCGCTGCCATTGCGCCGGCCTCAGCACCACCAGGGCTGCCGCTGTCCGCTTCCCCAGCTTCAGCCATTATTACACTAAACGCCGCATTTTTACCTGATAAATCTGGTCTTAGATGTTTACACATTGTTGGGCTGCGCTGACATTTCAGCTGACATTAATACGACAGCTCTGTCAGCGGCGCCGCGGCTGACTTCGGTGGGGAAACATCGTGGTTTTAATGATGATTTGTTGTTTCTCCGGCACTAAAGGGACAACCAGAGAATAGAGGCAGCGTCAACATCAGCAGCATCACATTCCAGACATGAGAAGATCACGACGCGGGTTCCAGTCGTGCCTGACGCGCTGAAGGAACTTCGGATGTTGACAGTTTTCACGAGGCGCTTGAGCCAAACGGCGAAAGCTCAAACGGTTGAGTTCTGCTCATCAGATGGATGGTCTTCACGCAGCGGGAGGCGGACGATGAGAGGCCAGGAGAGACGGAGACGACTGAGGTAAACTCCTCTTTCAAGATGTTTCAGACTCTCTTTGTTGTGTTGAGATGACGGTTCTCCAGCTTTCTTTTGTACGCGGTGATAAAAATCATTTTCTATTTCATGCTTCGACTTTGTCTGCCACTGCTGGGATTAAGAATACGACTGCAGACTGAAGAGCAGCACCTGAACCGCACGCCTCAGTCCCCATCCAGGGTTCATACTCAATAACTCAACTGAAGGTTCCATGGTTTTATTGTATTTATACAGTACGACACAAATTAGCTCCTAAAGTGGATCTTTAAATTAAAGTGGAATGATGCAACATAAAAGTTCCTCAGTAAAGCCGAACATCTCTCACTAGGACAGAAGTAGATTTAATTTATTCAGTGGTAAAATGAGTTTATGATTTTTGTACTGTAATTATTGAGCATGGAAACATAAAATGAATCCCCTGTTAGCCTGTATGTGATATTTTATGGATCCAATATCCTCACTCTGCTGGATATTAAAGTCTGTAAATTCACTCAGCTGCAATTTATGATTCTAATATCTTCAGGATGAAATCAGCTCCTCATTTGCTTCCTGCTTCCAAGCCACGGGTGCGGCTGGTGTGAACAGCTCTCACACATTCACAGATGAGGTTTTCTTTAAAGTCTGATTCAAGGAGGATTAAAGCGCTGCCCTGATGTTTCACTGAATTTCAGGAATTTTTCCCTCACTTCCACCTGGAGTGGAACTGATTTAGGATTTTGGCGCACGTTAGCAGATCTGGAGCCACGTTACTCAGCATCGGCCTGCTGAAACTCGATAGTTTGAGTCATCAGTTGGGGTCTCAAGATTCTTCAAGCCGAGCTGAAAAGCGACAAGGCTAGCTCGATAGCCTAGCTGTCTCTGCTAGCAGAACCTTGCATATTTGACTACATGTCATGTTCAGGTGCCTAACGGATGCCAGAGCCAGCAGGAAAACTCAGCACTGCCTGCCCACACACGCTATTCTTGGACCATTAGCAACAGCAACCCTGTTGCAGGCAGCTGGCAGGCGCCACAGCCAAGCTAGCAAGGTGAGTGGTCAGGTGCGCTCACTGTGGTCAGCCCCCACGCCATCCGCCGCCAGCTCAGCTGTCCACAAACATGAGGTGAAACGTCTTTTTTAAAAACCCAAACCTCATTTAGCTAGCATGCCTCGCTAGCTGAGCCTGCTAATGCTAGCATACCTTGCTCCAGGCTGGCTGCTAATAGCCTGGGGGGTGGCAATCCCAATCTTCCAACATATGTAGCTGTGTCTTTGAGGAGTGGGAGGGGCGAAAATTGGAATATTAAACAGCCTCTGAAGTCCAGCCCCAGTGAAACCATGATGTCATCAGCAGAGCGGCATCATGGGAAACACTGCTGGCCGACGTGCCGTTAGTTCAGGAGGCACATCCCATTAGCAGGTTGGATTATTGATGATAACTTGATAGCCAATTATAAACATAATACGGTCAAGTTTCCTCAGGGAATGAGCAGTGATGTCATATTTAAACATGAAACAACCCATCATCAACTCAACATCCTCATGTGAAAGCCAACACCGCCTCCCTGTGGTGCCAGAACACACATGCACGCGCACGCACACACACACACACACACACACACACACACACTTGCTGCTGTTGATCAAACGAACCAAAGTGTCTCGAAACTCAGACTTTGCACTTGAGTCAGAACAAACATCCGTTTGTCAGACCAAACCTCCTCAGGACGTCACATGACCAGAACGGGGCTCTGACAAGGTCACGCCTGAATGAAACATTAAACCTGCTGCTTCAGGTCAGGTGATCAGAAGCTTTTCTCTGCTGTCTTTGTTTTTCTGTTTTGTTTGTTTTCACACAAAAAATTGTGATAGGAATATGAAGGAAGTAAAATGTTCTTATCTTTCAAGAAAAGTTTAATGTTTAAGAATAAAAGCACAGTCTCTCTAACAGAAGAGATGACATCAGTGAGAGTGTGGATGGTGGTGAACACAGAGAATCCTGGCAAGGACATGTAGCCTGCGTGAGAGCGCCCCCTGCTGCTCACGCTGCCTCAACATGCCCAGAAGTCTTCAGGTCCACGTTCCTTCCTCCTTAGAATCTTTTGGTGTGTCCATGAACAAAGTTTGACCTGGTGAGGCGGAAATGACTCTGATGTCACCAACACATTCAAACCCTGGCATCCTGCTCATGTCAGGTTTTACTCTGCAGAACTGGAAAAGCAGCTGAAACTTACCAGTTCTGATGTTCATTTTTTTTTAAGGGAAAACCTTTCTTTACCTGTCTTTAATGGAAATCTGACCTAACAGCCGCCAGCCTGAGGGAGACTGCAGACACTCCTTCCTGCAGAACTCATCCATGTTGCGACGTTGCCCTCATGTGGACGTAGGCCAAAGCTGCACGTCCTGTTACAACTGCAACACACTGTGATGAAACCCTTGAAAAACAGCAAACGGCTACAACCTGTTCATGACCTCTCTAAACTGGATAAACAACATGGACGCTGTGATGTTCACAAGAATGTCTGGTGGCTGAGTGAGATGTAGCCGTGTGAAAGGGGCCTGTGACTACAATGCTATTTGATATTAACGAATCTTATTAAACTAATATTATTTGATCGTGTGTCACGTGTATCAGACAAATTGATCTCCATGATGCTGGAACACGTCTGAGACGAGCATCTCTGCGTGTGTCCTGACCCAAACAGCTACCAACTCCAGGTTTTCCTTGTTGCGGCGTGTAACCAAGAAAAGAAGAAAGGATGGCGATGGACTAAAGTAGAGCAGGAGAACAAGCGGCGACCGCCACAAGGTTCAGACCAGCGTTTGGAATCTGTTTTATTGATTTATGTTGATCAGATTCTCTTCTGAAGAAAGAAGAAATCTGTCTGCAATGAAAAACACCTAGAAGCATCAGCAGAACCTCACTCACTCACTTGCTCACCCACTCCTTCACTCTCTCACTCACTCACTCACTTGCTCACCCACTCCTTCACTCTCTCACTCACTCATTCACTTGCTCACCCACTCCTTCACTCTCTCACTCACTCATTCTCTTGCTCACCCACTCCTTCACTCTCTCACTCACTCATTCTCTTGCTCACTCACTTGTTCACTCTTTCACTCATCTGTTTGCAGCTGTGCTGAAACCTCATCTGTCATTTAAGACAAATAATCATCCTGCAATTCACTCCAGCCGGTCAGTGCAGCTGGGATGAACACCCATGGCTTAACGCACGCACACACATACACACATGCGCACACACACACACACGCACACGCACACACATACACACATGCGCGCACACACACACACGCACACACACACACACACATACACACATAACAGCTTGGCAGTGATTACAGCCACGCCTCCTCCATCCTTTTAGAAAAAACATGACTCGATGATTCAAATTAGAGTGAAGATGATGACGATGATGATGATGATGACGATGATGATGATGATGATGAGGGCCTGATTGTTAGTGGATTATTGTAAACTGATGGTGATTGATGGTGACTGGTGATGGATTGATGGTAGTTCGGTTGTGATTGATGTTTATTCATGACAGATTGATAGTGGATTGACATGACTGATATTGGATTGATGATTATTGATAGTGGATTGATGGTGATTGATCGTGGATTGACGTGATTGATAGTGGATTGATGATAATTGATAGTGGATTGACATGATTGATAGTGGATTGACGTGATTGATAGTGGATTGATGATAATTGATAGTGGATTGATGATAATTGATAGTGGATTGACATGATTGATAGTGGATTGATGATAATTGATAGTGGATTGACGTGATTGATAGTGGATTGATGATAATTGATAGTGGATTGACGTGATTGATAGTGGATTGATGATGATTGATAGTGGATTGATGATAATTGATAGTGGATTGATGATGATTGATAGTGGATTGACGTGATTGATAGTGGATTGACGTGATTGATAGTGGATTGATGATGATTGATAGTGGATTGATGATGATTGATAGTGGATTGACATGATTGATAGTGGATTGACGTGATTGATAGTGGATTGATGATAATTGATAGTGGATTGATGATGATTGATAGTGGATTGATGATGATTGATAGTGGATTGACGTGATTGATAGTGGATTGATGATGATTGATAGTGGATTGATGATGATTGATAGTGGATTGATGATGATTGATAGTGGATTGACATGATTGATAGTGGATTGATATGATTGATATTGGATTGACATGATTGATAGTGGACTGACATGATTGATAGTGGATTGACATGATTGATAGTGGATTGTGGATTGACATGATTGATATTGGATTGACGTGATTGATAGTGGATTGACATGATTGATGTTGGATTGACATGATTGATATTGGATTGACATGATTGATAGTGGATTGTCGTGATTGATAGTGGATTGTGGATTGACATGATTGATAGTGGATTGACATGATTGATATTGGATTGACATGATTGATAGTGGATTGACATGATTGATAGTGGATTGACATGATTGATATTGGATTGACATGATTGATAGTGGATTGACATGATTGATATTGGATTGACGTGATTGATAGTGGATTGACATGATTGATGTTGGATTGACATGATTGATATTGGATTGACATGATTGATAGTGGATTGTGGATTGACATGATTGATAGTGGATTGACATGATTGATAGTTGATTGACGTGATTGATAGTGGATTGATGATGATTGATAGGTGATTGACGTGATGATTGATATTGGATTGACGGTGATTGATCGTGGATTGACATGATTGATGATGACTGACGTGGTTGATAGTGGATTGACGTGATTGAAAGTGGAATGACGATGATTGATAGTGGATTGATGACGATTGACAGTGGATTGTCGTGATTGATCGTGGATTGATAGTGGATTGACATGATTAATAGTGGATTGACATGATTGATATTGGATTGATGATGATTGATAGTGGATAGGCTGTAATTGATAGTGGTTTGACATTATTCATAGTGGATTGGCGGTGATTGATAGTGGATTGACATGATTGATTGTGGATTGACGTGGATTGACAGTGGATTGATATGATTGATGGTGGATTGACATGATTGATTGTGGATTGACGGTGATTGGTGGTAGATGGGTGGTGGATTGAAGGCACAATGACATTTATGTTTTGTGTGTTGCACTGGTTGTTGTTGTTACTTGAGAACTCTCAGTTTCGGGGTTTCATCAATCAACAATCTATCAGCAGCAGAACAGTTTATGTTCCATCTTGATTCTTATCTTTTTGAGTTTGTAGTTCAGGTGGGAGACATCAAAGCATTATTCGATTGATATAATTAGATAGTTGTTCTATTTGTTGTCAGTTGTTTCTTAGATCAGATTTGTCGTGATAAATCACGATCCAAGTTGTTAATGTCATTATATAAAGAAAATAATACCAGAGGAAAATATCAGATAATATATAGCACAATGACTGGAATACCAAGTACATACACACACACACACACACACACACACACACACACACACACACACACACACACACACACTCAGTATCTTCTCTGGTAAACTTCCTTCTGTCCTTCTATAGGCCTCCCCATGTCTCCATCATCACCTCCATCTCCCAATGAGCTCGGGTCCATCGCTATGGCAACTGGTTGCCACGGGCGACGAGACACAGCCAGCGCCAGGCAGCATCCTCCTCAGTTGTTATCGAAGGCAGAGCGAGAGGGAGAAGAGCGGCACAGCAGAGCGGCACAGCAGAGCGGCACAGCAGAGCAAGACGCGACTCTCTCGCCAAACCCAAACTACATTCTGAGGAAAACATCCAATCAGACGTCTGCAATCCTGCTCGGTTTCAAGAAGACGAGAACGAGAGGATGGAGACAACTTGTTCCCCCAGGAAAGTGTTGCTTCAGGAGTGACCCGCCACCGCTGCTGCAGGGTGAGTCCCAACTTCCCTTCAATTCCAGAATTGTGGCGAATCCTCCGGGTCCAGACAGTCAGGGAGCGTGGCGATGAGCGAGGCGAGCAGCGTCATAGACCTCTGTGACGGGCGTGTGATGGCGTCTGCAGCCGGTGAACAGGGAGGAAACTGATTTGACTCTCTGCACTGTACTCTGACCAGCTGTGCTGGTCTGTAACGTGGCTTCCATGATGGCATTGACCTGATCAACCTGATCACCACCTCCACACTGGTGTATCGATGTTGTTGTTGATTTCACATCGTATAAGATTCAGCTGCAACATGTCAGAACCCAACAAGTGGTTCCAGAAAAACAATATGAAGGGTCACATGATGATCAGTCCCGAGGTGTGCCGCCCTCCCACCCCAGTCAGACCACAGGAGGCCAGCTGTGTCTGTTCTGTCATGTGTGATGCTTTATCACATTTCACCATGTGCACATTGTATGTTGGAAGTACGTGCTGACATGCGTGTGACGGCTTCTCATCCCAGCCCAGATCTGCTTTTTATTCACTGTGAGGTCGAAGAGGCAGAGCGGAGGGATACGTCATTAAAAGCTGCGCCAAGTTAACGGGCAACCAAAATGGCTACACGAACTTTAGCAGTATATTTAGCCGACTATTCTGTTTGTTCCACCAGCCTGTTAACCTACATGACCTCGAGTTGCCTCTCCTGCCGAGATCGTTCTGACATGACGATTGTCGAAGGATCTGAATGCTAAAGGTTGCGTCTCTGGTCTAGTGACTGCAACATTGTGCCCTCATACTGTTAGCTTAGCATGAACGTTACACTGTTCATCCTCTAGAGGGAGCAGGTTAGATTCTGGTACAGACCTCTGCTTTCCTTCGCTGCCAAGTGACTCACTTCCTGTCCAGACCCCTCCCAGTTACGTAGTGACATCAAAAACAGATGATGTTTGTAGTTTGGTACCAACTCACTGAACCAGTCCAGCAAGAGTTCTGCCATGTTGTAGTGTTTTCTTGGTGTTTGACTGCTTGATACTGCTGCTGTGGTTGTCAGTGGCACTGCTCCGCCTGAAAGGTGTAGACAAGGCTCCGCCCATATCTACCACTGATCAGCCTAATATCGGCCAAAACCCAGTATGGCGGAACCCTGGTGTGTTTGGATCGTTATGGAGAAATGTCTTCCAGGGGGTGTGTAGGTGAGGTCAAAATGGGCGGGGCCTTTGCATCAGGAGAGGGAGAACAGGAAGAAAGGGGTAGTATGCTAATACTTCCCACCCACTACCATTCATTTTGCTAAGCTAACTAGCGTGGGTGTCAGTTCCTCAAGAAGATGGATGGATGATGGACAGGCTTCCCCTCAGTGTTGCTATTAAAATGTGGTAAGACTGCGGATAGACACTTAATCAGTACTCAATGTGAATAATCAGGGTTCCTATAAAGTAAAAGTCCTTTATTTGAAACCCAACTTAAGTAGAACTATGAAGTATTATCAGCTAAATCTACTCACAGAATAATGATATAAATGATGTAAAATATCACTCATGACAGTTTTATGAGATAAAACCAGGACAGCCTAATTCGATGACTTCATCAAAATTCTTGTTCCTCTAAATTCAAATGTCAATTTTTATGTGAAAAATGTGTCGTCTTCGTGATTCTGTGCATATAAGAATGCATAGAGTTGTGTTAGAATGTAAATTTGTACACCAACGTTAACGATGAAATGAGGAATAATCAAAACTGTGAGTCTGTAGATTATAGACCAGTTACATGACACCAGTTACATGATACCAGTTACATGATACCAGTTACATGATACCAGTTTCATGACACCAGTTACATGACACCAGTTACGTGATACCTGTTACATGATACCAGTTACATGACAGTTACATGATACCAGTTACTGATACCAGTTATGTGATACAAGTTACATGATACCAGTTACATGACACCAGTTTCATGACACCAGTTACATAATAGTTACATGATACCAGTTACTGATACCAGTTACGTGATACCAGTTACGTGATACCAGTTACATGACACCAGTTACATGACACCAGTTACATAACAGTTACATGATACCAGTTACTGATACCAGTTACATGATACCAGTTACATGATACCAGTTACTGATACCAGTTACATGACACCAGTTACATGATAACAGCTACATGATACCAGTTACATGACACCAGTTACATTACACCAGTTACATAACAGTTACATGATACCAGTTACTGATACCAGTTACTGATACCAGTTACTGATACCAGTTACATGACACCAGTTACATGATAACAGCTACATGATACCAGTTACATGATAACAGCTACATGATACCAGTTACATGATAACAGTTACATGATACCAGTTACTGATACCAGTTACATGACACCAGTTACATGACACCAGTTACATGATACCAGTTACATGATACCAGTTACATGATACCAGTTTCATGATACCAGTTTCATGATACCAGTTACTGATACCACTTACATGACACCAGTTACGTGATACCAGTTTCATGATACCAGTTACATGATAACAGTTACATTATACCAGTTACTGATACCACTTACATGACACCAGTTACGTGATACCAGTTACACGATACAGTTTAATGACACCAGTTACATGACACCAGTTACATGACACCAGTTACTGATACCAGTTACATGATACCAGTTACTGATACCAGTTACATGACACCAGTTACATGACACCAGTTACATGATACCAGTTACTGATACCAGTTACATGATACCAGTTTCATGATACCAGTTTCATGATACCAGTTACATGATACCAGTTACTGATACCACTTACATGACACCAGTTACGTGATACCAGTTACATGATACCAGTTACTGATACCACTTACATGACACCAGTTTCATGATACCAGTTACATGACACCAGTTACGTGATACCAGTTACATGATACCAGTTACTGATACCACTTACATGACACCAGTTTCATGATACCAGTTACATGATACCAGTTACTGATACCACTTTCATGACACCAGTTACGTGATACCAGTTACATAATACCAGTTACGTGATACCAGTTACGGGATACAGTTTCATGACACCAGTTACATGACACCAGTTACATGACACCAGTTACATGACACCAGTTACATGATACAGTTGCATGACACCAGTCACGTCATCGTCATGTCATTCATAACAAATCTGATCATTTTACTTCGCAGCTTTAAAATCGTTAAAGTAAACGATCAACCTGGAAATATCGCAGTTTCCATCTGTGATCAAAAGCTCAACTGACCTTATCGATTATTGATCTATGAAAGGATTCAGATTTCCTACGTGTGTCTGAGGGCTTGAGTGACTCCGCCCATCTGAGCCTTTCAGCAGAGAGCAGCGTCCTCCCAGTGTCAGCTCCTCGAGATTACAGCGTTTTACTCTCTTTAGTCATGATCTGTTTTAGTGATGTTTTATTTAAAGCTCTATTTGAGGAAATCTAATTATAATTATATAAAAATAAGTGGACGACAACAATAGTCCCCAAATCTAAATATAAATGAAGTTAAAGCAGCTTGTTGTAGATATAAATACTCTGACAGCGCGTTCTTTCCTCTCCTCTCCTCTGAGCCTCCAGTTGCTACTGAGCGCGTGCAGTGGCGTCCAGCCGGGACTGTTTTTGGATGAAACGCGTCGACAGATTTAGCGTCAGATTGACAATCAGCATGTTTTCACTGGTGTTTCTATAAATGTGACAGAAGCATCAGGAACACTGGGTCCTCTCAGGAGGTGAACCCAACAAACATCAGCTGAGATTCTCGCCGTTTATTTATATTCGTGTCAGGTGTAACGTGGCGTCTCTAAATGATTCATTTCCACCTGTCAGCCTCCATTTCCTCCTCATCCTCAGACACTTCCTGCTTCAGAGGAATCGATCAACATCAAACAGTCTAGATTCTTGAGTTAGATGATCGAAGCAGTCAGACGTGGAAACACTTGACCAAAGTTAAACACCAAAACCTTTTGTGCTCATCAACAAAAAACAATATGACATGAAAATAATGACCACCATTAAAAAGCCTCTAATATGTAAAGCTGGTCCATGCCAGTCAGGAGCTAAGGAAGGCCACTGTAGTTCATCATCGCCAGACAAGACATCCTTCTCTAGTGGGCTAATTAGCTTAGCACAAAGAGAGGCAGTGATTGGGAAGTGTTAGCATCAGCTAGACCAGGTTCAGGGCAGCGATCCACCTCATCCTCACGAGGCGCTGCCATCAAGGTAAAACGTAAATCAGGTTGATTCTGTATGAACAAACATGGCGTCACGTTTTGATCCATGACGCCGTTGTTGATTGTCTGAATAGCAACATGTGTGCTGCCGCCGTTCGCTATCAAGGCACAGCGGTGGTTGCCATGGCGACGCCTGACAGCTCGTCAATAAATCGTTTCAGTGGATGAATGGCAAAACGAGTTCAGCCTATCAGTCAGACGTTTGAGGAGGTTTAAATGCTATTTCGCTGTGGTTGAGAGGGTTCTGCTTGTTACAAGCGTATCAGCCTGATGATGTCATCACGACCTGCCGGTGGAGAACCCACAGATGCTTGTTAGAACACAAACACGAACACTAACACACTAACAACACAAACACCTCCAGATTCATTACCCACACACAGGCACAATAAACCAAGGAACACAGAACATAACAGGAACCTTGAGCTTTTACCTGATAAGCATCACCTGGCAGGTGGGTGGAGCTACAGAGAAGGAACAGGAACACACATAATCACAACATGCGTTGGCCCGGAAACTATGAACAACATGCTTTTATCCCCCATTACATGCAATGTACCAATGAACTGGCATTAATCTGTCTCTGGAAGTGGCTTAACACACACACACACACACACACACACACACACAAACACACACACACACACACACACGCTAGCGGATGGATGTAATGGTTATTGATCAGTGGCAGTCTCCTTTGATCTCTCCCTGTAATTGATCAATACTGTTAGACTGAGTCACCGGGCGCCAGCTTGACGCCATCACACACACACACACACACACACACACACACACACACACACACACACACACACACACACACACACACAAAGAAACACAGAGATTTATGTTTGACACTAACGAGGGGTAATGGTGGTCAAAAGTCAAAGTTATGTAACCAGGGTACCAAAGATGATGATGATGATGATGATTTCATCTCACACACACACACACACACACACACACACACACACACACACACACACACACATACACACACACACACACACACACACACACACACACTCCTCTCCCTGTAGGGAGGCGGATGAACGGCGCTGAGCTACAATCTGTCTGACAGACGACTCAGTTTGTTTCACGGCGTCATCGGCAGGTTTCCTCATGTAGCAGTGATGTCACACCTTGGTACGCCAGGTGAATGCCGGCGTCCTGTGTTCAAAAATGAACGTTTACCTCCATCCACAGGTTTTTATTCACATTCAACTGTGAATAAAAACACAGAATATTTGGGGGTCTGAAACGTGGAATGACATTTGCCTTCATCTTGTGACAGTTATTGCAAACAACACCGGCTAACATTCTTAGCTACGCAGTGGCATCTCCGTTGTTGCGGCTGAGAGGTCCACTGAGGCGGAGGAGCCAGCTAGAGAATCAGCTGTCCAAAGGAGGAGATTGAGACCACTGATATGTGGACCAGGAAGCGCCTCACTATGCAAGTCCAGCACCTTGAAACTGGACAATCAAGATCCAGGACTGCATCAGGAAGATGGCCCCCAAAGATGAAGTGTCTGACATCAAGAATCCTAACAGGGGCTGGAGAGGGCTGGACTGGTGACAGCACAGGAGCCACACTCATGGCAGCACAGGAGCAGGACCAGCACCAGATGGATAGAGGTCAGGCTCTAGACCACCAGCCAGGACCCCAGGAGCCGGCCGGGCCCCTGAGACAGCTGAGCACATAGCAGCAGGGGAAGGCGCAGGCAGGAAGAGCCTGCATGGAGCGCTTTGTTTGAAACGTTCTTCTACCGAGAGCAGCTGCTGTCGCCCTCAACTGCTGCAGTTTATTGTTGTAACAAAGCAAACTGAACCTTTTTTAAAAGCAAGTTTCGCTCAAACAAACATCTTCAAATAGCCTGGACGTCCGTCTGCAGCTCTTTGATCTCCCTTTGGAGGGTAAGTGAGACGTAATTCAGCCGAATGAAGAACACGACTAAATGGTTGATTATTCACTGCTGCGGTGTGTGTGTGTGTGTGTGTGTGTGTGTGTGTGTGTGTGTGTTGTGTGTGTGTGTGTGTGTGATGAGCAGTAAATTGATTGCATGAATAAAACACCATCATTGCTCTGCTGTCAGATCCAAACTAGAACTCATCATCTCCTAATTGAATTCTGTCTTGCATGAAAGCTGAGCAAACCAACACACAACGACACACACACCACACACACACACACACACACGCACCAGCACGCACACAAACAGTTGTGTTTCCACCATCCATCTTCTGTTGCGCTGACTTGGCTTCATGAAAACTTGACCTTTCTTTGACCTTAAAAAAACGTCTGCATCCTAAAAATGTAACTATTTATGGAAAGGGGGTGTGTCCCCAAAATATAGCAGTGTAAATAACATAGGAATATTATGCGCTCGCGCACACGCACACACACACACACACACACACACACACACACACACACACACACACTTCCACAAGATTTTTTGTATTATCTTTGTTAATTTTAATTTAATTTTATTTTATTTGTAGTGTAACAACGTGGATGGAAGTGTCCTGGTCAGCCCCGATCCCCAGGTGTCTCATGTTAGAGGTCTTGTCTGGTGGCTGGGAGGATAGAAAGGGTTAATACTAAGATTTACCTTTCATAAAACCAAACACCTGAGGTGAAAATTTGTTTAAAACGATGAATCATGAAAGAGGATCATTACCTAAACACACATAACTTGTGTGATTTTCATGTTCAATTAAAAAAAAGTGGTAAAAATACCATTAAGTCTGGATGAAGAGGGGGAGGATGGGGGGGGGGGGTATTTTCAGCATCTGTTCAGTTACCAGATAAATAAGTCTGACATGGACCCATTTGAGGAACACAGAGCCAACATTCGCCTGCTGACGAGAACAAGCGCGTCTCATTAAACCCGTCGCAAACGTTGACGAGGTGGTTCTTCCAGTATTAATTTAGTCGGATCCGGCCGCCGTGTTCCAGTGTGAAGGCTGGGACGCAGCAAACATCCTGCGCAGTCAGTGGGCTGCACCGAAAAACAATAACCTGTCTCAGTTCATGCGCTTTGCTGTGATTAATGAAATTTGCTGTGGTGAAAGAGGAAAGTGACGAACGGATGAACGTTCTGTTTCAAACGTTTTAGCCCCCCGAAACATGGCCTTGTTCACATGTGATACGTAACTTGTGGAGAAAAATGTGTCCGTCTGCGGCTCCTCGTGTTGGAGATGAACGCCTCTTCTCTGGCCTCTTTGCACGTTTGAATAAACAAAACAACAGTGAAAATGAAAACAGACGTCAGAAACAATCCATCCTCATTTTTCTTCCACAGTCTGGAGAAAAGAGTTTTCATGTTCATTCTTTTTTCATCTGTTTAAGAAAAGTTGAATTTATCTTCGAGGTCCGTCCAGTCCAGCCGGTCTCAGGGAATTGAACCCACGACCTCAAATAGTATCGACACCTTGCTGACCGTTAGCCTGCTGGGAGGAAACACTCACACACACTCACACACACACACACACACACACACACACACACACACACACACACACACACACACACACGTAGAATATCAGAACGCATTGCGTTTGAATCGGCTGCTGCAGTATCATGTCACAATGTTTCCATGACAACAGCAGGCGTGATGTTGTCCTCAACTTCATGTGTTAAGATAAAACAGGTGTCAGTTCCTTGGGCCCGAGCAGATGATCAGACAGCCGCCCTGCAAGAACGTGAGGTCGTCGTCGTCACCGTTGGTTTATTTTGCTGGTCACTTCCACGCCATTGGTGGATCTTTCATTGTGTACTTCAGCGTATTTGCAGGTTTACTGCTGAATCGCAGCACAAGCACTCTCTCTCTCCCCCACACAGATGGACATCTCGCTCGCCCACATCCACTCCTCCTCATGTACAGCAGAAGGCTGCGCGCCATCTTGTTTCCACCTCCAGCAGCAGCAAACTTCTCCACCAGGATGACACTCGGATCACTCTGTATTCATACGGCCCGCCTCTTCCGTATGCGAATGGAACCGTCGTATATCTGATGGAAGGTTGTGCTCAGTTCTTCATGAATGATCCTCCTGCAGCAACAGTCGAGCCCAGAAACGCAGCTGACGGTGTCCTGAAGTCTCACAGTCTCAGCGCCGCCTGCTCAACCCTGATCCATCGTCTCTAACCTGGAGCTGAAGACGTTTGGCAGCGTGACACTCAGTCGCCAATCGCAGCGCTTGAGGTCACTGTGGCGTGATACTGACCGTGGACCTGGCAGGCTAGTAGCCAGCATGCTAGCTGCCCCAAGTCAGTGAATCACCCAGAAATTCGGAACCACCTCAGATGTCTCCTGCTCTGGTTCAGGATCAGATCTCATTCCTTTTAGGAGGAACCTGGTTTCGGTAGCACTTCCGCTAGTGTGTACAGCTAGAATTAGCATGCTAGCCATCTACTGATTTCATGTAGTTTGTGAATCGTTTCATTTCATTCAGAACTGCAGTTCTAAAGTTGAGAGCTGTAACGGGAGAACATTGGCGGATTTAACGTTCTCCTTCAGAGAGGACAGTGTTGTCGTGTGTCTGGAACCGTTCTTCTTGGGGGTCTAAACAGCTTCAGTAGCAACGTCACTTCTATCCGTTGACTCTGTTGTCCTGAGTCTCTCAGCCTGACTTAACCTCATCATCACGTTCAAGGTTGCTGATTGGCTGACTGGAATTCCAGCTGAGACAAACGGGACTTTCCAGACCCTGGGTCACTTTTCGACAAATTAAAGATTCAGATTCAGGGGCTGGAGCGAGGCTATCTGCCACTGTTTCCACAGAGGAAGTGAAGCTGCGTGTCAAAGCTGCAACCTCAGCTGAATTTCTCAGAAACTTTAACATTTCTTTGATATTACAACAGGAACTCTTCAAAAGTTTTGGTCCGTTCACCGTGACGACTCAACACATCGAGCGTGGCACCTCGGAGGTCAGTGTGGCGTTCCCGTCAATTCTAATTAATTCTTTTAGCTTTTCACACATTCTCGAGCAGCAGCTGAAGGCACCTGGAGGTATTTTACTTCCTGCATTATAAACCTGTGTGTGTGTGTGTGTGTGTGTGTGTGTGTGTGTGTGTGTGTGTGTGTGTGTGTGTGTGTTTCCCCGCTTCATTGATGAATCTGCTGCTAGTTCATCTGTAAATGAAGCGATGACAAGCAGCAGTTTGAAGGGATTAATTTCTCTCCAGGACAGGAGCAAACAGGCGAGCTGCATGTTAAAACGTGGGACTGCGGAACCGAAGCTGAGCGGCGTGCAGATGTCGACAGGCGGTGAAATATTTAACAGGTTTGGAGTTCAAGTGTGCAGAGTCAGCAAATCCTCTGAGGACGTCCAGCAGTCAATTCCCTCAAACCAATCAGGGACGTTCCACTGGTTTTCATGTCAAACAGTCAGGAAGCAACAACAAAGGTTTGAATGGTCAGCTTGAATGATCTCTGCAGTCAGAAAGCGTTCCGGTGTTTTCTACATTAGGGGCTGTTTGATCGTCCATCGCTATCTTCCGCTTATTCCTTACTAGTAAGGGTCGCGGGGGGTGGAGCCTATCCCAGCATCTACGGGCGAGAGGCGGGGTTCACCCTGGACAGGTCACCAGTCCATCTCAGGGCCAACATACAGAGACGAACAACCATTCACACTCACATTCATACCTACGGTCAATTTAGAGAATCAATCAGCCTCGTCCCCTCTTGATGTCTTTGGACTGTGGAGGAAGCTGGAGTACCAGAGAGAACCCAGCAGGAACAGGGAGAACATGGAGACTCACACAGAAAGATCCTGCGCCCGAGCCAGGACTCAAACCCAGAACCTTCTTGCTGTGAGGCCACAGTGCTGACCACTGCTCCACCGTGCAGCCCCCTGTTTGATCATATTTATATTTATTTATAGGAATCATAGACTTGCAGAAGCAGCCAACAAACATTCCAGCTGGTTATGATGGTCAGTAATCGTTCCTGGTTGTTGTCTGGCAGGCCTGACCTTCTTCCTCTACGATGACGATGTTCACCTGCAGACTCCGTCTTATTGGGCAGCAGCAGAGGCTCATCTGAACCGACCAAAACAACATGGCCGACGACCTCTACAGCAGCACCTTCTCTGCCTCGGAATCTGACTTCCCCTCCTCTTCCTCCTCGGCCTCCACCTTCCTCACACTAGAGCAGAGGGCGGCCTTCGTCTTTGTCCTCATCCTTTTCATCTTCCTGGGCCTGCTGATCGTTCGGTGTTTCCGGATTCTTCTGGACCCGTACCGGAGCATGCCGTCCTCCACCTGGACGGACTACATGGAGAAGGATGTGTTTGACTACCGGATTTCCTGACAGGCAGCCTGAGAGGCAGCAACCCTGACAGAAAACGTGTTAAACTGAGGCAACAAGCACTCTGAAGCACAAACGCAAGCGCACATTTCCCCGCTGAGCCATGACGCCCTGCTGGGCGGTCCTGCCTCTGCCAAGGCCACCTCACACCTGTACACCAGCAATTTTTTGCTAGGTTAACCAGATTCGGCTTAAAATGTTTTGGTTTCTGTCTTGGACTGGGCTACACTTCTACCAAGTTTGGGTAAACCATCGTCTCTGTGTTTGGAAACGTGAGCGATGCGTTTAGCTCAGTGGCATGAACGCACACTGGACCCAGAACCGTTTCTGTTAGGTTTCTCTAATTGTAGATGAAAAACAGACCCGAAAGCAAAATCTAGGGCTGAGTCAAGTAGTGCTCCAATTAGCTAATTAGCTCCACTGACGGCTGGGATTGCCATTGCACTCATGTGGCATATTGCTGACAGGCACCAATCACATGACCACCTGAGCAGAGGCAATAAAGTCTGGATGACTGATATTTGCTTACAGTTAAAACATTTGCAAGAAAATGACTAAAAAGTTTGTTAACCAGTTTATCTGATAAAGAAGCCCAATGACAGTAAAGTCTAAAGGAATATTGACATGGAAACTTGTTCAAAATGATTCATCCGGGTGCCCTTATGTAGAAAACTACAACAATTACACCAGAATTTCAGGACAACCAGACACAACTCATACATTACACTGGGAAAAGTGCGCTTTGGGTTTTTATCGCTTATCAGTGTGATTGTCACCTCAGTCTGCCTGGCAGGCAGAACTCTGGGCAAAAATCTACTTACAAACATAGATACTTTAATTCAAAAATAAAGACACTAAAAACAATTGGAGATGAGAAAGGGTTACCTGATGTAGCATAGAAAGATTAATTTGTATCAATTGGACCCGTCTCAGCTTGAGCCCGAACACTCGGAGCCTTGGTCTCAGTCCATGATTTTTGCCCAGATGGACATAGGAAGCTCCGCCCTGCTGCTCTGACCACACAGGAAGTGAAGCGTTTCTATGGTTACCATTCATCTGTCTGCTGGGCAGCATGTTAGGGTTGCTGTCTCTCATGGGAGAAGATTTATTATTTCTTTGTACCTTTTTGTTTTCTTGTGTTGATGTTCACTAAAGACTCAAAGAGAACAGACTTATTCAGAGAACTTGTGAGGGTAACTGACGGTGAGGAGGAGGAGGAGGAGGAGGCCGTTCGGGACGAGAGGCTACAGTTTCTGCTACTCTTCGCTGGCTGTTGCTAAGTAACTGGTGGTTGGAGTGTCAGGCGCTTCAGCACACGAAGCAAGTCTCAACCATGAAGTGACCAGCGAGAAAACGTCGGGCAGCCGAAGATGCAGAAAACTGTCGCAACCAACAGGTGGGCGGGTCACTTCGTGTTAACGGTTTGACCCAGGGTCAAAGGTCCAGAAACACGCTTGAACAGAGGAGCAGTAACATTCTTGTCGTGTTTGTTTCCTCCAGCCCTCCACTGACCTGAAGACTGACCTGCCGAGCTGCATCCTGTTTGGAGGTCAAATCTCCTGGTGGGTCAAACAAGCGCCCTCTCCGTTCAATCATCTGAACAAAGCTGTGACTCTATTTGGAAGGGCGGAGTCCTGAGGCCAGGTGTCAGCTCCGCCCACCTTGTCCGAAAGAGGTCAGACATGTCTAATTAGAATAAAGGCGGAGCCTTAAGTCGTCCTCACTCATCAACAGATTACTGGTCTGAGACAAGTAAACCATTAGGAAAACTGCTCCAATACACACACACACACACACACACACACACACACACACACACACACACACTCACACAGTGGTATAATTGTGAAAATCAAAACTGATCATTCAGTTGTGACCCAAAAATCTAATCTGAACCCTGAAAGATTAATTTAAAGAAAAGACGCAGGACAAGATGTCCTGTTGTCCTGATTACACTCCGATAAAAGAAAAACTTTTCAAGAAAATTCAATTCAAAAATGTCCACTTCATAGAAATGTAACAGTTAAAAAAAAAAGTATTTACTTCAATGTTCTCGTCCAGCTAACACACACAAACATACTGGCAGTAATAACCACATCACATGGATCACATGCATGTCTTGTGCAAACAGACGCACACTGTTTGATAAAAATCACTCAAAATGTGTCGGTTGCACTGTCGCACACTCCCAGCAGCTCACTGCCGAATCCCGCGCTTCACTTCCTGTTCATTGGCCATTTGTCCCTCGTCGTCCTCTCATCCCGTCCTTTCATCATGTTTGAATTCCACACAGTTTTATCGGCTTCACAGGTGAAGGAGGTTTGTGTTCGGGAAGCATTTAAAGAACAGAAATAGAGATAAAGGAGCGAGGAACAGAGACGTTCTAGGTGGGAGATGTCGCTCTCGGTTTTATCTCCTCAGCTCTCCTCGCGCTCATCTCTCCCTGAAAGAGCTGAAACTCATTATTCTGCTGTCGGCGGTTGCAGGACAGACAGGAAATCTGCAGAGAAGCTTTTGTTTGAGTTTCAGTTGAAAGCTCCAGACAGCTCAGTGACACTGTGGAGACACACGCCTGATTCTTCACTGCGTTGTGGAGACCGACAGCGCTTTGCTAACAGCACTGTGGCGACTTTGTGTCCAATGAGGCAGTTTAAGCTTTTTTGTTTGGGTTCTTTGGGTTCAGTCTTTTCAGCGGTCATAATTAGGGGGAGCAACAATCATGAGATTAAAAAAATGTCTCTTTAAAGAGCTTCAACTGTGCTGTGAGCGACAGCAGAAAAGGTCTGTTGAGTGGCTTGAGTTTGAGTTGCAGCTGAATTGTTTAAAACAGCAAACAGAAACGGCTGTGTCTTATTTTAGCTACAATGTGGGGACAAAGGTTTATGTACCTCATTGAGAGGACACTCACCTGAATCGTTACTACATTGCGGGGACACAAGTCACATCAAGGGATTTATAATGAAGTTTGCACTTTTTCTTTTTGGTTTAAAGTTTGCCAGACTCATTCTTAGATCTAGATGTCATTACTGCTGCTGTGTGTCAGCAGATGGCAGCTCAGAAGTCACTAGAATATAAAGGTTTTCTCATCTGAGAGAGCGAATATGTGCCCTAAATCTGCTGGCAAAGGCTTTGAGAGATCAGTATTTTCTTGGACACAACTATGCAATTTGGTACTCGTCACCAAATAGAAATTAAATTTGGAGATTAGTTAATTTAGTTTATTTTAATCTTAATTTGTTGGATGGTCAGGACCGGAATTTGAGCACACTGTTGTCATCCATTCGACAGCAGAAGAAGAAAAACAACGGGAAGAAAAGTCAGAATGAGTGGAAATGTTGGTACGTGGCAGAAGGAGGATTCATCCTGACTGATGGTCAGACGCAGGACGTAGACACATGATGTGGACTCACTGGATGAAATGGACCAAAAATAAGAACCAGTACAAGTTCAGGTTTATTTAACCCTTTAAATTGAGTGTTTAGTTTTAAGTATGAATTATATTTATATTGCAGATTCTTCCAAATTACATAAATATTTAACAGGAACAAATCATATGAATGAAAAGGGTGTTTGTCATTTCTCATTTTCTAGTACCACAGTGACAGAGATGAGAATATTTTGGTATTTATTAAGCAAAGGTTCCCTTGTTCCTGAAGCCTCTTTACTGATTGCAACTCATTTGCATAATTGTCAAAAATGCCTCTTTTCTTCTTTTTTGTCTAAATACAAGAAAAACAATTATACTGAGAAATGTCAAATGATAAGAAGGTAACATTTATTAGCAGCGGCTGTTCTGTACTGTTATTTGAAGTAAATAGAAATATTTCTAATTCTTAGAAATTGAACTAAAAGTTTCATCTTAACTGCTGAAACTGACAGAAGCCCCCAGCTGTTTGTCTGATTCTTGATATTACAGAGCAACAAACAAAAACTAAAAACTAAAACTCCCATTTCCAAACTTTTTTTAAGGTGTGTGGTAAAAAAAACGTTTGGACAAAGACATGTTTTCAGTATATTTGTGTATAGTATTGTAAATAATTTCATTTTAATTTGATTGTCAACATTTTTAAATGAATTGCAAGAGTTGCTTTTTTTCATAGGGAAGAACTAAGAATTTCTTACAGATTAAAAAAATGAATCAGTATAAATTTTTCATGGTCATAAAACATCTTTGTATTGTTTTATGGGGAAAAAATGGGGAAAAAAATTCAGCTGTAGAAACCAGCTACCCAATTCATGTTATTAATATTAAAAGACAATACATGAAACAATTGAATTAAAGAATTCTTCTCCAAAGCACATGTACTTTTGTCATCTCAAATAAATTATATTTTCATGCTGCTTCCATACTTCAGTTTCATAGCTGCTCGATTCCGACTGACTCATGACGTCATTCCAGAGGAGACCTGAGCGATGCCTTCACGGACTGCTGGAAAATCTAGCTTCTGAGTCTGAGCCTTCATCTAATCCCTTTAATACAGCCGTTTGCCTGCTGTGCTTCCTCCGTCTGCTCACCTCACCCCCGCCACCCTCACCCCCACCTTCATCACTCCTCCTCTTCCTCCTGCCTTACACCAACCCTGTTTACAATGGATCAGAACCCCCAGTAGTTCCGTCGCTGCTGGTTTTCACCCTTTAAGGGGGTCAGGACTGGTTTCTGTTTGTCTTGTTTATGTAAAGTTTCAGGATGAAGATTGTTTGTTTGCTTGCTCGTTTGTTTGTTGTTTGTCTTGAAGTTAAAGGGTAAATCCACCTGCAGTCTTAATTAACACTTTAATTATATGATTAGAAAACATGTCACATCTCAAACCTGCCTAATTGGACTACAAACACCTCATCCCTGATATCATAGCTTCCTGTTGGACTACAAACACACCTCATCCCTGACATCATCACTTCCTGTTGGACTACAAACACACCTCATCCCTGACATCATCACTTCCTGTTGGACTACAAACACACATCATCCCTGACATCATCACTTCCTGTTGGACTACAAACACACCTCATCCCTGACATCATCACTTCCTGTTGGACTACAAACACACCTCATCCCTGACATCATCACTTCCTGTTGGACTACAAACACACATCATCCCTGACATCATCACTTCCTGTTGGACTACAAACACACCTCATCCCTGACATCATCACTTCCTGTTGGACTACAAACACACATCATCCCTGACATCATCACTTCCTGTTGGACTACAAACACACCTCATCCCTGACATCATCACTTCCTGTTGGACTACAAACACACATCATCCCTGACATCATCACTTCCTGTTGGACTACAAACACACCTCATCCCTGACATCATCACTTCCTGTTGGACTACAAACACACATCATCCCTGACATCATCACTTCCTGTTGGACTACAAACACACCTCATCCCTGACATCATCACTTCCTGTTGGACTACAAACACACCTCATCCCTGACATCATCACTTCCTGTTGGACTACAAACACACATCATCCCTGACATCATCACTTCCTGTTGGACTACAAACACACCTCATCCCTGACATCATCACTTCCTGTTGGACTACAAACACACATCATCCCTGACATCATCACTTCCTGTTGGACTACAAACACACCTCATCCCTGACATCATCACTTCCTGTTGGACTACAAACACACATCATCCCTGACATCATCACTTCCTGTTGGACTACAAACATTCCTTATCCCTGACATCATCACTTCCTGTTGGACTACAAACACACCTCATCCCTGACATCATCACTTCCTGTTGGACTACAAACACACATCATCCCTGACATCATCACTTCCTGTTGGACTACAAACATTCCTTATCCCTGCTGCGCTCAAATGATTTTTATTTACAACATGAAAAAACATGGACATGTCAACTACAATGTTGACTCAGTTTTGTAGTCTTTAGTCTTCTGTCAGGGTGGATTTTCCCTGAAGTACTTCCTGTTTGACTTCCGTCTGCCCTGAAACTAAAGTCTCTAGAGTCCTGTTTTGTTTCTTTTCCTCCAACAGGGGGAATTTTCAAGGCTCTTTTCTGTGCATTTGCTTTGGAAAAAAGAAGTGAAGTAAAGAAACACTGCTGTAAATCATGTCGTCCTCACGCAGTAACAACACTCGCCACTGGCATCGGTTGCACCGGTGACGTCGGTCACGTGACGCTTTGCAGTCTTTTGTAATTCCAACGTGAATGATTGTATGATGCTCTCAGTGGCTTTAACAACTCAAAGTGTTTTTTTACAGTGTAGATGTGTTTGTCATTTTTTACAGTGCAGGTTGTGTGATCAGAGCTCCTCTATATTTTCAAGTGGCTGAAAGTTGTTGTGTCGAAGCTGAAAGTGTAAATGTTCCCGTTTTGAGTCTGTGCTCCTGTTTTGTAAAGAAATAAATCTGTCAAACGAAACTGGAGTCATTTTTATCAGTCGGTTTTAACTGACGTTTTTATTTACTCCAAAACAACCAAACTAAGGAGCGTTTCATCATCAGAGTGGAATCGCACAAGTTTCACACGTTTTGGTCTCAATCTGTCCACCCAGACTCTCACAACCTGGCAGCTTTCACACCAATCCAGCTGTTTCCATAGCAACCACACCTGAATATACTGGTGAGGCTACCAGCGCACGTGCACGCACACACACGCACACACACACACACTCGATACGCGGCTGGAGTTTAGACTGCCTCCAGACGTGTTTGAAGATGTAAAAATATTCAGCTTCTACGAACAAATTGACTGTGATACATATTTAAACAATAAAAAGTTTTGATCAGATCATTAAAACTCATCCAAACAACTTCTCTGTTGGTATTAAAATGTCTCCTCCCGCCAGGTCCCTCATCAGTCTCTCCATTTTACACGCGTGTTGCATGCTGGACCACGATTGGCTCAGACTAGTTGTGATGCCACCAGTTCGCCCTAACGAGGGGCAGCAGTGATACGCTGGCAATTATTCAAGAACCCTGTTTAAAGGCCGAGATCATCGATCCTCGGTGTGCCAGTAAAGCACTAGCTCGCTGAGATTGGCTGCTAATACGTCATTAAATTAAAAAACAATTAGCGGCAATGAGGTGTCACCTCCACGTGGAGGATCGGCGAAAGATTCACGCAGCCATGGAAACATGGCGGCTGAGTGCGTGAGCTCAACCAAATACTGAGCCTCAGTGTGTCAGATGTTGTTTGTAAATAAAATATAACTTGTTCCCACAAATTAATAAGGGAGAAGTAATCATCTTGTGGCCTCAGAATAATTAAGTTGAGGGAAATTACACCTCATGGCACCAACATGACAAACTTGGAGCAATAAGATCTCTTATGGCCTGAAAAAGATCTCATGGGGGAAAAGTCAGATCATGTGGACACAAAATCTTGATTTTTTTTCTCTCCAGGGCCTAAACCAACAGTTTTATTGAAGAGTCCTTCATGAGCATCTTCATCAGAGTCCAGCTGGTCTTGATCTGACCCTCCTGAGACCTGGATCCTGAGACTCTTCATACGGATGTGAATCTGAACAAATATCTGTGTTTTCGTGTGTTGAGGGGGAGTCGGCGATGTGAACGATCTGTAGCTCGAAGGCGTTTCACACCTCCCTGCGTCCATATTTGATCAGTTAACAAGCCGCGGTGGGACTGCGGAGCTCATCCATTATGAATCAGTGAACACCTCCACGCACGGCGGCCGTTTGTAGCTACATGATCTATTGATCAGTTGCCTCATCAATAATGAAAGGAGCTTCGGGCCGCAGGAGTTCAGAATCTTCCTCTGATCCGCCCAAACTGATCTCCTTCACGTCACGTTTAGAGGATAAAGCAAAGCCATGAGATCTTTCACATTTACAGTTAATCATATTCTAATATCAAAGAAGTCAAGTCAGGTTTATTGCACGGCACCAAATCACCACAAAAGTTATCTCATGACTCTTTAGAAGAACGATGTCTGACGAGGTAAACTCATGTTTCCCAGGTTTCAGTTCTGGTAACATGAGTTTCCCTGAACTGAAGACCAAGAAACACCCTCAGAAGACCAGTACGAGCGATTCTGTGACATCCAGTGGCTAATAATGCATTCGACTTTATCGCACTCAGTGAGAAGTGCAAAGAGGCTTTACAAAAGAAGCAGAACGGACAACGGAGGCACTGGCGACTGGTAGGGGAGGTTCAAGGCGGTCTTGAAGAGGGTTGTTCTGGACTGTGGTGAGTGGGGGGGGTCTCTGTTCTTCCAATGCTGCTGTTTACAGAAAGGATGAGGAAATGTGGAGAAGGACACAGGAAGCAAGATGGCCCAGTGATGACCATTCAGTGTAACTGTCATGACCACACGTGTAGAAGGAACCAGTGACGGGGACGCTTCATCCCGAGGAGCACTCGCTGACCTCGTCCCGCCTTCCCGCCCCCTCTTATCAGAAACCTGCATGGGTCCTCTCAGGGTTTGATCTCCTTCATTAAAATGCTTTGCCCTCGGGCGGCGGCGGCACTTCAAAGAACTCATGCATTTCCAGCAGAGTCAGATAAAGTAAGAGCGACACACTTTAATCAAGGTGAAGCCAGGTGAGTCGGCTCTATTTGAACACTTCTCCTCCCCGTCTCTGTCCAACTGCACCACTTTATTTTGGGAACTGTCCCTGCTTTGTCTTTCCACACAATTTCGATTTCTAGAAATCACACCAAGTCCAAATAATTACTTTGGTGTAGCATAGAAACTTGTGATTACAAAATAGTCTATTGAGTTCTTGAACTACACCGAGAGTTTCATAGCCAGCTTCTCTGGAGTGAAAGGAACCGCCAGCTTTTGGGGAAAGTCTCTTATTGCCTGGCTGAGGCCCATGCTAGCTAGCTTAGCAAAGTGAAAGGTCGTGTATGGGAAGTGCTAGCATCGCTCTGTTATCACTTCAAAGCACCTCCTCCCTGTGAAAGCTTGTCTGATTTTAGTTTTATTCCAGTTTTAGGTGGAAGAAGAAGACGATTATTTTCCCTCCTTCAAGACTCGAGCTGCTGCAAAAGTCTCGCTTGAGGATTTAAAGCTTTGACTGGTTCACAGTGGACACAGTGTTTAATCGGGATTTGAATGGACTGAGAGAGAAAACTAGATGGAGACGAGGGAGATGGGGGGGGGTTGTTGTGCCCTCACTGTTGTTATTCAGTCTAATAAATAGACAGGACTGCTGGTTTAAACAGAGACCCTGGCGAGTCGGCGTCTGTGCTGACGGGATTCCTAACGTCAAACTTTCCAAGTCACTTCCAAAGATGCTACAAGTGCGAACTTTGACACCGTAAACACAGCAGTTCCGAGGCTACCGAGCCCTCCCCGGCCCCTCGGCCATGACTTGTGTCCCGTTGGGCTTTAAAGGGGATTCGTTAGATGAGTTTTGTTGATCTGGACTTGTGACTCTGTGATATGTTTGATGCAGGACAAGCATCAGGGAGTCACGCGCCTGTCAGACAGGAGTCGCAGGGGAGAGATCATGTCAATAACGTGATTGCTATCATGGAGCGGGGCCCTTGAATGGTGTTGCCCAGAGGCCCAGTGAAGGGTTAATCTGGTATGGCTTTGTAGGCCTAAAATATGCTGAGAGGGAACAACCACCAGAATGTTTAGAACAACACGCACTCTTCAGTCCTGCCATAAACACGTGTGACCCCAGCGCCAGTGGCTGACAGCAGGGAGGACGTCACCTGCTCCCAGCGTCGTCGCCAACATCGGCCAAAACAAGGCAATCATTTCAAATAAAGAAAATCCTTCAGTATTCAAAATGTCAGAGTAGATGAGGTGATCGCCTTCTCCTCTTCTTCCCAGTGTCATACTGGTTAGAATGATTTATTCAGCGTTTATTACAGCTTCATTTTGCTGTGTAGAAGCTGGTTTACGTACAGTGGAAAGCGTCCGGCTTCCAGTTCAGAGACCATTTTTATTACAGCTGTCAAGTTCTGTTAAAGTGTCTCATTTACAATTTAAATGTTTCCCTCTCTGCAGTCACTGGTGCCACGTGAGTTTTATTTCACCTGAAAATGTCGGGCTGTGAAGACTGCGGGTGCAAGTCTGAGTGCTCTCAGGACTTGAATTTCAATGATCTCTCTCTCCAAGTCGTTTCCAGTGATGACACGGAGCGGTGTCCAGCAGGTCAACAAATGAATGAAGCTTCTGATTGGCCAGTGGGACTCCACCTCCGCACAGAACGCATGTGAATCTACAGCAGGAGACAGACAACGACGACGATGAGTCCTCAGATAGTCGCCCTCCTCCTCATGACGCTGCTCATGTTCAGCTGTGAGTAAACGCTGGTTTCAACTCTTTGTTCAACTTTAAACTCATGAAGTGTTTCTGTGCAAACTTGGAGCAATAAGAGCGCTCAGTGTCGATGGCCACCAAAAAGCAGATTTCCAACACACTTGTTATTGTAGAAGTACCAATAAAAAGATCTTAGCGTCTGTGTTGCTGCAGGTTTTTACTCAACATGGGGGAACTTTTACAGTTTGCACAGTTCCATTAAAAACTGCCTTCAACGTCGATGCTGTGAACACAATAAAATGCAGTTTGTGGAAAAGCACCAAACTGTGAAATGATTTTTTTAAAAATTGTTTTAAAAAAGTACTACATAAACTGTTTGCTCGTCCGCAGGTGAGGGCGCATCACATTCGTCTGCTTGTGAGCAGATCGGAGGGTTCTGCGGCACGCCTGGAACATGCATGTACTGTCATGTTTTGTATGACCTCAGTCTAACCTGCTTTTAAGTTGGACATTTTGGGATGAATGGCATGACAGAGGTGGATGTAGTTAGCTTAGCTTAGCATGAAGACTGGGAGCAGAGGGAAACAGCTGGCCTGCTTTGCCACACCTACCAGCACCTCTGAGGTCCAAAAAATAAATACATACCACATTTTAGGGAAAGTCCCTCATTGTCCATCGTCCCCAGAGTCAGACAAAAAGACAGAGACCCTCCTGGATGGAGCATTAATAGAAGGAGGGTTGTATTATCAAATACCAGTTTAAAATGAGGAGACATTGTAGTGCCAGAGAAGCTAGCTAGCCAGCATCCTGGACCTGAGCTAGCTGATGCTAACACTTCCCACCCACTACCAGTCATTGAGCTAAGCTAACTAGCCTGGGTCTCAGCTCCCTGGAGGAGGGTCTCTGTCTGCTGGTCTGACTCTGGGGACGATGGACATTAAGAGACTTTCAGTTCCTTCAAGTCATAAGGTTTTTTTTCTTCCTGATCTTTTTAACGCTGAGCTGGACACCAGGAGACGGTTAACCAAAACCCTTTTTTTCAACAGTTATGAAGTTCAAATGTTGACTTTCATATATTTAATGTTAAATAAATGTAATGATCCAAAATTTCATGCTTTAGCTTTTAAAATGTCAGTCAAGTAATGACTGATTATGTTTCTGTGCAGGATTGAAGGCTTGATGGCAGGATGTCCCCCTGGATTAATGTAAGTACGTGTGTGTGTGTGTGTGTGTGTGTGTGTGTGTGTGGGTGTGTGGGTGGGTGGGTGGGTGGGTGTGTGTGTGTGTGTGTGTGTGGGTGTGTGGGTGGGTGGGTGGGTGTGTGTGTGGGTGTGTGTGTGTGTGTGTGTGTGTGTGTGTGTGTGTGTGTGTGTGTGTGTGGGTGGGTGGGTGGGTGTGTGTTTGTGGGTGGGTGGGTGGGTGTGTGTGTGTGTGTGTGGGTGGGTGTGTGGTAGTAGTAGTAGTTGGTTGAAGTACAAAGAAAAATTCTAAACAAGCTGTTTTGTGTTTCAGATGCTGTATTAATTTCAAGTGATACACAGTGGGACTGCAAACGATCAACACATTCAGATCAAATTCAGTGATGCAGAATAAAATAAAATACATGAGAACATGAATGTATAATAAACTGCTTTCTGCATTGTTTTTGATTTTTCCTGGACATCCGAACAACTGAACGTGATTCCTGTGAAATGATGACAGCAGATGAAGAATGGGTCTTGTAACTGAGTAGAGCTAACCTGATAATAATAAATAATAATAGAGTAAATAATGGGAGTATTTGCAGAAATGTAGTATTTGCTCAATTGAGCATCAACAATGAATAATTGTCAGACTGACTGTTTTGGAGAGAGACATGAAGTGAATGAAACTGAATGTTTGGAGGAGGGGCAAGCATTGATGGATGGATTGTTTTATTACTTTTTTGTGAAATGATAACAGCTGAGATCCTTTAGCCTGGTGGATCAGCAGCTCCAGCCCTCCTCAGCTGATGGTCCATCGCTGGACCTGCTGCATCACTTCCTTCGCCAGTCGACCTCTGGCTCCCTCTAGTGCTCATCGATACAAATACACACTTGAGGCTGTCAATGTTTGTAGCTCAGCCTCACAATTTTACATTTAAAGGCTCCACAGTCCACAGAGCTTCTACTGTCTGCTATTTAGTGAGTAAAGATAAACACATGTATGTTCTGACTGGACGTGAAATTTGGTAAACATGTTACATACTTTGGATAAGTATCTAACAGTGTAACTCTGGTTTTTTAAATACATAAACTTCAGATCTGTTTATTTTGAACACATTTTGTTACACAGGACCAAAGTAAATGGACTCAGTTTTATTCAGCGCTTTTCTACCTTAGCGGCACTCAAAGCGCTTTACAGTGTCGTCTCATTCACCCGTTCACCCACACACTGATGGTGGAGGCTACCATGCAAGGTGCCAACCTGCTCATCAGGAGCAATTATGGGTCCAGTATCTTGTTCAAGGACACTTTGACATGGTCACCGGGGTCAGGGATCGAACCAGCGACCCTTTGGTTGCTGGACGGCCACTCTACCCCTGAGCCATGCCGCCTCACAAAGTATATTTGTTCACATTCCGTCAGACGTCAATGTGCCTGAGTTAGCCAAAAGCTCATGCTCACTAGCAGCCTGTTAGCTTGATGTTGTTTAGCAGACGCTTCACAATCCAGCCTGGAGTGATGCTCACTGTCTTAGACCCACAGAAACATCATCACGTTCTTGTTTGGTTATTAACTAACATCTAAATGTTTTCTGGGAAAGTTTCTGTCATAGTTTTAGTTCTACTAAGGTGATGATGGAAGGTCCTGCCAGGCCGTAGTGGTTACCGTAACAACCCCCCTGCCATGCCTGACCCTGCCGGCTTGGATGAGGGGTTGGATTTTGAGAGAAAATTGACAGGTGACAGATTCTGAGTGGTCAGTGAATAACTGCAACCCTCCTGTCCTGGTGTTGGTGCGTTGGCATATTTGAGGTTGTAAGATGAGTCAGGTGGAGGCTGCCTCTGAACCCTGTGATATTCCAGTGTGAGCTTATCTCTGACTGCACCGACAGTTGTAATCTTTACATTGTGTGTGTGTGTGTGTGTGTGTGTGTGTGTGTGTGTGTGTGTGTGTGTGTGTGTGTGAGACAAAGGTTGATTTAGCACACTAGTGAATGATTGACACACATTGTTATCGTCAACAGTGTCATTGTGAAATTCTGTGACCGCTTAAAACCCTGAAACCCACACAAAATGAACAAAAGCACCAACCAATCAATACCAAAAAAAATGGTAAAGCTGATGGAAAAACCCAGAATCCTGACAGGCCAGCTGTATAAAAGCTAAATGATCATGAGGTTCAGTGCGACTCTCACAGCGTAAGCATTCATCTGAGGTCTGTCGTTGGCTGTCGTCATGAACTTTTGGTTCTGCTTTCATCTCCTGTTAGCAGGGTTGTGTCTGGGCAGCTCTGCTCCAACGCCTGAAGAATGCCAGCAGTTGGTCACGCCTTTGAGTCTGGTCGACCCCTCCATGGTAAAACTGCCTTTCTTGTTTAGAGCAGCGTTGACAAAGGGAAGCTCAGCTGTATATTTTGAGAGTGACATGAGATGAGAAAGTGAATATCGTCATGTTTGTCGCGAACATGCAGAACTGCAATCAAGAAATGGCTAGCTTAGCTTGTCTTAGCTTAGCTGGGCCTGGCAGCGCAGCTCGTTTAACACCATGAGCACTCACAAATTGATGTTAATAATGGGTCTCATCTGGTAATGTCCTCATTTGATGACAACAAATAGGTACCTAACCCTGGAGGGAACGTTCTGGGAACCTATCTCGCATTCTGTAAAAGTGCTGAACAGCCAGATCCCTACCGCTGGTGTGAAGGCCCTTGCAGTGTTACGTTCCTACAGGCATTTAAAGGGCTGGGGGCTTTCGTTCGTGGACACCCAGGGGACACTCAGTGTGTTGAGGCTTTTTTGTCATAACATTACAACCTTCCTTGTAACAAGTCATTGTCCTGGTTTGTATCTGCCGTCATTATTAAACGACGATGTCTCTGTGCAGCTGTACGGCAGAATGAACTTCATCATGGGCTACGCCGATGATGAAGTTTTTAAGGCCATCTTGAAGTTGACTGACAGCTCCTGGATTGAGACCATGCCATCAGCGGACGGCGAGGTTCAGATGATTGAGAGGAACAAGATGTGAGTTGGACGCAAGTTCCAAGAGCCAGACGAGACAACAGATCTCTGCTAACAATTCGTATTCAAATAGTTCTGTGCACATATGAGAGTCAAAAATCTGTGAAACCCTTCCGTGTGTGTGTGTGTGTGTGTGTGAGAGAGAGAGAGAGAGAGAGAGAGAGAGAGAGAGAGAGAGAGAGAGAGAGAAATGAACTTACAGTAGCTTTGCGGAAACATTGGGGAAACAATGATGAAAAACATTCAAAATTAGCCTCTCACTCACTATTAGCAGGCCTTCATGGTAGCGTGCTAGCAAGCAGGTGGAGTCTCCATCCACCCATAAAGAAATGGAGATGCTTCAAAACAGTAGAGGGTGATGCCATCTGACTGATGGAGACGACAAAAGTGTGAGCAAACTTGGCGAAACTCTTCCCACCTGTTACTGTTTCTTGTGCTGCGCTAACTAGCATGGGCTCCCCATTGCAGCACAGAGGAGAGAGAGAGGGTTGTCTGTCTCTGGGGATGATGGATGATGAGGGACGTAAAAAGTTGGTATCCTCCTTAAACTGTTGCACCCTTTGGGCCAACTAAAGATGGCCCCCTTGTGACCCCCCCCCCCCCAGTTTGCTCCTCAGAAGCTCTTTTTTCCTCATGGTAAAATCCGCTTCTACGCGGATGACACACTACTTTACCTCACCACCGGCAAGTCAAAAGTTTATTGAGCTGTTAGCTGATGAGGCTCTTTTGTCCACTCAGTGAGTCACAGTTCAGTCAGAAAATAACCTTTTAATTTTTCGGCAGAAATGGAACCTGCATTCGCGCCACAGTCAACGTGACGATCAGCGACAACAGAGGAACTACATCACGTGAGACAGACTTTTCATATTTTGAGATCGATTCAGTAAACAAGGTGGACAAAAGCAGACCTGCAGTGATGAGTGGAGTTGCACTGCAACCCCGTTTGAGTCGTGCTCCTGTCCACAGTGATGAACGTGACCTCGTCGTTCCATGCGTTGCCGGCCTGCGACGACTGCCTGGTCCTCAGCATCAACTGCACAGTCAAAAACCTCCTCAGTTTACTCAAAATGATGAAGATCAAACCCACCGCTGAAGCAGACGAGGTCAACGCCCAGGTCATCTATTTGTTTGGTAGGAAGGAATAAACCAGGGAATCTACACAGACATGACGGCCTGAATCTCATGCTATCGTTTTTGTTCCCCAGCCAAAAAGGAGACCCTGAAGGACTCAGACCTGGAACAGTTTAAGAAACAGGCGGCTTGTCTCGGATTCTCTGGGGATCCGAACTTTCACTACGACCCCAAGAAAGGTGCTTCACTTTAGCAAAACATCCTCAGCTTTGACATGAGGCAGGCCTGGTGTCTTTATCTCTGTCTGTGTCCCTGCAGGTTTCTGTGGAGAAGACGAAGGCTTCGTGATGCACTGAGGGAAGCTACGACCGCTTTCTCAAGATGGAGCTAAAAATGAAAGTGACAAAAAGTGACTCAAATGTGTGGTCTGTTAATTCTCTGGAATTTTCCCTCAATCCTATCAGGTTTATTTGTCCTGTCGAACCCTAAAAATAAAAGTTGTCTGCTGGGAGTTCAGTGGTGTGTGGACCTATTTTCTTCCTTCTCTAGTGATCAGCTTGTGCATGCTTTCAGACGTTTGCAGATTTGCTGCTTTCCTCTCCTCTCATGCTGTAACATCCATTGCTGCCTATGAACAGTCAAATTTAGATGTATAAAATAACACCAACGATATATATATATCGAAGCGAGAGGCTTCTTCAGTTCTAGTGAAGAGTGTGTGACCACTCCCACATAGGTTTATAAGCTGGAGTTTCCACACTCTTCACTAGAACTGAAGAAGCCTCTCGGATGAGAGGTGAAACGTCTTCAAGATAAACTTACGTCCAGTTGACCAGATTTTACTTTGCTTCGATCTACGATGACCTGGATGAATGAGAACCTACACAGACATCTTGCCGGATATATATCTATATATCTATATATATCTATATATATCTATATATATCTATATATATATATATATATATATATATATATATAGATATAGATATAGATATAGATATAGATATAGATAGATATATCTCTTTATACATACCTATGTCCTCTCTGGTGGAGGGCCTGAGCGAGAGGAGGACACAGAACCACCCTCCAAGGGGGAGAGGGAGATTTATATTTTTTTTATGATGTAGATAAACGTAATTTATTGAAGTCATTCCTTTAATGGATTGACAGCCCTAAAAACAGATGTTGGGAGAATTTCTGAGGAAGAAGCAGCCAGTTGCCTCTGACCACATGTGTTTCTCAGGTAATTTGTGTCTCTGTGGTCAGACGAGAGTTCGTCCTCTTGGATTGTAACCAGATTTTAACTTAAAACAGGCTTGAAGGAGAGCAGCAGAACCAATGAGCTGTCAGGAGCTCCTGCTCGCCTGCTATTGATTTGCTTTGTCATCCTGGCTCCTGTCTGTCACTTTACAAACAGACACTTTGCAACATTCCTGGAAGAAATGAAATGACAGACAGATCAGTTCCATTGAGGCAGCAGAGTTGAGGCCTGAGTGTGAGCTGCACATGCATGTTTCAGATCACCGAACTGGGAGTGCGTGGTGAGCGGCTTCGTTCAGGACCACCCTCGGGTTTTTCTTTGAATTTGTTGTCAAAGACCTTTTATCGAGTTGTTTAGAGAATCAATGACCATTTGTCTTTTCACCTTGTTACTCTCACATACAAGAAACCTGGAAACTAGCCAAACCACACTGGATGAAAGGGTGATACACCAGCTCGGACTAGTTAGGATTGGCTCAGCGCCAGTAAAGGGCCAGTCCAGGGCCAGTCCAGGGCCAGTCCAGGCCAGAGGGGGTTGGGGTCGTTATAAACTCTCCTCAGCTGAGCCTCCTCACATAACCCAGGTGTGTTTCCTTCCTTGGCAGGATGAGTTTGGTTTGGCGAGCTGCGCTGCTGTTACTGGCAGCGGTGCTCTGCACCGACGCAGATCCAAGCTCTGACGAATGTGAAGGTCTGATGAAACCGATCCCGACCACCGTCCTGGACAGGGTGAGTCTGCCCCCCGGGTCCCTCCAGCTGTGGGTGCCTGTAATTCCTCTGTGACTGGAGACCTCATCGACGCTCCACATGTAAATACTGACTTTGACCTTCTGAGCGTAGAGACAACGGCTCCGCGTGGTCGCTGACTCAGAAGATCCACAATGACAATGGAGACTCTGGCAGGGAGACTTCGTCTGTGGATAGATGAAGGGTTTCGTTACTGTTGTAGAAATGTCCGAGTTCTCCGTTGTCACGATCATATGGCAGTTTTCTGATTTGCTGATATTGTTGTTGATTTGTTTGTCATTTGTTGTGTTGAGGCGGCTCTGGACGGTTTTTGATTTTTCGTTGCCCTGGGATTTATCGGATATCAGTTTAGGTTTTGGCTGTGCTCGTTTTTGTGTTCTGTATTTTGTATTCCAAGACATGAAACATGAAGAACTAATTCAGCAGATTTTCTTCCCGAAGCATTGCTGGCAACTGCGAACGCTACTGAGCACACAGGAAGAATCTCACCGAGCGTCCGGCTCCGTGCGGTGAATATTCTTTTAAATCTTCCTCATGTCGATTCGACTGTTAACACATTTACTATCTTCACCTCAAATGCTTCCTCTGAGGTTTTTGAGGTGTTTGATGGAACTGTAATCATCTAATTTCCTTTTATTTTAACTCCTCGTTTCACCGCAACATCCAACCAAAGCCACCGATGAAGAACTCACATGACCTCCATCACGCGCATTGAATTCCCCTCCAGCGAGAAATGAAACTCTCAGCAGGACAGACAGATGGAGGATCCGCGTCTAACGATACATGCCAGTCACGTGTCTGTGACTCAAGTAGCTCAGCAACCATTTATAGACATCTAAACTGACGTGTTTACTGGGAGGAAGCACTGACAGACCAGTGAGATGAAACATTACAGCGAGCCAAGCTGAAATTTCTTTGATGATGACAGTCAAGTGACTGAGATAAGAGATGGGCTGTGAGAGCATGATCTCTGATGGTTCCACCTCCTCCTGCAGCTCTCCGGGGACTGGGTTTTGGTCTGGTCGGTTGCCAACAATCAGACGGGCATAAGCATACTGGCGCAAGTCAGCAGCTCCCACGTGGAGCTGCGACAACTCAGCAACAGAACCATCAGGTTCAGTGAGAGGAACTTGTACAAGTGAGTCCGTCCGCCGTTCGCTCCGCACTCAGGAGGTCGTTGTCAGGCAGGTCTTTTATCTGTCTGGTTGCTGTCATCACCAGTGACAAAAACTGTGCCACATACATCCTCAACATGTCCATCCCCTCCGACCCCGCCGCCGCTGACAACTACACGCTAGTGATGGAGGACGCCAGTGAGTCGCATCAGCACACTTGATGACACACACAAACACATCTGCAAGTGAGTGAACGTAGGCCTCACGCTTGCTTCCATGTGGAGAAGTTGATGGAGACCAAGTCAGTCACATGACCACCGGTGTTGATTTGTCCACGAGCAGGATGACTTTATGAGTTTTTATGAAATTTTCAATCTAAGATGAAGATGAAATTGAGGAACAACTAATTCAGTTTTGTTAATTGAGCTAAAACTCGATCAACCATGTTATAATCGTGTGTGTTTGTTTTAGCGTTCAGTCAAGGTGGTGTAGAGGTTCCGTACAACGACACGGGTGCAGCGAAATTCTACGAGACCTGCCCCAACTGCTTGTTGTTGGTTTACAGGAGCGGCACATACGGAGAATTCCTCATGAGCTACAGTAACTACACACACGCACGCACACACACACACACGCACACAGCTGATCAGACTTGATTTATTCTGAGGCCGTTGTAGGACAGTCACAACATCTGCAGGGATACGGTGGTCACCCTGAATCCTTCTTTAAACTTTCTAAACTGCTAACTTCCTGTGGCAGCCATGTTGGATTTGTACACAATGAATCCTTGGTGGTGTGTCATTGTTTTGAGCACTTTGACATTTCCTCTTGTTTGCCACCTTTCAGCAGTCAGAACGTAGGTTGAAGTCACTGATGGTGTGTTTCAGGGATGGAGGGGCACCACCGGGACGTCCAGAAGCTGAAAGAAGCTGAGAGCGACCACAAGAAGATCGCAGATTGTCTGGGCTTCCCGCTCCTGCAGACGTTCAGCTACGACGGTGTTGCAGGTCAGTTCGAGTCCTCCGGTCGTCTCATAGTGACGAGAAACATGGACACGTGGGCGCAACCTGTACCAGGGGTGTCAGTCACAGTGTATTTGAATTAAAATGATCACTTTTCTCCCCACAGATTTTTGTCATAAGAAATCTGCCCCGGAGGAGGAGGCGGAACAATCCTGAGACATGAGCGAGCTGCTGACTCTCCCACACGCCATCAACCGAATAAAAACAAATACCAAACCCTCAAACTGTGCTTCTGTTCTCACCAATCAACCATAAGATTTGACTCGTCTCCATTCATCCACTCACAGTTCAGCTGGAAGGCTTGATATGTGACACTCAGTGGTGGTCAGGGGTGAAAGTGAGCCAGAACGGGCCGGAACACAGTTCTGGTAAAATATTCATGGCCGGAACGGAGTTCCATTTTAAAAAAGGAGTAGAAGGGAGCTGTCAAAATCCCGTATTAAATAAAGAAAAGGACATCTGAAGGGGAATGCACGGTGGTGCAGTGGTCAGCACTGTGGCCTCACAGCAAGAAGGTTCCGGGTTCGAGTCCCGGCTCGGGCGCGGGATCTTTCGGTGTGGAGTTTGCATGTTCTCCCTGTGCCTGCGTGAGGGAAATGAGGAGGCAATCATGAATTCAAACAATGTCAAAGTGTGGATGCTAAATGTTGTAACTGTGGGGAAACCATGTGTCCTCCTTCAGAGGGTGCAGGCACCATTTAAGGGCTGCTGCAATAGAGAAAGTGGAAACTGAAGGCAAACTTTCAGATGCAGAAGCAGTGAAAAAGGTGGGGGGAGCAGGGGACCCTGTGGCAGCTGCTGCCCCCTCTGTGCCGCCTGGTCGGGAGGCAAGAGGACAAACGGTGGGAACTCAGTCGTTTTTTGCTTTCATGGTCGATGTATTGTGGGCTGTTAGGGGTCAGACAAGGAGATCTGATGTCATCAGGGTGGTGGAAGCTGCAGAGAGATTCCTGGAGGAGAAGTATCTGGACCCAGAAGAGCCACACAAACACATGAGGCAGAGGGGAGGGAGGTGGACAGATAGAAGTGAGGAAGGTATGGAGGACGCTTTGGAAGATGATTGTTGAATTATTCATGTTTCTTATCCTACAATGGAGTCTAACAGCAAACGGCCAAGAATTTAAAAGATTTGTAGATGAATTTCAGAGTCTCCCAGAGATGATCTGCGTCCAGGAATCCTGGCTTAAACCACAGCTTGATTTTGTGATGCCAGGGTGTGAAAGTGTCAGATTTGACGGACATGAGAAATCAGGAGGGGGGTGTGCAACATTTGTTCCATCTAATCTGCAATATCAGAAGGTTGCTTTCAAGTCCACCTTAGAAGTGTGGCACTCAGGGTACGGGGCAACACAGCTGGGTACACATTGTAAACTCTTAGATGTTCCTGAACTAGAGAGCGTCATGGAGCAGATAGAGACCCCAGCTGTCTGGGTGGGGGGTTTCAATGCACACAACCTTGATGGGGCAGTTCAGCCAAAGATAGCAATGGTTGAACAGTGGAAGAATTCATGGACAGGTGGGGGTTCATGTGTTTAAACGATAGCAGACCCACAAGGTTGGATGTTAGGACAGGACCTCTGTCTCACAGAGACCAGCATCACTGGAGATCTGGCCAGGATTGGGGAACGGGACTCCTTGGACTGCTGTTCAATAGGTAGTGGTCATTTTCTGATTCCGCTGAGATTCGGCAGGTCCTTACAAGTAGAGAAGCAGAGAAGTCCCATGAAGCAGACTGGGAACTGTTCAGGGTTCATTGCAGTGAAGCCACTGTAAGGAGGAGGGATCACTTGATAAAATACCAGTCTGAGTGAAGAGATCACGAAGAGTGCAAGTACAAGTATCCCAATAAGGAAAAGGTCAGACAGGAAAATCAGTGTACCGTGGTGGAACAGTGAGTGAACCAAAGCTGTGGGAAATAGGAATTGTGCTTATCGAGCACGAAGGAAATATCCGACAGAAAATAGAGCCATTGATTATCAAAGATGAAGGGCCAAAGCACGGAGGGTGATTAAGTCAGCTGAAAAGGGATGTTGAGGAAGTCTTGTGGAGGACTGAGTGTGGTAACATCAGTGACTGGAACATGGCGGGCAGTGCGCCGTATGTCTGGGGTGTGGAGGACATCTGGAATCCCGGTCTTGGAGAATGAGGGAATGTTTGCAATGAGTGATGTAGAAAAAGCAAAAGTGTTGGAGAACAAGTTGAAAGCAGTTCATGGTGGTGAAACCACAGGGGAAGAGGCATGAATAAAAGGAATGAAACATTAAAAAATTACAAATTTGTAACGGAGATGAATGAGGAAACACAGATGTCTGTAACTCGTATTTTTCTCAAGATGAACCACGAAGAGCAACTGGACGAGGAGCATCAGCAGCTCCTGGAGAGGATGGTGTAAGCAGTGAGACTGTTCAGAACTTAAATGGCTTGGTGCTGGATGAAATATTACCATAATTGCGTACGGAAAGAGGGGGCTCTCCCTAGTTTGAGGAAACAAGCAGTCGTGGTTCCAACTCTAAAAGCTGGGAAAGATGCTTCCAGAGCTGAACCCTGGAGACCCTTTGCTCCAACTCCAGTGCTTTGTGAAATCATGGAAAGGGTGGTTCCAGATAGATGAGTGGACTAATTAGAGAAAGCTGGACGGTTCACTGGCACACAAAGTGGCTTTCGGAGAGGAAGAAGATGGACTGTGTGGTCTCCCTTGATACTGAAGTGAAGAAAGCACTGACTAATGAGGAAGTACTCATGGCAGTTTTTCTAGACACTGAAAAGGCATCTGATACACTGTGGAAAGAGGGCCTGGTTATTCAACTCTGTGAGCCTGGAAGAAGGGGACGTATGTTAAATTGGGTCAAGAACTGGAAAACAGGAGAATTCAAGTGAGAATTGGAAGCTCTTTCTCTGAGGGAGAAACATTGAAAATGGCCCCCCACAGGGGAGTGTAATAAGTCAGACAGATCCTGTTGTTGCTAAGTGTGGGAAAGTGATGAGTGCCATGCGATCTCTGTCAAGCTGCTCTTGGGGTGCGGACAGAGACCCAAACTTTGATTCACAGAGCAATGGTACGGTCCAGACTTGACTATGGTTGTGTTTGTGTTGGATCTGCAGCTAAATCATTGTTAAGAAACTGGATGGAACACAAGCAAAAGCTGTGAGTGCTGCTGTGGGCCCTCCGCACCACCCCAATCCCAGCTTTACTTGTTGAGGAGGGAGAAACACCCCTGTCATTGAGAAGAGAGAAACTAGGAATGCAGCGTGTGTTGAAATTGAAAGGATATCAAGGTGAACATCCAACAACATCTGTGATGAACGATGCCTGGCAGTGGGGAGCGGCGAGAGCTAAAAAAGAAAGCTTTGTGTTTAATATGTGCAAAAAATTGGAGAAGCTGAGATTGGGAGGAGTGGCCCCTCGTACCCTCTGGCCAACTGCACCGCCATGGCTCCTGCCCACTGCAGAGGTAGATCTTAGTCTTTTGAAATCTGTTCAGAGCATTGCTTCTGAAAGGATGGTGACACAAAGGTTGGAAGCTCATTGGGGAGGTTTTCTTCAAATTTATACGGACGGGGCCAAAGACCCTAAGAGTGACAGAGCTGGTTTTGGTTTTTTCGTTCCAGAACGTGACATGGTGAAGCTCATCCGAATGTCTGAGGGAGCGTCAGTCCATACAGCAGAGCTGACTGCTCTTATCTGGGCTCTGAAGTGGGTGGAGGAGGGCAGACCAGAGCGCGTTCTTATCTGCTCTGATTCAGCATCAGTCTGATTTGCTGGTGTGCATGGGGGTGAGTGAATGGCGATCTGTCATCAAAGACAATTGCACAGCAATTCTCACAGCAACAGGAGGCAAACTGTAATTATGACAAGACTCAGGTTTGGACACTGTGGACTGGCACGGGATCTTTCAAAGATGGGCAAACACAAGGATGGACTCTGCAGGATCTGCAACAAACAACTGACGGTGGAACGCGTCTTGATGGACTGTCCATTATATGAGGAGCAAAGACTTTGCTGTGGTATCAGTACAGGAGTGGATGATGTGTCTCTCCAGCACCTCTAAACCCACCAGGAAACCAGCCCATAATTGTCAACGCACGACTGGATTTTATTTCAGCGACAGGAGTTATTTCCAGTTGAAGCATTTCCGTGAGTAACCAGTGAGAGGCAGCAATATGCCGCAAGGCATCTAGCCTGAAATCAAGAAGAAGAAGAAGAAGAAGTAACACGAAAACATCGTGTCGTCACTTCCTCCCACAGATTTTCAACATGGAGTCGAGTGGCTTGAAGCTGAGTTTCTGGGAGAACGGACCAAAACCCGGGCAGTTTTATTCTTTCCCGGGCGGCACCAGCAGCAGCGGGCCAGGCGCGGCATGTGGGCCGGTCCGACACACGCTGTGAGTGGCCTGCGTCCCCAGAACCAGCGCCGGTCCGCGCGGACTCGGCCCGAACTTCCGCTATCGATTTCGGTCTGTGCGGTGCTGTATCATCATGGAGAAACGGCAGCTAGCTGCTGCTAAGCTAACAGCCTATACGCCGTGTTTGTAATTGTTCTGCGTCACTGAAGCGACTGTTTTTGGGTGTTAGCTTTTACTTAGACGTCACATGAGGATCCAGTTTGATTATCAGAAGAATGCGATCGCTTAAATCGTTCAATTTCAGTGGTGTTGTTGAGGGTTATCGGCTGGGTCCGCTGATGGAACAGAGGAGGCTGCGCTGAACCTCCCGACCAGAGGTCACGCCGTCACATTTATTTGACTGATGAGTGAAACGAGATGTTTGGCTGGAGTGGCAGCTGACAGTTAAACGTTCTTGTTGTCCACTGTCGCGCCTCCCTGAAGTCTCATGATGAAGCCAGCAGTCACCACAGCTGCAGTGTTAATTGATTGGTCAATCAAGATGAGATGATTGATTATTGTCTTAACTGATTATTCATTTCAGGCTTTTTCAAACAAGAACGTTAAATACTTGGACTGACAAACAGGTCATTTGTAGGCGCGTTCCTCAGCTGTCTGTCTCTGCGTCCACAGCAACCCCATGGTAACTGGTACGTCGGTACTGGGCGTCAAGTTCACCGGTGGCGTCGTCATCGCAGCCGACATGTTGGGCTCCTACGGCTCTCTGGCTCGCTTCAGGAACATCTCACGTCTGATGAAGGTGACAGCTGGAATCATCCGGAAGCCTCAGGATCACTGTGGTGAGGTTCTGACGGGCTGTGTTTGTGTCCCAGGTGAACAACAGCACCATACTGGGAGCGTCGGGAGACTACGCTGACTACCAGTACCTCAAACAGGTCATCGAGCAGATGGTGTAAGCTGCCACTCACACACACAAATACTCCTCATCGTTGCGTGTGTGTGTAAGACGCCGTGCCATTTTACTGTCTTATCTGTGGTGGTCAGTATCGACGAGGAGCTGCTCGGCGACGGCCACAGCTACAGCCCGAAGGCGGTTCACTCCTGGCTGACCAGAGTGATGTACAACCGCCGCAGCAAGATGAACCCTCTGTGGAACACTGTGGTCATCGGAGGTTTCTACAACGGAGAGAGGTGGGAGGCCACGCCCGTTCCTAATGAACTGCAGATGTTTTAGCACAGCAGAACCATTCAAATCAAATCTGGACGATTTATGGTGATTTTCTTCCGTACTGGGACTTTCTAAGCCCTCAGTTTGGTCTTCCAGACAAGAGGCCTGGGTGACTGACAGGTAAACAGGAGTTCAGTAACCATCAAGCTTTGTTTCCTCTCTGGCAGACTGAAAGGAGGGGTTAAAAAAATCATAGTGCGGGAGAAGAAAGTTTTGATTGGAGCCGAATGTTTGGAACATTCTGATCTTATAGAGCCAGAGAAACTGCGGTGTGCGCGGACGATCGGAGCCTCGTTTGATCTGCTAAAGTTTTAGAATTTAGAATCAAACTTCATCGTCCACCGTTTGTCTTTGACGCATCAAATATTTGAAACTAAAAGGGCGAAAAGCAGCAGACAGCAAGTAGAAACCCACCAACAGGTTCCTCGATGCAAGTCTGTAAGACGAACAAGGGCGGCTCGTTATTTCCTGGCTGCTACAAACATCGCTTTAATCAAGCAAAGAATCCGTTTCGGCGGCGGCGGCTGTGACGCCAAGTCTGACAGGACGATGTAGGAGCCCGATGTGGAGGAGCAGTAGAAGTGAACCTGAAGCGAACTCCCGTTGGTCCCAGATGGAGCAAAGCTTCAGACACGAAGGAGGAGGGCGAACTCCCCGATCGGATTCTTTTTGTCGGTCTTTGTCTGCTCGTCTCGGTCCTCCTGTTGGTGTTCCTCACCTTTGATCATCAACGCCAGAGGCCGTTGCTCTCAAGTCCTGCTCACGAGCTCCCATCCTTGCACTGCAATGAGAGCCGATGAAAGTGTGACGCTATCATGTGGTGACGCCCCATCACGTTGGAACACCCTCACACTGTGACACCGGCTGAAGTCGGCAAGTCAAACCACGTGATCCGTCGGAAAAAAACGCACTTGGACTCGTGTCCCAAATCGTTCACCTGACCTACGGTGAACCTCCGTGAAACATCAGGAACCAACGTCGTCGCTCAAGTCTCTTAAATCAAATCAGCGTAATTATGAATGAACCCGTCCGCCATCTTTCTTTTTCTTCAGTTTCCTTGGTTACGTGGACAAATTGGGCGTGGCCTACGAGGCCCCGACAGTGGCCACTGGCTTTGGCGCGTACCTGGCTCAGGTGAGTGAGTTCTACTCTGGTTCTTTTTCAATCATATGTTTCTCCTTGGAACTGAGTCCAGTGCGTTTGTGTGTTTGTCACAGCCTCTGATGAGGGAGGTGCTGGAGAACAAGGTGGAGATCACCAAGCAGGAGGCTCGAGAGCTGGTGGAGCGCTGCCTCAAAGTGCTCTACTACCGAGACGCTCGCTCCTACAATCGCGTGAGTCTCTTTAACCTCCAGCGCCATTTTGGTGGGTCATCTGGCTGCTTGGGAAAGCAAACACACGCCATCTTGATCCACTTCCAGTGAACTCAGTGGGGTTAAACAGCAGAGCCCAATCTGACCTCGTTACAGGAAGAGAACTGATCGTGACAGGACTGTGGCCCGCATGCATGCGTGACCGGGACTTCTCCTGAAATCTGATGTTTGCCTGACATGTGGGCCCGTGACGTCATGTTTCCTCTCCAACAGCTCATGACGTGCACAGTTAGTAACATGGATGAGGTCGAAGTCTGATGTTTGAATGCGTGTGTGTGTCTTTTAGCATGAGATCGCCATAGTAACAGAAGAGGGCGTGGAAATTATCGGTCCTTTGTCTTCTGAGACCAACTGGGACATCGCTAACATGGTCAGGTAGGTGGCGAGCCTCCCTCGGGCTGGAAGACCAACGAAAAGTTTGGCATTTAAAAAATGTTTCATGTTAATTAACTCAGTTTTTATCCTTTTTTAATTTTGCATTAAATTGTTCTCAACTTCAGCTGTTCTTGTTATACTTAAAACCTCTCTCTCTTTATATATGTATGTATATAGATGTGGATATATATATACACCGTGTCAGAATTGGAGTTCGAGAAAAATTACCGTGCTAACAGTTGTTGATGTGATAGCTGTGGCATCTCCGCGCTCATGTTTCTCCTGTTTCTCTGCAGCGGGTTTGAATGAGCACGAGCGGCGCCTCGGGAGGACGCCTCACCGTTTCTCTTCACTTTGAAGACAGTTGCAACTTATCTCTCCCCGCATAGTTTTTCTGATGTTCATCACCACTTTTGTATCATAGAAAATAAATGTGTTTAATCCTTAAACTGTGTTGTTGTGAGAGGATTTATTTGTGTGTAAGCTTTGAAGTGGAAACGACTTGTAACTACTTACTGAACAGTCACTTGCAGTGTGAGGGTTTGTTCGTCCAGGGGGGTCCGTGCATAAAAATGGCCGTTTCTAGGTTCAGGGTAGGCCAGAAACCAGGCCTTGTTAAATATGTCTGTAACACTGCGAAATAACAATGAATATCCAATATATTTTGACATTTTATGTTCTAATTATGTCCACATTACTCATTTAAAACCATAAAGTAGCCATTGTAGTCAAACTGCTTTGTATATCACTATATGAACATGTTAAAATTACAATAATTACATCATTATTAGTAGTGCTTATTCTTTCATAGCGAACAGGCGGCTGTTGCTATGCAGAATCCGCCAGATTAAGTAATCTGTTTTGTAACTGGGCAGACCAGGAAAACGCAACCAATCAAAATAATGCTCATTTTAAAAATAATTCTAGTCGGCGAATGGGATTCACTACAATTTTAGTATCTGGGTAGATTTTAAAGAAGCCACCAATCAGAATAGACGCTGTCTTTGTAGTCAGGCAGACATAACAAAGTCGTCCAATCACAAAAAAATCTGAAAGGGGTTTTTTGCTGTATCTTGGCTCAGGTACTTTTCTTTTTCTTTTATAAAATACTTACTCTAATGTGACCCACCGACCTGGTCATGTGGTGATAACAAACTTGATTGACTACAGTTGGGAATTATTTTGAAAGCAATAATAGCCCGTAAAAGCATATACAAAGGTTGTTTCGGCGCTTGCTAGCTTATGCTACCTGATAGCAACTAGCTAGGCTAGCTAGCTAGCCTCCTGCGGTTAGCGGCGAGTTTGCAGCTTGACAGAATCACGGGGAACGTTGAAGTTAGCCTGTATTCTGTCACCGTGCACCACAGGTTGACGTGTTCTCCGTTTCTTTGAGTTGTAAGCGTTTGTTGGGTCTCGCAGAGCTCCAACTAACGTGTTGGGAGTGTGGCTGCCACTGCCTCCCGTCGCAGGGGGCGTCTGCGTCTGCTAGCTGCTTAGCTCGGCAATAACATGTGAAATGGCAAAGGCAGCCACATGACCACCGGCGCTACGCCCGCTCTTAACGCGGTGGTCACATCAAGGCCGCCGGCGCGTTTGCATGACGGCTAACGCCGGAGGTGGCCGGGATGAGGACTCGGGCGGCGGGGGGCTGCGTTTCCTCCACAGTCACACGCCGCGCGCCCCAGTAGTAGCAGAAACGTTTAACGGCATCTTGACAGCCGGCTTGTCGCTACCGGGAAGCCCGCGGGCTTTTTTAACAGCTGTCAGCGGGACCGGGCTGTTTACCCAAGCCAACAATGTGGCGTGCCTTGTAAATTCGGGGATGTGCTCCGGCCGGGCTGCGACAGTGACCGGAGCCGGTGGGAGTGACCCTGCTGTCGGTCTGCGCGCCTGACAGCGGCGGAGTCACCACCGCTCTCGCTGGACCAGGCTGTTGTTGTACTGCCCTGTGAGTTGGAGATGCACGAGACTGGGTTTTTATTCCAATATTTTACTGATTTATTTTCCTGAAATCTACCGATGTTGATGAATTCGTTAAAGAAAAGTTGATATGGTTGCTATTCACATTGTTTCATTTTGAAAAGCCCGTAGAGACCTCGTTCATTTGAAATGGCAACATTTTTCTTTGTTTCTAAACATTTAAAAAAAATCATCTGTTAACAGACAGAAGACCAACAAAGAGGAGAGGAGGCCCGTCTCAAGCGCCACCATTTACTTTAAAAATGATCAGCGTCCTCCGTCCCTTCTACAACATTTTGCAACCCCCCCCCCCCCAAAAAAAAAAAAAAACCAACCCACAACCCTGTCCTCTTGTTCCTCTGCAAGGCTCTGGTTCATCTTATCCCAGTTCTTTGCTGGTCACCGTGAAGGAAATTTTGATACCCAGGACCAAAGTTCATTTGCATTTGAAATATTTCAAATGTCTGCTTCCCTTCTTTCAAGGCTTCAGAGACACGTGTGTGAAGCGTGACTTTACACGTCTGCAGAAATGAACCAAGAACTGCAAAAAATGTCTAAAAACTCGTTCCCATTGCAAAGAGCTATTGAGTGTGTTTCACAAGCTGAAAACAGATGCTAGGAAAATAGAGAAAGTTTAATGAAGGTTGTCTACTGTTTTTCCACCAACTAACTAACCAACAAGGTATTTTGACTCTACTGAGGTGTGATGTCACACGTCAGGTGACCCCAGTCCCAACAAATCCTCAGGACAGCTTCTGTCTCGGCAGCGTTTCAGTTCACAGCTCTTTGGAGTGTTCCATGTTAAGACTTGTTTCATATACGTTGCTCAGATGGTGGTACTCAGCGTTGGTTAGTTGGTCCAGATGTCGGAGGACCAGCAACTCCAGCAGGCCGAAGCCTCCCGGCGGGGGGAGGCAGGTCTGGAGGCAGGGGAAGGGGACGCGGAGCCCAGCATACTGCTGCAGAAGCTCAAGAGCAACATCTCGTAAGTCCACTCAGCTGCGATTTCAATGAAAGTCAAAGGATGTAATTTCAGAATGAGAGTTTGGCTTGGACAAACTTTCTTGTGGAATTTCTGATTTTCACGGTAGGAAGTGACAGCGAAGTGAGCTTCACTCTTCTTCTGATTCCGCTGTGATGACGTTTCATGTCCTTGACAATCTCAATCAGCCAGTAGCCTCCAAATTCACCAGTGTCTTGCATTCCTGCTGGCGAGTCTTTGCTCGCGTGTGGCGAGACGTTGAGAGAGACGGTGCTGTGCGCTGATCTGCTGCAGGAATTGAAAATGTCCCTTTCTGCAACGATATGTAGCTCAGTTGAGACGTCCTGCTGGCCGCAGTGGTGAAGCTGAACCTTCTTTGTCAGTGGTGTGGCACAGATTTTGAATTATGTCGCGTTGAATGTGGCCTTGACACTCAGATGTCAGGGAAGACTTCACCTCGGTATCAACATCCCTGAGTGGGTCTCTGTTCTCTGTCCTGCAGTAAGAGTGTTCAGACCAAAGTGGACCAGATCCTGGTAAGAACCACACACAGATGTTTACACTCCCTCACAGGTGAGAGGACACTCCTTGACTCACCTGGATTTGTTCTCTTCTGCTTCGACAGCAAGACGTTCAGAAATTCTCAGACAATGACAAGCTCTACCTGTACCTCCAGCTGCCCTCGGGACCCAGCTCAGGGGACAAGAGGTCAGCACTGATGTGTTTGGTTAAACTTCTAAACACAGCAGTTTGAAGGGATATTCAAGTGTGTGTGTGTGTGTGTGTGTGTGTGTCTGTCTGTCTGTCTGTCTGTCTGTCTCTCAGCGGGGATTCCAGCTCCTTCAACACAGCCGACCAGCTTCACACCTGCAACTGGATCCGCAGTCACCTGGAGGAGCACTCAGACACCTGCCTCCCCAAACAGGACGTCTATGAGACATACAAGTCAGCATCACCAACCATCAGGTATTTGTCTTGTGAGGGACATGTCCTCCCTCACCGTCTGTCCTCTCTGTGTCCTCCTTGCGGTTCAGGCGCTACTGTGAGAACTTGCAGCATCGCCCGCTGAGTGCCGCCAACTTTGGTAAGATCATACGGGACATTTTTCCTAACATCAAGGCTCGACGACTTGGTGGCAGAGGGCAGTCCAAATATCCTTTCAGCTGCTGGACAGACAGTGTCCCCGGGGATTTTAGGCCTTTACCACGGAGGTCGGAGCAGACAGCAGGTTTGACTGTTTGTCCGGGCACATGTGGCGTCTGTTGCGATAACAGTGGAATTCCTTAACTCGCTGGCTGATACGTACTGTTACAGTGGCATCAGGAGGAAAACAGTTCTCAACATGCCGCTGCTGCCCAACCTGGACCTGAAGAATGACCCGGTACACACACACACACACAAACACACACACACACACACACACACACATCTTTGTCTGGTCTCAGTCCTGTTGATGGTTCTTCCTCTTCATCCTCAGGCGGAGCTGACAGAGTTGGTCCAGACATACAAACAGGAAGTGACTGAGGCGGCGTGCGAGCTGATCTGCGATTGGGCACAGAAGATCCTGAAGCGTTCGTTCGACACGGTGGTGGAAATCGCTCGCTACCTGATCCAGGAGCACATCGTCAACCCTCGCTGCAGCCAGGCAGAGCTGGTCACGTCAGCGGCGCTTGCAGGTCTGTTTGATATCCTCACAGCCGAGCTGGAGAAGTCGCACCGGGCGCTCAAACATGCCGTGGTTGTAATATCCGTGTCAGACATGTTTCCGTTGACTGGTTTCAGAAATGGCACTTTAGAAAAGGTTCATGGAAACGGCAAAATTTGAAATTCCGTCTATTTTGCATCACAGCTTTGATGCTAGCTTGCTATTGATTTATCAACATTCAGGTTTGCAGAGAGCCAAGCGCAAGGCTCCATCACGTGGGGTTCAGGCTACCTGTTGACCAGCGTGAACGCCAGCAAATATCCATGACAAAATATTGTAGACTGATTATTCACAGCAGTGAGCACCACCGCCCCCATGATGTCAGAGGGCCTTTCCAATTTTTCTGCGTCGATTATTCAAGGAGATATTAATTTGTTGCTATTCTGAAAGTGGTTCAGTCGAGTAATCCAGTAGCACATTGTGTGCTAGCTAAATTAAGCTAAAAGGTTGCAAGTGAGCTGACGAGCCAATGGTCCTGGAGAATGTTCCTCGTTGTGGAAAACTTAAGCCCCCTCTCTGACAGTTCGAGTCAAACGTCTCTCCTGCTCCTTTGACGCTTCAGTAAGACCAACAGTCTGTCTCCTGCAGGAGGTCCGGCCAAACCTCACAAGGTCATCAAGAAGACACCCGTGATCTCCAAAGCCGACGGTGACGGCGCCGCTGATCAGAAGGTGATGTGTTCTTCCGTTTCGTCCCTGATCTCATCTTGCACTCCTGCTCACTACTTCCTGTCTCCTGTAGAGGGAATCTGGAGACTCGTCGTCCTCATCGGCTCTGAAGCTGCCATCAGGAGACAAAGCAGCAGCGTTGGCCAAACCGTCATCGGTGGACACACCCCCTCCTCCCTCATCCTCCTCTTCTCTGCGTCCTGCAGTAGGTGTCCACGTCTACCTGTCGTCACACCTGCCCAGCTGTTCCCATCTTCGTCTGACCGCTGAACGCATCAATGAATAATCAATAACTGTGATTGATGTGATGCAGGTGGAGGCCTTCATGAAGCAGTTACCCAGAATCCTCCCCCGCAGCTCCATCCCTGATAAGACCCAGCTGTCCGTCCGCTCCTCCCCCCCCTCACTGGCACCCAAAGACACCTCAGGTGTTGGAGGGGCGTCTGGCCCCGGAGGTCCGGCTGCTGCAGCTGCAGCTAGTGGGGGTGGGGTGAAGGTCATCGCCATGGCAACACTGCCCCAGCAGCAGGGCGGACCTGTCCCTGTGATGATCCTCCCTCAGAGCTGTCTCTCCTATGAAAGGGAGAAGGTGGCCCCACCTCCGCCCACACAGCCTCCGCCTCCTCCCCAGCAGCAGCAGCAGCAGCAGCATGCCCCAGCTGCACCCACGTCTGTGGTCCAGAAAGCACGAGGGAACGCCAGTAAACGGCCGCTGGAGGTGATGATGTCAGGTGCAGGTGGGGGCGCACTGAGCCTACCCGGTAGCTCCGCTGCCAACGCTCCTCCGGTTAAACGGAAACGTGGCAGACCGAGAAAACCTCGGCCAGAGGATGCCCTGCCTGCTCTGCCCCCTCCGCCAGCTGCTGTCCCTCCCCAGCCTCAACCTCCAGCACCTCCCACCCACCATCCCATCATCACCTCTGTGACTGGCGGCGTCATTCAGAAAGCTTCGTCCTCCTCCTCCACGTCTGTGTCACAGCCGGTGCTGGAGCTGGTCATCCAGGAGCAGCCGGGGCTGGTTCTGAGTCAGCTGCCGGCGGTGTCAGACTCAGGTCACCGGCTGGTGGAGCACCGCGGGATGGTGGTCCAGGGTCAGATACGGGGGACGTCAGAGCCGGACCGCCACAGCAGACCGCTGCTGCTCTTGCAGAGTCCAGGAAACCCCAGCTGGGAATTGGCAGCAGCGGGGCGGACCCCGATGGTTGAGGTCATCCAGAAAGCTCCGAGGCCGAGCAATAACAACAGCAGCGCTCCTCCACCTGCACCTCACCTGAGCCCTCCTCCTCTTCCTCTGCCCAAGCTCCACGAGGAGGTGGAGATCACGCTGACGCCGGTGGAGCTTTCGCCACCACTACCACCACCACCTTCCTCTGCTTCCTCAGTGAAGGAACAAGTGAAATGTGAGGAGGAGCCCGGTGAGAGCAGCACCTCCTCAAAGAAAGAGGAGCACTAGCCGCTACCCTCCATTCTCCCCTTTTTTTTATCAACCCTTTCTTTCGCTTGTTCTTCACCTGCCACCCTCCACCCCCCTGGCACACACACACCTCTCGTCTAATTGGTGGAAATCCCAGATTGGCTTGAGCAGAGAGCCTATCGAGGAGGATAGATGAAGCCAAGTCCCTCCGTCAGCTTCCATTGCACTTGTATCCAAACTGGACGCTGCATGTCTTTCCGTCCCAAACCAGACGAACGACTCCTGAGGCGGCCTTCCTATCGTCCCTGTATCCTTCCTTCTTTCCTCCTCCCTCAGCTCCTCCTGACTCATTTTTTGTGCTGCTCATCACTGCTGATTAATGTGCAACTTAACCGTCAATTTATAGAACATAACATAAAAGAAAACCATGATCTAAAGGAAGGAGGGATGAGGAAGAAAGAAAGGCGGTATGTACTCAGTATTGAATCAGGCCCCAGACGGAGTCAACACACCCAGCAGGTACTACGGGTCGGAGCCTTTCAAAGGTTCTTTGTGTTAATTTATGAAAAAAAATGACCTCTTAATGCTGAGCTCGGCTTCGATTCACCTTCATGCTACACAAGAGCTGCACTTTTCCTCCACGTGTCCGGGTCATCCGGGATCGAATGGCAATAAAAATATTTTATCCTCAGTTCTTAGGGACTTGAGAGACTCCGCAAAAAAGTCTAGGGAAGCGAAGGCAGGGTGCCTTGGCGTGGACGCTGGATGTGAATCGAGGCCTCAGCCCTGCTCTCTGTTCTAAACAGCTTTGGTTTCTTGCGTGTGTGTGTGTGTGTGTGTGTGCGCGTGTGTGTGTCTCATATCACCCCCAAACTGGTGTGTAAAATGAGCATTTTCACACAATAATGAGAATTTTCTGCAGGTTATTTTCACTCGTTAGCCAACATCAATGTTGCTTGATGCGGTTTTATGTAATATTTTATTTAAAAAAAGAAATTAAAATAGGACATGTGATGTCTGGTCGGGTTTTAAAAGCCAGGTTTGAATGTCCAGTAGGAGAGTTGAGATGTTGAGTTGAGCATAAAACCCTCAGTCTGAGGTTCTAGATGAAGCTGATCTGAGTATAAAACTACTGAAGAGAACCATTTTTGGTGTCATTAAGGGTGAAATGTTCTCATGCTCCAGTAATAAGTGTCAGAAGAGATCATAGTTTATGTGGGTTTCTATCAACACATTTTAATATATCACATCAAAAGTAGCAAAATGAAAATTACAAAATGCCGTTAGTTTTGCAAATAAGTTCTGAGGATTGCTGGATGTAGTTTCAACTTTTCTAAAAAGAATTAAAGCTCAAAATGTTAAATGGAAACGGAATAAGAGCTGACGTAACAGAGGTGGCAAAAGAACACACTTTTTACTCAAGTAGAAGTACAGATACTCCTGTAAAAAAGACAAAGTAGAAATACTGATCAACCTATTTACTCCAGGAAAGAAAAGAAGTACAGGCTCTTAAATGCACTCAAAGTCAAAGTATCGAGTCTCTTCTGCTCCACCTGCAGTGTCGGCTGCTTCACTTTCACCTGTATCGATGCTCCGCCTCCTCTCCTAACTGCCGCTGACATCACATTCATCACAACACTGAACAAAATTTTTCAGTATTTAATAATTTAAAACAATCTATGAAGTACATATGTTTCCACTGGAACAAAAAAAGAATCTCAAATATTACAAGTTGTACAAGAACTTTTTGTAAAGAAAATACTGTACAGAGGAAATTCTCCCTGTAATTTGATCTTGTCTTCGATGGGCGCATTCCATTTTGTGAGGAAATGTTGTTGTTTGATGGCTCGTCCCTGCAACCTCAGCGAGACCTGACTCTTCATTTGAAAAGACTTTCAGTGGAAAGTCTCCCAGTGATTTTACTTCTGGCACATTGACATGAAACATTAGCACTTATTAGAGTCCCTAACGTCCGCTTCTGTAGCAGAGCTCGCCGGGACGTAAATATTGCATTAGTTTGTGGTGACGTGCAGGTCGAATTGTGGCTGTCGAGGTTTGAAAGCCGGGTCACAGAAGCGCAAAATGGCGGCAGCTCAGGCACAAAGAGCAAAGCACAAAGTTATTTGCCACGAAACGCCAAAAATGTGTGAAATGCAGTAAAAAAAAAAAAAAAAAGATTTTATTGATGAAAATTAGCTTCTGTCGTGATTTAGTGATTAGCATGCTAGCCAACGTAGCTATTGTTGTATGTTGCCATGCGTCCTTTGCACTAACACTTGGGCCGCCTCTTCCTGATCACTGAAGTGCTGCCTGGATCAGCAATGTGACATCATCATGTCAGAAGCAGGGCGACGTTCCCGCTGGGCTTCTCCTCATCCAGAACATCTCTCATGACCTGAAAAAAGATCCTCCAAATATACAAGATATATCGTCGTAAAATCCAAAAGAAAATGATCTCTGCTATTCTCAGCTGGTTTTAAAGTCTCAGAAGATTTACTGTTAATTGCATATGTTCTCTTCATGGGTTCTCAAAGGGAAGGTCTTCCCGAGATAACTTGTTCCTACACGTTGATAAATTTGTGGCAACAAGATGTAACATGGGAACTATGTAGATAGAACGTGGGGGCCTTGTCGTATAAATTTATTAATGCTCTTTAAAAGTCAAAAATAAATTTATGTCAAGAAAAAAATGAATCATGAGCCTCCCGACGTTGGTCTCGCACAGGATCCAGAAAATGCTTTTGACTTCCTGTGTGACCAACAGTAAAACTTCCAAACTCCTCCTTCTTTCTTCTTCACTGGTTCTTGGTGTGATGCAGAAGAAGACGTAGGAACGTTGTCATGGAAATGTCACATTGTTGACGCGGATTCTTCACCTCTGCCAAACAGCCTCTCGCTGAAAGCTGGGGCGTCTTCTTCATCGTTGGTGCTACAAACCTCAGGGCCACCGTTGGCCTTCGCTCTTCTCCATCTCACGATCGCAGATTTGTATAAAACCCTTTTTGGTCGCTAGTGTGTGTGCGTGTGTGTTAGGGGTGTGTGTCATTGTTTTCCTTTGTCCTGTGGCAGCGAGACCCCCAGGCTGGCTGAAGGGAGGCTGTGAACTTAACTGACTGTTCAAATCCTACATGTTGCATGATGGGAAAGGGAGTTTTATCAGTGTGAGCAAGTGCAGCTGCGCGCTGATGTAGCCAAAATGTCTGTGTTTATGTTGAAGTGTGGCGGCCCCCCTTCCGCCACGGAGCCTCGGCCCCTCAGACAGAACTGAAGCAAATGAAAAGTTGCACTGCTAAAAGCTCAAATGAGAGAAAGTCATTGTGTGTTATGATTTTATTGTTATATGCATTGAGGAAAAAAATCTGCTTTGTGCTTTCACTTCGGCCGAAGCTGACCAAGCAGAGTTGGTTTAATTTTTTTGTTGCGAGATATTTGGTGCGAGTAGTGACCCTTGCTTGGATTGTTGAGGTTAGCGGTGCGTTTGTGGTTGGCCGGGGAGCGACGTTGGTTGGTGGATCCACTTCTCTGGATGATCTAGTGTGGTCAAACAAATGAGGGCCAATGACGTGTTGTCTTAAAGCAAAACTCTAAGTTTGGGCTCCTGTCACACAACTTTGAGTCAGAGGGACGACTTTAACTTTGATGACGCATCAGTGACTCTTTACTTCCCTCGAACCTGTGCACATGGAAGGATTTTTATCTTAGAAAAAATAAAGAGCCATTCAGCACTCGCTTTTCATTAAAACTTTGACTTTGAATCAGTTAGCGGACAGGAGAGATCATTCGCCGTTCTGATGTGACGTAACTGAAGCCCCCTTTTGACCACTCAAACTTCCCCTGGAACTAAGAACTAACCTGCGCTTCACCCAAAAAAGTCCCACATCGGAAGGTAGAACTCTAAGGAGTCCCAGTGACTGTGGACCTTTTTTCCGTGGAACAATTTTAGACAGGTGAAGTGATTGCCATTTTTTTGGTCAACTTTGATATTTAAGAAAGCCCATAAACTGACGGTGTTTACAGTTGTCTGACTATGTTATGGAGCAGAGTAACAAGAAAGCCGATGGACCAACAAAGAGGCTCCGACCATCCTAGCTGTTCTTGCTGAAGACAACATCCAGCAGGAATCAGAAACTGGAACATGTTGAGCTTTTTGGCGTCAGCAGAATAATTTCCCAGACCTTCGCAGGTCTTCAGGTTGCTGTGGCGATACTAAAGGAAACTTGGTTGCTCCAGGAAAAATGGTCCCAGTAATGTCTGGCCGAAAAGGGGCTTTAGTGGTCATGACTTGAAATTTGTCAGACTGGACTTTAGACTTGGACACGACCTGGGTCCTGTTGGGTCAGATGACTCCCAACACTGAGGCTTTCTGTCTTCTGTCTGCTGGATCAAAAGGTCGTCTCACTTTGGCTAGAAGAACAGGAAGTCATATATTCCTCACTTCCTAACAATCCTCTCATCGAGCAGCAGAACCCACCACTTTAATCCAGTCTGGCATCACTTTGGAAACCAGTCACTAGAAAGTGAATCTAGACCAGATATGACATCGGAATGTCACTTTGATGGTCTTGTCAGCAAAGCTGTTGCCTCTGCCGGACCCGCTGGACTGAACTGGGCAAACTCAGAGGATCAATTCACTTTGAAATGATCTGAACATGAAGGACTGGTTTGGTGCAAGCTGTGATGGCAGGAACCCCAGTTTGGCGAGATTTAGCCCTCTTGTTTTTATGACCTGGGCCAGTAGAACATGCAGTTTCCTTCTGAACATTTGTGACAAACCCAACATCAGCGAGACTTGGAAAGTTGTGGTCCAAAAGGAGACAAGGAAGTTGTCTGTGTTACGTAAAGTCGTAGTAACGGTTGGGAGTAAATCAGAGCGTGAAAGGAGCTCTGCTGGGGAATCAGCCGGGCCGGCGGGAGTTTCTCTCTAGACCTGTCTGAATTAGGAGAAACCTCTAGAAGGCAAGATCCAAAACCAACATTTGGTTCACTGGAAGTCCGTGATCCGCCGCCAGTGTTGGTGCTAAGTTGTGTTCAAATTGTGTGAGTTTGTTCCATTAAACTGGGCCAGCAGGAGGTTGGTTTTCTTTTGATCTGAGCCTGCCTGGAAAAACACTGAAAGATCAGGTCCAAAACGGTGTCAGGGATGTCGCCTGCAATGGGACCACTGGGAAGATCTGGAAGCTGAGCGCAGCCTTGGAATTAAGCAATTGAGGAATTGTTCAGAGGAAGTCGAAAGGGACGAGAAGCTCCAGTTCAGTGCAGAGTTTCAGAATCTGGCCAGATTCAAGATTCAAAGATCCAAAAGGGAGTTGAAATTAAGTTTTGGTGGAATTCCCTGAAGACTGTGTGACTGTTAGAGAGGACCTGGAAGACGAGGAGCAAGGAGGAGTTGACGGCTAGAGAGACGGTCAAAAACGGCAATAAGTTTGACTCGAGTTGGACTTTGACTTGACGATCTAGGCTGCCTGCCGTTCCTGCCTGTAGGACTCGGTAAGCTGAGATCCAAAAGGAGACGGGAAATTCCCTGGTTCAGAGTCAGTTTGCTACTCATGATGGCCTTTTTGGGAAAAACTCAAGTAACCCAGTTCGGTCCGATGTGGTTCAGTGTGGCCCTGTAACTGGGTGAACTGGACATGTAGTCTTCATTTGTAGGAAGTTCTGAAGGGGCCTGGATGTGTGGAAGCCAGTATTTATCAAGAAAAGGCCCATGGGAAGTAGAGACGGTGTGAAAGGACAGTTGGCTGTAAGTGGCCAGTTTGGCCCAGTTTGGTCCTGCGCTGGGAGACTGGGTGTGAGGGTGGAAGAGGAGGTGGGGATCGTTCACTGTGGAGCCATGGTGCTCAAAAACAAAACCAGAAACGGGTCAGATAATCAAAGATAAATGGATCGGGATTCGGGTAGTGCTGTGTTGACTGTGAAGGAACGGAGTTGATGGTGCAACGTCTCTGATGTCACTTCCTGTACTGGATCTGTCACACATTGATAGCAGTGGGATTCGTTTACAGAGCAGTTCTGAATATCTGTAAAATTCAAATTCCCTCGATCACCACAGGTCATTGTTCACCGAGCTTGCGTCCTCGTCGACGTCCTGCGGGTAAACGAGATTTTCAGTCCTCCAGCTGCGGAGAAAGAAGCTCGTTTTGTTTCTGTTTTGTTTCTCAAGTGTGATGTAACTCATCCAGGAGGCCTCTGCTGCTCTGATTGGTGGATAAGTTCTCTTGACTCAAAACCAAAAGCCTACTAAACCCCAGATACTACATATTCTGTGCCAAACAAGCTGGTAGTATTTCATTTACTGCTGTCCCTTCACACCACATCAGATACTTTTGGGACCAAAGGTCGCAACATCGAGTAATCTTGATTGTTGCCTTGTTTATTTATCAAAGGCTCTATCTCTGAGGCGACTGTAAGTCCAGCTTGAGTGGAGGCCGACCACATCGCCAGCATTCGCAGCACACAAACAAGTTTCTTTTACCTGAGTGAAACTTGCTCTGTGTCACTGAAGCCTTCTAGTCTTCAAGGTCTCGCTGACGTGGCCCAGAGACAAACCCAAGGACTTTCCACCAGTCAGACACAGAACGGCCGCCTCCAGAGACGCACACAAGAACTTCTGTTTGTTGAGGCACACGACTTCAAATTACTTGACTAAAAAACACTTTAAATTTATTTATTAGATAGCAGGTTCAGGTGATGAGACGGCGAGGCGACTCTGACCTGATCCTGGTCAAACGCTGCAGTTGATGACCACGAGGATGATGGTGGTGATGGCGGTGATGGCGGTGATGGAAGTTGCCCTGTTTGCTTGTCAGAAGTTTACTCAGAAGTTTTGAGGTTTCTGCTTTGCGGGATCAGCTCATTTGAGGGAACAATCAAGATGAAGTCAAAAAAAAAAAAAGGGGAGTAGAGCCTCTCGGCCCGAGGCTGAAGGGACGGTTTCACTCTGAGCGGGATTCTGACGTCAAACGCCAACGTTTAAAAGAAGCGTCCAGATTGTAAAGTTGCCGATGGTTTGCTGCTTGAATCAGACATGAGTTACGTCCCCTGATGCATATTCAGAGTCCGTGTACATACGAGTACACACACACACACACACATATATGAATATATATTTTTTTTAAATTATTTTTTTGAGGATGGATCCCACGCTGTCGCCACTGTTAGCTGCCATTGCCACTCTGGCGACTCAGCAGAATCCGATATCGCTCAGTAGCATCAAAGCATTGGTCTGTTAGCAGTTTTATGTCAGGAGTCCATCAGTGAATCGTACATTAAAGAGCTGCCGTTGGGAGAGCGCAGACCAGCAGCCCGGACGAGAGGAGGACTCTGCTGGACCACCTCGGTGTCCCCTGGTTTGTGGTGCTGGATGTTGTCATCCAACGGCCTACAGGACAGAGAGTGAAGGTGCATCAGGTGTGACTGTGACCTGCTAGTCTCGAGTGGCGTCCTCCATTTGGAGGGAGCGGTGACCACTTGGCGGCGTGCCAGCGGGCGTCTCATGCCATCGGCCACTTTCTGATCTGACAGTGTCGCATTTCGAGCTTCACGCCGCCGTTTCTGTTCTTTCACTGCAGACCAGAGAATCCCAGCTGTTTCGCCATCGATGATTTTACAAAACCTACGAAATGCTTCTTGTTAATTTATCCTATATTTTACGTCGTGTACAGTTGTACAGCTTGTTGATGTGCAGGTTTTGCGTTTATTTTTAATGTTGCTATGACGATGGTTGAATATCTTTGCTTTGTGGAGGCTGTGCCCGGCTTCCTGCATGGTTTTCCTGTGAACGATGGTCTCTTTTTATATATTTTTCACTTTGAAGAATTGTTTGGGTTTTAGTTCCCTGTAACTCGCTGGCTTTCTGTGGGTTTGTTTGTTTGTTGGTGAGTTAGTTTGTTTTGTTTTTGCACTTTACTCTTTGTGTGATAAAAATGTACTTCTGAAGACGGGAGGTTGACGTCTGTCCAACCGTGAAAAAGCAACTGTTTCCCTTTTGTTTGGAAACCTCAACAATCAGTGAAATGCACCTTTACTTCCCCTGTGTGTCGTTGCTTCTGTCCAGCTTTGTTTTCTAGTTCAGGTTTGTTTGTTTGTTTGTTTTTAAGAGAAACAGGAAGTGACGTACAGAAGCCAGACTCAGACCACTAATGTGAATCTATTTTCCTACGCTGACTGACAGGAATAAAGGATGTGACATTCACTTCACCTTCCTCCAGGTCCTTTGTTTCCATCGTCATCTTCTTCTTCTCTTCCTGCATCCCGAGATGATCGTCTCTCACGTTTTTATGAGGAAAAACAAAAACAGACATTTCAAGTCCCTGCTTTGGGTTCTGTGTTTTAAAATCCCTTGATTGTCCAAATATTCTGAGAATCCAAATATCTGAAATCAATCAGTTTATTGACCCACAAATACAAATAAATGCTGCAGATTAAATAAAGTAAAAACACAAGATGATGACACTTCAAATAAATATGAACTATTACATCCTCTGTGATTCACCATTGTGTTCTGCTCAAAAACACTGCGGTCACGTTAGTTACATAAATGAATGTTGTTCAGATGTTCAAGAAAATAAATTAATAAGTTTGATATAAAATTGATGACATAAATAATTGTTTTCAGCCGTAATCCTGTTACCATGTTTTTAAATGTTAATGACAATCACTGAAAACAGAAAATGAAATTCAAATAATTAAATAAAACATTTACAGAATTGATCGTGATAAAATAATAAAGAAGAATTTAATTTGACATAAATGAGGTGAAGTAGTTTCCCCCTCCACAGTAACTGGAGAAGGAAAGAGTGGGAGGACAAATTCCATGTTTTGGTCCAAGCGGAAACGACCAAAAACCAGCATCGTCATCAAGTTCACCGGAGTCACAGCGGAAGTTTTGCAACGATGCTTTCAAAATAAGTTAATTTTTGCAGCGTCATAAAAGGAGTTTAAACAAATGAGACAACAAAGGATATTTACACACCAACATATATTTATTTATTCATTAAATTATTCACAATTACAAAAAAGTCTGGTGGTATTCAAATGAAGTGTGTCAAGTTAGAATGATAAGATTGTGATTGACTTTGAGTTCGTTGAATGTTGGATTAAAATGAACACATTTACGCCACTAATTTTTCATTAAAATATGCTTTAAATATGTTAAAGTTTTTGAGCAATGCAATGTATGAAGTGTGAAATGTGAAGTGGAACGTGCAGTACCTGAAGTGTAAAAGTACACACACGACTCAAGTATGGATACACAAAAGTAATAGATGAGTAACAAAGTACCTGTACTAAACAACTGTTCACTAAACTGTAAGAAACAATATTCACTATTGATAAGTTATCTCTGAAGTGATTGTTAATAAATGCAGTAAACAAGCCAGGCTGCAATAAATTTGATCAAAAAGTGTTTTAATTGAGCAAATTTAGTTTAGTTGTTTACTTATTATCATTATTGGTTTTATTGGTTGATTCTGTGAGTATAATTTCAATCAATAAATGAACTGATAATTGTGGAAGTTCTTCAGATGAAGTGGAGCTTTACACAATTTGGCTTCATGTTTGCTTTTATTTTGTAAATCCATGCCGGAAGTGTTAGCCCGGTTGGAATGCGGTATGATTATCGGATGTTGCGTCACTGCTACTTTAAAGCCCGTCGAGTCGACGGACCCGAGTAGAACCAGGCCGTAAAATCCGGGCCTGATGGACTGTTTCCGAGCCTGAGACCCGGACCAAAATCCTGGAATCGACAGGGGACTTCCTGGGACCGAGACCGGACTTACCGTGAGGCAGGCAACGCTTCCCCGGAGCGAGTCTCCGCGGTGACCGGGTAGGTCTCGTCCGTCTGTTGTTGTTGCTGAATCGGCCGCGAGCAGAGTGTGTCGTCGGGGAGTTCCGGGGCGAAAGCTTCGGCCTGCGGACCTGCCGCTGCCCCCCCCCGGCGACCTGTGCTCCGAGGGAGCGGCGCCTCTGGCGACTGCTCCTCCGGTTGTTGTCCAGACCCCCGGCCGCCTCCCCTCCTCCTCCCCGGCCTGGGAGCGGCTGGTTCCGTCCGTTAGACCCGGCGTGGTTCTACCGGTCACCGCTGGATCCAGCCGTCGGTTCACAAGCACGTAGGTGAATTTGCAGACTCGATCCACCGCAACTCGCCTCACTCACGAACTTTCATGTCGGCGAGAAAGTTTGCCGCTTCATCCGGGACCTTCAGGTCCAAACCGAACGGTTGACGGGTTCTAGTTCTCCTTGATTGACAGACATGATGACGTACTGGAACATGGAGGCTCTCCGGTTTGCTCTCTGTCTCAGGAGTTCTGAGAGCAGTCAACGTGTCCGGCTGCAGCCTGGCCGCGTGACGTGTGTGTGACGTAGCCGAGGAAGGAATCGTCAACATCAACAAAGCTGAGCCACTCAAACTTTACAGAAACAACAGAAGCCGCAGGGTCGGACGAAGTCCAGGACGTCAGACCGAACCATCACGTTTGTGTAGTTTCACATCCGTTCGGTTCTAAATCAAAGTTCTGGTTCCGTCAGCAGCTGGAATCCACTGAACCTGCGGTACCGCTGCAGTCCTCAGCCATCAGAACCACTAGGCGTTGGTTCATTGGTCATTATTGAGGTGAAAGTTTTCATCGGTACTGATTGGAGGTCAGGTGACCCAAACAATCTGACATCATCTCCTCTAACTTGGGTGGAAGGTGCTGGCCGTGGCCACGCCCCCTTGGTGGCAACCTGAGCTCACAATGTTGGAGTAACTAACAACCTACCTCAACAACTCCAAATCAAGGGGGGGGGGACGGCGGCCATGTTTAGTGCGAGCCACCTAGGTGCCCTGAATTAAAACCTGATGTGACCTGCTGAGGCGGTTTCGGTCTGGATCGAACAGAACCGGGTTGTGATTTCGTCGGAGGGGCAAACGCAGCCAGAAGAGACGTCATAATGAGCCACAGACGTAAATCCTTTCAGTCATTTTAGTTTTGGAAAGGTCCATCACGTGGACAGCGAGCTTGACGCCAGGCGTGCCTGTCAGGATGAGGGGCAGTGCATGAGCTGACGAAAGAGGAATGAGTTTCATTTTTTTAGATGAATAAAACGGCTGCAGTCAGAGGAGGAGCAGGTTGGACAGGAGGAGGCGTGGCGTTGGGAGGCGGAGCAGCTGCAGCAGACACGCGGTCCATTTGACTCAGGAGCAGAACCGGGCCGAGACCCTGATGTGGGCCCTCATACGGGAGCGTTTCCAGCACCGGGAGAGTCACCCAGGTCCGAGGCTCTAGGAACATGTCAGGATGTCGAACCAGAACGACAACCATAGCGCGCGTGTGTGTGTGTGTGTGTGTGTGTGTGTGTGTGTGTGTGTGTGTGTGTGTGTGTGTGTGTCACACTGCTGCCAGTCGGCAGCTCTGAGGTCATTTCAGGGTTAAGAGGCGAGGGAATGTGCAACGTCCTCACAAGGAGGGCTGAACTAGCTAATGAGCGTGTGTGATGGTCTCCAGATGTCAGCGGCGTGGAGGCCCCACGCACGCACCATGACATCACACTCAGCTGTCTCTTCCTCACACGTTTGCCAGCTGAAGGTGCTGATGATGTCACTGGAGGGGTCGCCGGGGGCCGACCCATCAGTCACATGTCGTGTTTAACTGCCTGACTCTTCGTCTCCACCTGTAAACAACATAAGAAGCTCCAGCTTCACTCGCCGTCGTCACGGAAACAGAATCCCTTTAGAAAGCGTCATCATAGAAAGGAAGTGTAGCATCAAGCCCCAAAGACTGAAAACTGCGTTTTATGTTAGAACTGGAAACGGTGGAATAACAACCTTGGGAACGCGTCGCTGTGGGGGGGGGTCGGTGGACATGAATATTTCAGCGTTACCTTGGCTTCCTGGTGTCAGGACTGATGAGCAGGTGAGGGAGGCGGTGGCGTCTGAGGTGGAAATGTCAGATTTATTCACTTCCTGCTCAGCTGTGATGACAGGAGGACATTACATAACACACACACACACACACACACACTCTTGGTGTGGGGGAGGCAAAGTCGCATGACCATGAAAACACACTCGGATCCTGCAGACGTGGGGTTTGTGTTTACCTCGAACATCTCTGCTAAATAAGGAACTGGCTGAAGGGGAACCAGAACCCCTGGAGGAGCTGCTGGGTTTGGTTCTGGTGAGGAGGTTCGCCCTCGAGCTCACTGGTTGTCCGGTCGGTGCCTGCGTTTGCAGGATTATTTACTAGAATCATGGCAATAATCCCAGTTTAAGATCAATCCTGAGTACTCACCACAGCAGTTGTGTTGTTAGCGTAGCAGCTCAAACTGTTTATGTGCTCAGGAATGTTAAAGCAGGGTTGTTTAAAGATATCTCCTTGATATTCTTGATTTTCTATTTTCTTCTTCTTCATTTTAGATTGTTTTTACTGTGAAACGGAGCACTGCAATCCAACAATTTCCTGCAAGGAATAAAGGGTTTCTGACTGGATTATTTAGCTTTAGGGGGAACACTGGGGAACACCAACTTGTTGCGGTCCCTGTTTCTTTCCTCTTCTGAGCTCCGCTCAACCGTCACTGCTCCTGGACGGTAGGACACAGAAACCTCTGCTCGCGCTGGAGGCTCGCTGGGAACCACCAGCATCAGACGACCAAGATGTGTTAGAAATTGGAGAAAAAAAGAGAAATGAGACTCGAAGCTGTTAGCGTAACGCTAGTTGTTGGCATGCTAACACAATTGTTGCGGGTCCAAATGGAAGGCTGAGTAAGGCCTCCCACCGTGGTGGGTGGCACCTGGCGCCGCTCCGCCTGCAGGTGCTGCTCTGCAGGTTTGCTTCGTTCTCGTTCTCTTTTCGGGTTTTATTCATTTTAACGTTGTTTTGGAGAAACATGACAAGATGTGTTCCTCAAGGTCGTTTCCTGTTTCCTGCAGGCTCCTCCAAGATGGCCGACGCCAGGGTTACTTTGTCGCCAGCTCTGCGGTCTCTCCACCTGAGCCCCTCCCACACAGCCCTCCCCCCTCCACCCACCTCCTCCCCCACCACCTTCTCCTGCCCCTCCTCTCCCTCCAGTGCCTCCTCATCCTCATCTTCCTCTTCTTCCTCATGTTGCTCTGAGAGCTCATCTGACTGCCCCGGCCACCACCACCATCGCCACCATCACCCCCGCCCCCAACTGCAATTGCCCCCACCCTCCAACAGCGAGCAGCCATCCTCGCCCAGCGCCAGCCCCCGCAGCTCCAGCCCCAGCGGGAGCATCGGCAGCACCGGCAGCCTCGGCAGCAGCAGCGCCAGCGAGGGCATCGGCAGCACTGGCACATCCAGCGGCGGTGAACCACGTGGCCCCAGCCCTCCCCTCGATGTCATCTCAGAGGAGGCCATGGAGATGGACCTTGGGGTTGACCAAGGTAACTGTGACATCACAGCAAACATAAATAAGCAGGTTACTATGGTGATGGTTTACTGCCACTGCGCCCAGTCAGGAAAGTAGTTCCGGCAACGTGTCCTCATGTTAAACTGGTATTCATCACCATGGTTACACACAACCCTCCTGATATTAATGCAGGCAGAGACGGAGCTACGCTAACACTTCCCACCCACAACCAGTCATTGTGCTAAGCTAACTAGCCTGAGTCTCAGTGACTGAGCTATGCTAACACTTCCTACCATTCGTCCAGCAGCTGCAGTGTCATTGACAACACATCTGACGTATCACAGCAATGACGCACAACTCAACACAACCTGGAACCAGCTGAGAGTACTCAACTGGTTCCAGGTTCCTCAGCCCATCAGAAGGTCTGAAGAACCAGTTTGTGTGGTCCAGTTTTGCCGCAGCTTGAACATCTGGACTCAAGACCTTTTTTATTTTGGAGTTCTGGTCTCTGAGGCCCACAGGGTTCCATGTTGTCAGGGCCTCTCACCCTCCCGGTCCTAGAGCTTCTGGTTCTGGACTAAATCATCAAGACGTCCAACACATCTGTGCTGTGAGGCACCGCCTCAAGGCTCCTGGCTCCTTCATCGTCTTCTAATGTCTGAGATCTCTGTTTGCTACTTCCAGTGATCGACCCGGAAGTGGCTCTGAAGGCGTGCCAGGAAGTTCTCCTCAAGGTCAAACAACAGAACAAGGACGTACCTGAACAGCAGGATGATCAACAACAACAACAACAACAACAACAAGAACAACAAGAACCAGCACCTCACTTCAACAACTCGCCAGAGCGCTCCAATCCCAAGTGGCTCATCAGTCCAGACACCAGCTCCATCCAGGAGGAGGATGAGGTGGATGAGGAGGACAGCACTGTCCCAGGAGACATGTCCCGGGCGGAGCCATCCGCTCCCGCCTGCCCGGAGTCTCCTCCGACGCCATCATCATCGAAACAGTCGTGGCTTCTGCGCCTGTTTGAGTCCAAGCTCTTTGACGTCTCCATGGCGATCTCCTACCTCTACAAGTCGAAGGAGCCGGGGGTGCAGGCGTACATCGGGAACCGCCTCTTCAGCTTCCCTGACAGTGAGGTGGACTTCTACCTGCCACAGCTACTCAACATGTATGTGCACATGGACACGGAGGTGGGCGACGCCATCCGACCGTACCTGGTGAGTCTGCACGTGCCGGATCAGGAAGGAGGAGGAGATGCGTGTCTGATTGTAAGTTCCTGTCTGTGTTTGTGCTGTGCTGACATGTGACCTGCTTCTCCCGTCAGATCCATCGATGCAGCACCAGTATAACCTTCTCGCTGCTGTCGGCGTGGTTGTTGGGCGCGTACTCCTCCGACATGCACATCTCCACCCAGCGCCACTCCAGAGGCACCAAACTCCGTAAACTCATCCTCTCTGACGAGCTCAAGCCCGTCACAACCTCCTCCAGCGTAAACACTCCACGAGCAGTTTCGGCATCAGACAGCCCAGCATCCTCGCCATTGCACCGCCGCTGTCATCGGAGACACCACAGCAGTAACGTGGAGGCCTCGCCGTCGCCCGGCGCTGCTCAGGACAGCTCCGTTCCTGGGGACGTAGAGGTGTTTGTTTCCCCGTCCAGGAGGACCCACCAGAGGTCCAAATCAGATGCCACCACAGCAAGCGGCGGGTCGAGCGCCGGCCTCCGGCGCACGGGGAGCAACCCGAAGGTGGAGGCGGTCCATGAGGAGGTGAGGACACGTCTCTGTTGCTCTGTGGGGATCAGAGGCGTTGATCTGCTGGTCGATCAGGTCAGTTTATTCTTCCAGACATGGAAGTCATGTGTCCGTCTGGCGTTACAGGTGGATCTGTGGCCACTGGTTGTTCGGTGTCACTGGTACCACTGGAGTTACTGGTTGTTCTACTAGTTCTGTTGCTGGTTATGGGCCTTGACCTTCACGTAGTTGTTTCGTTGAATGTAAGAGGAAAAGTCGTCATTGCTGTGATCATTCCGGAGCCGTCGAGCTCCGCCGTTCAGCTGAACTGCCACATTCTTGGCTGACGGTTCAGTCACGTGCAAAGTTGTTGCAACGTGATTGGCTGAGAGCCACATTGGGTCATTCCTGCCATTTGCGAGGGAGAGAAAACACTCTTATTATCACCGTGTGTCCCAGAGATCCTTCAAAATAAAACTAATGAGCTCTTTATGATCCGATTTGTTATCAGAGGAGAAGAGAGAGTTCCTGCCTGGTCAACGAGCAGGTGGCCGCATCTCAACGTCTGCGGCCCAAAACAATTGAGGACAAAAACGTGTCTGGCCTTTTTTCTTGACAAGTAAACTGAAAACTTAAAAAATAAAAACCCTGGAGACAACGAGGCAGCCAAACTCAGCAGCTGATCTCAGATTAGCCGACAGTTTCTGGTTCATCAGCAGAAGAAGCACTTATCAGCGCCACGATGAAAAGATCTCCTATAGATCCCGTGTCATGTGACGGGTTTGTAGGGTTCAAGTGACCTCATGCGTGTTTATCTCCTTCAGAACGGAATCAAATTTTTGTTTGCATCTTGTTGACTCTCCAGGTCACATGGGACAAACACTGGTCTTCTTCTCTTAACATGTTGAGTTTTAACAACCTGATCAGATGAGACAAAATTCATGGTTAGTGCAAATATAGCAGGAAGTGCACTTCCACAATAAAAGTATGGCTGCTGTTTAACCTCGGGGAGTGAAATGTGAGATTTAGGGTGTTTTTGACTGTAAAAACCTGGTTCCTTGTTTTCATCACAGTGTTTGCTTACGCAAAGAATCAGATCAGACATCTGATCCGCCCTGAGGAGCTGAGGCAGGAAACAGTCAGACATGTGACTCCTGGCTGTCCAGGTGTCAGGTTGCCGCGGTGATGGAGAGGAGGAGGGGGAGATTGAAGAGCGGGCGATGGCTGATGCAGGATGCCGATATTTTTGTGTTAGTTTTTCTGATCACGTCCAAGAATTTTATAAGAAAGACACAACAAAAAACTGCACAGGCCCCTAGTGATGACATCATAGTTCTGGATGGAGCCGTGACGAGGTGGCCCGTTGAAAGATGTAAATTCATTCATGTACAACATGGAGGTGAACTCACGCGTGTACTTGGAAGTCCACAACAAATTCTCCTGATGCAAAGTTTAGACCTTTTCCTCACGAGTGTTAAACCTGGTGAGGCCCTGCGTCCACTGCAGTCATGTGACCTGCGAGGAGAAGCTGACCTGTTCTCTGGAGACAAAAGCCTGGTGTCAGTGGGATTGTAGGCCAGTGGGAGGGGCTTTAAAACAGGAAGCACAAAGGTACGCTGGGTCTTTTCAAAATATCCAACAAGCTGATACATCTAATGGAGGTTGGAGTTGTGTGAGGTTGGTCTGATGAGCCCATGAAGACGGCGCTCGGAACAGGTGAAGGTGAGCGTTTCCCTCCACCTTCGAGGGAACGTTGGAACCTCCAGTCAGAAGTAGAACGGTGCCAGTTGGTAATCAGCTGATGATGAACTGGACCTGGACCTGACCTGGACTGGTGCCGTCTGGTCTTTGTGAGCCACTGCAACAGGATGTCATGCCGTCACGTGTACAGTGACATCATCGAATGGCTCCCGCATGTATGACACCACGTCCCTCCTGCTGCTGTTCTCTGATCTGATTACTAGCTGCGTCTGTAGCCGCCTGGTGCTGAGCGGCTGATGTACAGAGAGCGTTGCTCGTGAGAGTAACCAGTTGATCAGTGGAGCCGATGAACATGTTGCTCGTGTTTGTGTTTGATGCTTGAAAGGCTTCAGGTTCAGAGTCGCTGGTTGATGTAAATTCCAGCTGTTTCCTCGTCATGTGACCTTTCAAATGATTAAAGTCGTTTCCTGCCGTCTGAGTTTCTTCTGGAGAGTGAAGCGGTCCGTTCCTGTCTCTGTTGGTTCTGCAGAATCTGGGTCACATAAACATCTTCACCCTCCTCTCCTGTCTTTTATTTCCTCCCCAAACGTTTCCATGTGTCCGACCCCGGAGCTGCCAAACCACGCCCCCTCAGCGCTGCTCCTGGGTGGAGGCGTCTGGGGGAGGAAGGATCATGTGGCACTCAAGCCGCCTCTCGGTCACATGACTACAGCAGAGACAGAAATGATGCAGCAGCTCAGGAAGACCTGAAATATGAGTCAGAGCGCTGTCAGTGAACGCAGCCTCCCAGCTGCAGTTTCCATGGAAACCAGTTGTCAGCGTGGCGCTGTCTGGTGGACAGACATCATCAGAAGTTTTGCTTCATCTTCTTTCCTCTGGAATTTATTTTACAATGAAAGAAACAAAACTGTTAATGAAAGCAAATGAAGTAAAATATCAGTTGTGCAAATGAGTCAGAACGCCCTGAAAGAGGCTGGCGCTGGCGCCGATGCAGACGCTGGCGTCTCCTCTGACTGGTCCATGTTGTTTGCAGCCGGATCGCCTGCGTCCTCAGCGGGAGTTTGTCAAGTCTCTGCTGGGCATCGGGAAGCGTCTCGCCACTCTGCCCACCAAAGAGCAGAAGACCCAGCGACTGATCTCCGAGCTTTCGCTGCTCAACCACAAGCTGCCGGCGCGGGTGTGGCTGCCTACTGCCGAGCACCAGCACCACGTCTGCCGGATCCCCCACACGCAGGCCGTGGTTCTCAACTCCAAAGACAAGGTGAGCGGACGCACACCAGACGCCAGAACAGCTGTGATCAGCATCTGGTTGACTCTGTTTGGTTTGTGGTCACATATCAACGGACCTCTGCTGGACTTGGTGCTCATTAGCAAAGGTAGCATGCTAACATCCTGACTTTACTGATTTGTAAAACAAGAACAAAATGTCAAATCTGCTGATCTGATCAGTTGTTTGGTGGATTTTGATGTTTGTAAAGATACTGAAGGTCTCCATGTTTGCAGATGATGACTTGTTTTCTGTTAATTACAGGAGCTGCATGCTAACGTGCTTTATTCTACCACACATTATGTTGACCAGCTAGCTTGGAATGCTAATGTTTGTTAATTAGCAGTCAGCAAAGTTTTTCAGGTGTTTTCCCTTAAAGTGAGAATTTCAATTTTTAACTTAAAAGTAAAGCTTTTATTGGCTGGAACTCAAAAACCAGTTCAACAACCTTGGCAGCATTGAAGCTGCGATGAAGATGATGATGAAGGTCGTCTTGTTTTGAGGCCAGAGGGAATATTCGTCTGCACGTCTCACAATCATGTTCATTCTGTCCCTCTTCACCAGGCGCCGTACATCATGTACGTGGAGGTCCTGGAGTGCGAGAGCTTCGAGACCTCTGCCGTTCCGGTTCGGATCCCAGAGACCAGGATCCACTCTGCTCGGTCCGCTGAGAACCTGGATTGTGGAATCAGCGCGGCAACTAACGGAGGCGGTGGTGGAATGACGTCAGAGCATCGGACAGGAAGTTTCTCCACTGTCCCAAACTACGACAACGACGACGAAGCTTGGGCCACCGACGACATCGGTCAGCTGCAGGTGGAGGTATGACATCTCGTGGTTTCTCCTCCTGAACCTGAGCGACTCCTGAAGGTCAGTTAGAGGACGTGAGGAAGAGCCACTGTGTACTCGACTAAAAGAGGAGAAGAAGAAATTCAAACTCCACTGAACTGTTTGATTGTAATGAAAAGATACATGAAATGCTGGCGTGTTGAGATCTGTGACTGCATGATGCAGCTCTAACGTGTGTGTGTGTGTGTGTGTGTGTGTGTGTGTGTGTCTGTCTGTCTCAGATGGAGGCTCAGACCAGCAGCAGTGACAACATCAGTCAGTTTTCAGTTGACAGCATCACGAGTCTCGAGAGCAAAGAGCCGGTGTTCATCGCCGCTGGAGACATCAGGTAAACATCCCAGGCCCCGCCCCTAAACAGAACCAGCCCCCCCAGCTGTACATGAAGTTAGTATTTTTAAATGTTGTTCAGACCTTCATTCTCAAAATGTCCTCACAAACATATCTGTGTTGCTGTTATTCCTCAGACGGCGTCTGTCAGAGAACCTCGCTCACACGCCGACCTCCTTCAGGAGGGACCCTGAGGACCCGTCAGCCGTGGCCCTCAAAGAACCCTGGGAGGAGAAAGTCAGGTGGGTTGTTTGCTGCTTCGAGCTGAACCCTCCACACAGTTTCTGGTGGCTCCTGACGACACCAAAGAGCATCCTCAGACGTCTTGTCATCAGAAGCAGCCGGTTCATAAACCCGGCGCTAGCGGCGGGAAAAAGTTTGACCATTAGAGGTGTGTGTGCGTGTGTGTGTGCAGGCGGATCCGTGAGGCGTCTCCGTACGGTCACCTGCCCAACTGGCGGCTGCTTTCAGTTATTGTGAAGTGTGGAGACGACCTGCGCCAGGAGCTGCTGGCCTATCAGGTCCTGAGACAGCTGCAGGTATGACATCATAACCCCCGTGACATCATAACTCCCAGACATCATGGCACTGTTGGCCTTCACTCTCTCTCTCCCAGGTAGAGTGAGAGACTCTACACTCCATCCATCCGTCCTTCCATCCATTTTCTACCTCTTATCCATTAAGGGTGGGGGGTGGAGCCTATCCCAGCTGACATTGGTTGAGAGGCGGGGTTCACCCTGGACGGGTCACCAGTCCGTCACAGGGCCATCAGGAGCAGTTAGGGGTTCAGTGTCTTGCTCAAGGACACTTGGACGTGGTCACCAGGGGGAAGTGAGGGACGGCCACTCCACCTCTGAGCCACGCCCCCTGGACTCATGAACTCTCCATCTTTTTCCTAAAACCTTTTTAGAAGTTTTTTTTTCCGAACATTTTCATTACAGAGGGTTTGTAGAAGAAAAATTGAACGTGTCAGAAGATCGAAGCGTGTTTCCTGGAAAAAAATCAAATCATTTTAAGACAAAACATGTTTTTATTGGCTTCGGGGTTTATTTCCATCTCTCGCTCATTGTTTGCACGGCTTCATCTTCCACAGCTTCTCTTGTGCATATTTGTGGGCTTAGATGTGTAGTTTTCTGTCACACGCTGCACGACAGCGCCCTCTACCACAGGACAGTGAACACTGATTGCCAGAAATGGCGGGGAAGAGTTAAACATGAGAGATTCAGCACATTAAGGTCACATTGTCACTCTGACGCCAGCGTGATGTGTGTTTGTGTCGTCAGTCCATCTGGCAGCAGGAGCGAATTCCTCTGTGGATCAAACCCTACAAGATCCTGGTGATGTCATCGGACAGCGGCATGATTGAACCCGTCCTCAACGCCGTCTCCCTGCACCAGGTACGTCAACGCACACGCTGGATTCTCGCGTGACCTGATGCGAGGAAATGTCTGGAACTCACCTGGCTGGTACATTTCCTGTCTCCAGGTTCGTAAGCAGAGTCAGCTCTCGCTGCTCGACTACTTCCTGCAGGAACATGGCAGCTACACAACCGAGGCGTTTCTGACGGCCCAGAGGAACTTCGTGCAGAGCTGCGCAGGATACAGTCTCATCTGTTACCTGCTGCAGGTGAAAGACAGGTGAGACACAGGCGTCAAAGGACGACATCATGGAAGCGGGTGCTTTTAGCTCTGAATAAGCTTAGCAACAGAACGTCAGAGCATCGATGTAGACCCACTGAAGGCCAACTCTCTCTCTCCTCGCTCCTTGGGGCGTTCGGCTCACAGCGCACCAGAGAGGTGGACCACAAGAAATGAAAGGGAGCGAATGAGGTAACGTAGCTGATGTGGCCGACCACGAGACCGCGTGGTCCAGTACTTGCACTGTGTTTGGCCAGTGCCAACAGAGCGTGTCAGAGACGAGGTGTGTTTGTGGTCCAACAGGAAGTGGTCATAAAGGAGATGAGGTGTGTTTGTGGTCCAACAGGAAGTGGTCATAAAGGAGATGAGGTGTGTTTGTGGTCCAACAGGAAGTGGTCATAAAGGAGATGAGGTGTGTTTGTGGTCCAACAGGAAGTGGTCATAAAAGAGATGAGGTGTGTTTGTGGTCCAACAGGAAGTGGTCATAAAAGAGATGAGGTGTGTTTGTGGTCCAACAGAAAGTGGTCATAAAAGAGATGAGGTGTGTTTGTGGTCCAACAGGAAGTGGTCATAAAGGAGATGAGGTGTGTTTGTGGTCCAACAGGAAGTGGTCATAAAGGAGATGAGGTGTGTTTGTGGTCCAACAGGAAGTGGTCATAAAAGAGATGAGGTGTGTTTGTGGTCCAACAGGAAGTGGTCATAAAGGAGATGAGGTGTGTTTGTGGTCCAACAGGAAGTGGTCATAAAGGAGATGAGGTGTGTTTGTGGTCCAACAGGAAGTGGTCATAAAGGAGATGAGGTGTGTTTGTGGTCCAACAGGAAGTGGTCATAAAAGAGATGAGGTGTGTTTGTGGTCCAACAGGAAGTGGTGGTGTCAGGGACGAGGTATTGTGACACAGAGTTGTTCCTCTAGACTGGGGTTAGACTGATCCTCAGGACTCTGCGGCTCCGTCTAACTCCTGATTGTGTCTCCGTCTTCATCTGCAGACACAACGGAAACATCCTGCTGGACTCTGAAGGTCACATCATCCACATCGACTTTGGCTTCATCCTGTCCAGCTCTCCTCGTAACCTCGGCTTCGAGACGTCCGCCTTCAAGCTCACCTCGGAGTTTGTTGACGTGAGTAGCCAGTTCCAGCCGGCGGGTCAATCTGGACCTGATGGCTCACAGGCTTATGAAGGTTCTGGTTGCTAAGAGGCGCTGGCAGACAGTCAGTCCGGTGTTTGAGGTGTGTTTAGGACTGCGAGCAGTTTGACACACTGGCTGGTGCTCATGTGTCGCAGGTGATGGGCGGTCTGGACGGAGACATGTTCATCTACTACAAGATGTTGATGCTTCAGGGTTTGATCGCCGCCCGGAAGCACATGGAGAAGGTCCTGCAGATCGTGGAGATCATGCAGCAAGGTAACACACACACACACACACACACACACTCGCTCTACAGAGATTCTGTCAGTCCTGAAATCACGACCCTCCAGCTAACAATCACGCAGCAGGTGAGGGTGGAGCTCTGACCGCTGCCATGGAAGGCCGACCCTCAAGGAGAACCCGATGTGATGTTTGTGTTCATCACTTCAGAGTTCTTGTTTGACTCCTGCGTTGTTACTTTGATTGTTCACCGTTAAAACTAACCAGCAGTGAAGGTCCTGGTCCGTCCTCCTGACTGGACCCGGGGCTGGACCGCGGGCCTCCTGGAGAACCATGACGTGCGTCTGTTTGCTGAGTCTCTGGAGCTGCTGCTTCTTCTTCTCTTGTTTCTTCTTCTTCTTGTTTCACAAGTCCAGTCCTGTACCTCATGTCAGCGAAAACTGATTGCCGGAAAGTCTCATCAGTTTTTTCTTTTGTGTTAACTTCCCGGTCATGTGCCCCCCCACCTCCACCCCCCAGGGTCCCATCTGCCCTGCTTCCACGGCTCCAGCACCATCCGCAGCCTGAAGGAGCGCTTCCACATGTCCCTGACGGAGGAGCAGCTGCAGCTGCTGGTGGAGCAGCTAGTGGACGGGTCCATGCGCTCCATCACCACCAAACTCTACGACTCCTTCCAATATGTCACCAACGGCATCATGTGACCTGGAGGCGGAGTTAAACGTCTCCCACAATGGGCAATTTCCTCTTTTCTGCTCGACTGAAGTTTACTGGATTTATTTTCTCGTTCGTCTCGCTGATGCTGCATTCAGGTGCCACTGGGAAAATGCAGTATCTGTGGAGGAACACTAAACTGTCTGGAAGCATCCAGATGTTGCTACCTGACAGGAACTTTTACTGGGTTCTACTGGATTTCATTCTGCAGCAGAACGTTTGAGCTCGATGGTGAGCGCCCCACGCCGAGCGGGAGGCGTTTATCGTTTAACTCTGATGCTGAAACAATTTGCTGCCGACCAAAAAGTCGACTCATCAGATGAATGGACGCTTGGGTCCTGGTCGACGGGGAAGTTTTGATGTTTTTGTGAGACTTTGCTGAAGTTGTTAGGGGAGAAGTGACATCACATGACCTCATTTAACGAATTCGTCCCACGTGACTTCACACATCCTGAAGGTCCGTCAGCTCATTCAAAATCTAGAACAGTCTGATTCGTGTAGCAGACCTGAAAACATTCGTGTTCCCGTATTTATGACTCGGCATCTCGTTTTCACAGTAAAATTTATTTAAACTTTTTTCGAAACGTCCAAGATGTGAATGCTGTTTTTGCAGTGAAGTTTAACAGAAACTTCCAGAATAGAAAAAAACCCTTGAAACTGCACTCTAAAACATATCAACGAGAACTTTTTATGAAAGAACAAAAACAATTAATTTAATCTCCAACTGTTGGTCAGCAAATGAAAGCGGTGTGAAACTCTGGATCCTGGTGGTGAAACTGCAACCCGTTTCAGCTGAACCGTCGCGTCAGAGGCCGATGAGGACTGGCGTGAACGCCAGCAGGTCGCCAGCATGCAGCGCTGCGTTTGTTCTTGAAGAACAGAAGCAGAAAAACTCCCTGTGAAGCACAACGTGACCTCCGTGTTGTTTTTTCACTCAGCGGTTTTTCTGTCCCTTTGGCACAAAGAAAGAAAAGACTGAAACATTTTCACTCTTTGTGAGACGACTTCCTCCAGATGTTTCATTTCAGTGGATTTTTTTATTTTCACCAGACATTTTTCACAAATCAGAAAAATTTGAACATTCGCATGGTTGCACTTTTTTTTTCCACACTAAAAATGTTTGTCGTTTCTTACAAATTTAAGTCGCCGAGTCTGAAACAGTTGGGCTGAATCCCTGTGGGCCTCAGCTGGGTGTTGAGATTCACCCTAACCAGGCGTATTAGCTTACTAGAGAGTAGCATTGGCAGCTAACTTTGTGTCACCTAACGCTAGCAGTATGTCTTGATGCTAGCAAACCTGCGCCGCAGCCGTCGGTAAACATTCATGCCAACAAACGTGGTCAATTTTAATATCAATATAGTTGCTAACAAGTACGCTAACGTTGCTCCACCCACATGCCAAATGTTTTTAACCTGTGAGGAAGAAAAGTTTTTATGAGTTGATGAAACGTCTGGTTTGAAAGAAAAATCGACTGAATATCATCTGTCCATCTATTTAATCCACGTCCGATGAACTCATGTGATTCTCTGGTGTTCTGTGGTTTAACAAAAGTCCTTGTTGAATTTCAAAAGAAAATTGTCATGTTTTCGTGTTTTTTCAGTCGACATGCTCACTACACATCATGTTCAGGATGCTAACAGCAACAAAACTGTACAGTGTGGAATTTTAAAGGAACATTTTCTTGGATGCTTCATCAACGTCTTCAGATGGAGTTTGGAAGTTTCCTCACCGTTTTGAGCCAAAATGGCAGCCAGCTTGAAGGGAAACTCTTTGTTTTCAACAGATTTATGCAACTTGTTGTCCGTGTTCCACTAACTGTACATCTGTATTTAACTCTGAACTAAACATGTGTTACATGTCTGTTACATATATTGTAGATTTAAAAACCGCTTGACATTCGCCCTCCCTGATTGGCTCTTCGATACATTCCTGTGACACCAGCCAATCGGGAGGCAGCTGGCTAAACGAGCAAGACTGATTGTTTCTCCGTTGTGACGGACGGGTCAGTTTTCTTTACGAGATCAGCGATGACCAGTCTCCTGGATATGTGAATGGTTTTTTTTAACTCCACAAAAACTAACATTGTCTTTCTTGTATTGATCAGATGTTTCTAGAAGCTTCGACACTCACGATGATGTAATTGATTCTTCCAGTGGCTTTATTCCAGTAAGATACAGCTATCAATCAACGTTGGCTGAGAATCAAGGCCATTATTCGTGTCTTTACAGAGTAGCGGCAATGAGCTTTGAAATTTCTCAAATCTTCTCGGTCGGCAGTCTGGGATGAAGTAATCAAATAATTGATTTGACACGTTTCGGAGGTTGTCTGGTGACGTACCACGAACGTTAGCTTTAGCTGAAGTGTCACCAACGTAGGCTGGGTTCAGTCATCGACTGTAAACACTGTCATAGAAGACCAGATGCTAGCCAGCAGGCTAAACGCTGCTCAGAGCGACTGTCACAGCAGAGCAGTGGCCTGTTGACCTTAGCTAACAGGCTAATTAGCGAGCTAACAATTTCTTCTGGCAGTGTTTGTAGAGCACCTTTGTCATGTAAATGATTAATTATCAACGCAGGGAATATTGATGACAGCAATTTGGTGTAATGTTGAATAGTTTAGAAGAATATGAACTTGAGCTCTGATGCTAGTTTGCTAGCTCTGATTTATCACTTGAATCTGAAGGTAGTAAAAAACCAAGTCCTGACATTTGACTAAGTTTGTTTGCTGTTAAATGATGTGAAATGGAACTCTCCTCCTTCCAGAGGTTTTGTTTGGCAGAAGCTTTTTTTTAATCATGTTGGCTGATATATGTTTTATCACTATAATACAGCTAGTAGCTACATAACCACAGAGCTGCTAACTAGTTAGCTAGTGCTACTTGAACTTAATCATGGAAAATTTGTTCCCAAATGGAACTTTCTCGATCATCTTTAAATCATTTTCACTGATAAATTAATTAATATTCACCTGCTGTTCATAATTATCAATAGCAGACAGTAACATTTGATACTGGAATAAAGTCACTGCTGTCACTGTCGTATGATTGACAGCTGTCAGTGAAGGGATTTTTTGCCTTTTTGGACCACTTTTGAAGAGAAGCACAGATCACGTGATTGTCCGCTAGCCGTTAGCCTGCCAGCCGTTAGCTGTTAGCCTGCTAGTTTATCCAGAGCTCAATTGAGCAGCAGCTGTGACTAAAGTTTACCAGTCGAATGATTTGGACAGCGACTACGTGCTCCGTCCTTTCCTTTGTGAATTTGTATGTAAATGAAGTGAGTTTGTTTTCCTGTGAGAAAATCGATGCCTTGAGATGTACAGACGGTACAAACTCTTTATCAATGCAACCGGAGCGGGGACGGCGTTCTAAGTGCTTTTATATGGTATCTGCCTACGTTCACACTGCAGACATCGTGGCTCAGTCTGATTTACCGGGGGCGAACAGCTCAAACCACAGAATCTGATTGACTTGCAATCTGACTTCAGTCTGAACAGTCGAGCCTTGAGACGGTTTAGGATCTACTTCTTCTGTGGTGTTTACTTTGGCAGCTGGCTGACCAGCCGTTGTGTGCTGCTGCCACCTACTGGTCTCTAACATCTGCAGGGCAGCATGCTGCGTGACATCGTAGGTGGTGTCCGTCCATGCATGTGACAAACTCCTCATTTGAACAGTGAACGCGAACATCTAAAGCTTGCAGTGTGAACGTGGCTGTTCAGCGGCTCAGAGGCGGGGCTCAGGCCCGTCGTCTTTTCCTCGTCACATTTTCACAAGAGCAATAACTTTGCTGGTAGCAAACATGAATCCAGACGTAACCACTAGCACCTGATCCTCGGTGTTAGCGACCATCCACTTCAGTGACAGAAGAAACCACTCGCGAGTTTGAAACTCGTCTCTGCGACTGAAACCTTTCATTGCCTTCTTTCTTCCTTCCATCAGCTCAAGAATTTCAATGTGAAAACTCTTAAGTGCATTTATTCTAATTGAAAATCGGTTTTGTGTTGTTTGTAAAGGATCCTTGATATGTTTCATTTTTGTTGGTACTAAACACTAAACCATTAAAGCTGCACGGGGCTCCTCCACTGTCTGGTGACTTCCAACAACACGCACAAGAACCACAAACCCTTCTGATGGCGCGGCATCTTCCCGCCTCTCACAGCCGTCTCAGGTGAAGCGAGTTGCTTCGTTGGCTGGATGATTGTTTGCGTCTTCACCTGAAGTACACACGTGACCTCAGCGCTCACTGCAGTTTTAGTGGACAAGGACGGCCGTGACTCCAGTTCGCAGCTCTCGACTCCTTCAAACGCGGCGGTCAAGGCTCATCAGGTTTTTTAACGAGGTTGTCAGGTGTGATTGAATTTAACCCTGCTGACCTCAGACTGACGTAAACAACAACAAACCAGTCGCCACACCAGGAAATCGTTTAGAGTTGCTCTTTACTGACAGCGTGACATCATGACAAACTCAAGGCCATTAAACCAGAACCTGTTTTCACACTCGTCCAGGGGCATGATGGGAACGTTCCAGAACCCAGTTAGCAACATCAGATTAGAGAGAACATTTATCACCTGGATTAAGAGTTTGATCCAATGTGGCTTCATCAGTTGACATCAACTTCCTGTATCAACCTGGTGAGAGACGACCAGCAGCGTTCAGCTGGGGAGCAGCAGGTCAGAGTCGCCGACCTCTCCTCCATCTGGATGACTTCGTTTCTTTTCCAGACAAAAACTTCAATGTTTCAGTTCAGTGAAACACACATCTTAATATTATGAAATCGTACATAGAACACTTCTTGATTAGCTAGTTGACGTCATGTGACACTTTGACCTTCTGGAATAAAATCCAGTTTCTCTCCACGGAGCCAAGTTAGCAGCCGACCAATCACGCGGTGGGCAGCTGCATCTTGTGACCCCGAAGCAAGCGAACGCTTGGCTGGCGTCAGCTTCTCAAACGGAAACACGGCAAAGACGTTGTTGATGTTTATTAGATCGATACGTGTGTGTGTGTGTGTGTGATTAACCTGACAACACACACTCAGCAGGAACCCGTCACAAAGTGGATTTTCTTACAAACACGTTGAACGTGGAAGCATCTGAATGACACGTCCATGGCGGCGCCACCCGTCCATCAGAAAGCGCTACAATTTGGCATTGAGCTGGACGGTTAGAGAGAGTGTGTGTGTGTGTGTGTGTGAGAGAGAGAGAGAGACGGGTTTGGTAGTTGAGGTGAGGATGGAGGCAACAATGACAGTCTATAAGAGGATGCAGTCAGAATCCTTGTCTCGCCTGCGGGCTCCACCCAGCTGTGACCCCTGACCTCTGACCTGGAAACATGACAGGACACCGTCACCATGACAACAGACTTCCAACTGGCAGATACTGACCGAAGGGTTAACATCTGAGGGGGCGACGGCCCGTCAGTGGGGCTCCAGAAGCGTCGTGTTACCTGCTGTGGCGCCTGCAGGGGCCCCTGCGGTGGCGGCGGCGTCTGCTGCTGCTGCTGGTACTCCTCCTGCTGCAGCTGGCGGGCAAGCTCCAGGTCACTGAGGGGCCCCGGGGCCCCGCCCTGCTGCTGCTGCAGGGACACCGCGACCAGGTAATCCTGAAACATGACACAAAACCCCTGTGAGCTCGGTGGTTCCAGGTCAGCCACTCTCACCTGCCGTCACTCACCTGGTCGATCTGTCTCTGCTGCTCCTGGGCTGACGGCGGCAGGTCGGCAGTGGGCGGAGCTCTCTGAGGAGGGTGGCACAGTCTGAAGTCGGAGTCACAGAAGTTTCCATCTCCCTCAACGTTGTGGAGCGACTCCCAGACCAGACCCTCCTCCTGCAGGAAGCCCTGGTCCGTGACCAGCAGGTACAGGTGACCCTGCCACCCACACAAACACAGTCAGCCAACGCCAAGATTGGTGACATCAGCAGTCATCTCGTAGTCGTGAACAGATGATCATTGATGACGCCGATGCTTCCGCCAGCTCCTCTGTGCTGTCTAGAGTTTCAGCTGTGTGGCTGCTACGTCTCACAGCTCATGAGGCTGGTCTAGAGTCAGTTAGCCACTGGCTGGCAAAGAGGACGGAGCCTGTGGCCACTACACAGCTAAACGAGCCAAATATCCGACAGACAGACGAAGGTGACAGATGCTCATGTTATGTGTGTGTGCGCGCCACCTTGTGTTTGATCATGGTACTGAAGTGGTTGTTTCTGAAGAACACCGAGATCTCTCCTTCCTTGGCTGTGGTGTTCAGCTCACACAGGCCGTGGTAGGACAGCTGCGTCGCTGTCGACTCCAGGAACTGCTCCGCTACCAGACCTGCACACGCGTGTTTTATCCTTTAGAACACATTTAGTGAGATTGAGCAGGCGTGTGTGTCTGTGTGTTGGTTTCACCTTCGCTGACTCGGCTGCTGTCAGCCGAGTGTTTGAAGTCAATGATTTTCTCCACCAGCTGATTGTAACTCAGTTTCCCCACTGATGCCACCATCTCTGGACTCTGCGCGCGCGCACACACACACACACACACACACACACACACACACACACACACACACACACACACACACACACACACACACACACACACAGTTTGAGGGAAGTTAGGTGAACGTGAGCATGAGCATTGCCTTTATCCTGGACAGTTGTTAGCATGAATGCTAACGATGTTTTGTTCATGTTAGCATCTTTGTCACCTGCGGGTCGACCAGCCAGCCGTGGTACAGCGGGATGTCCAGCAGGTCGAACACGATACACTCTGGCGTGTACTCGAAGTCCGTCACTCCTGTGAAACGAACGTTGACATCCAGGCCAGTGGAGAGTTTCGGCAGCACCGCCATGGCATCACTCATGTTCTGACACACACACACATTTATTTCTACATCCTATAAAATTGTACTTGTAGAACACTTTTTATACAAACAATATTACACAAGCAGCGTGTGTGTGTGTGTCTTTACCTGCTGGAAGTTCAGCTCCATCCCATCAGCCTTTTCTCTAGGTGTAACAGCCAGCACACACTCCCCTGGAACACAAATACAGACACACACACACACACACAGCTGTGATCATGTGACATTCTCAGGTATCACTGATCACCTGAGCAGGTTGAACAGGAAACAGAATCATCCTGGCTGAAGATGCACCGATTGATCGGACACAGACCAGAATCACTGGCCGGCCGGTCAGTGACGCGTCCCGATTCCTCGCCGGTCACTTGTTACCCGACTACGGCCTGACGTTGACGTGGCTGAATATTTGAATCAGCCAGAACTGGTGTCAGCAGGCCACAGCAACAACAAGATCAGACATGCAACAGGTCTCTAAAACTGACAGCTGATTGGCTGTGTGAAGTTACCCAGGTGAGCCATCAGGTCCTCGGTGGTGATGACTTCAGTCTGAGCAGGAAGCTTCGCCTGAACACACACACACACACAAGGTTATTTTTGTCATAGTTTAATAATTGTTTGATGCGTTGCTCGCCACCAGCATGGTCACCTTCCAGCGAAGGAAGAGCGTGTTCATGATGGCCAGCAGGGGGCAGGGTCCGTTCTCACTCTGCGTGATGATGGGCGTCTTCTTCTCCTTCCAGGTAATCCACTTCACCAGGTAATACACTGGCATGGATGGGGCAGTGTCTGGTGCTGTGGAGGCGGCGGGAGCAGCAGCAGCTGCGGAGGCAATGGCTCCCCCTGTGGCCAGCAGGAGGACTGCAGTCAGACACAGGAAGCAGCCGCAGACGAAGTCGGGCAAACAACCAGAACCAACAATCCATTAATGAGGCGACCAATCAGTGTCAAGAAACATCTCACCAGCAGCCTCTGGCGCCTCGTCCTCCTTCAGACTGGGGACGTCGGTGGACGGGGAGCAGCCCTCCACCCCCAGAGCCGAGTAGGACGAGGACAGACCGTCGTCCACATCCAGGGAGTTTCCGGCAGCTGTGAGACTGTCTGAGAGCTCCAGGCTGGGAATGGAGAAGGACGCCGAGTCGGTGGACTCGCGCTGGTCATCGGAACCACCCGCTGTCGCCATGGAGGAGCTTTCCTCCAGCTCCACCTCCAGACCTGCAGAACACCACAGACCAGGCTGAGGCCCCGAGGACGCCGGCACAGAAATCACCACCAAGACCAAAGCTGACGCGGGGCTTCCCCGGAGGAAGGAACTCCACACCCACTGAGCTCTCACATTCAAATATTTCATGGTGGAAAAAATTGTATTGAATGGCGCTGATGGCCTGTGGGGTCAGAGGTCACTGCAGTCATGCTTTAAGCGTGTGATGTTGGCGTGCTGATGCCCAAGCAGGCACTCACCTGACTCCCCTCTGTCCACGACGCCCTCAGGCTTGATGTGTGCAAGCAGAGCAGACAGAGACTCTTCTTCTATGGTTGTCATGGTCCCGGTTTCTGACGACACAGGTGACGTCTCCGGTGGCGTCTCCTCTTCCTTCAGGACGCCGGCGGACAGGGGACTGTTGGCGGTGCCATTGCTACTTGGCGCTTGGGATCCCCCTGTTGTCAAGGTTACCACGAGTTCTTTGGCGATGCCTCCTGCAGTGAGAGACGAGTCCTCGCTGTTGTGTTGGGTCAACATGGCGGCTGCTGTTGACTCTGAGCCGTCATCAGCCATGATCAGCTGACGTGTCAGAAGAACACAGAGCTGAACTCCTGCGGTTTGAGAGCAAGTGTAGAAAATAAATTAAGACACGGATGCCGTCATGTGACAATCACGCCTTGATGTGGGACGTTTGATACTGCCACTCCTCAGAGTTCAAAATCCAGGTTCGAGATCAGGTGTGGCGGCGGCGGCAAGCAACAGCTGGAGTTCCATTGTGATCCTGTCTCTCTCTCAGTACACAAAAATGACAAGAGTCTCAAAAACAACCACATCCAACTTCGTCTCCCCTTTTCAATTAAAAAGTGAATTCAAGGCCAGGGAGTGTCCTGCAAAGGTCCTCGCCGCTCCCACTGACAGGAAGTGGTCAGCAGGTCGCAGCTGTCAGCCTGTCACTCGTCATCTTCAGAGCAAACACGCAGCTGAGGAGAGACACAAGAGGACAAATCAGACTCAGGAATGCGTCAAGAACGTGACAGCAAAGCAGTTTCATGTCTAACGAAGCTCAAACAGAGGAAGACTAGCAGAGGTGCGTTAGAGGCGGAGACTCCTCCTCGCCGTCAGACAGCGTTAGGAAATCGTTCTGTAAATGTCCGTCAAACCTGCCATCTGATGGCGTCAGGTGACTCAGTCAGTGACTCTTCAGAGGTCAGACTCAAACTCTGTTTTACCGTTGGATATCTGGACTTTTTGTCCAAAAACACCGACCTTATGCACTGCGAGCGATGACGGGATGAACCCAGCAGAGGTCAGCGTGCTAACATCACCACGCTAATGCTAGCTGGGCTGAGGAAGCTGAACTACAGAGTCTTTGTTTAAACTGGAATAAATTACCAACCTGCAGGGACCAGAGAGCGTTGGGCCTGCATCAAAGGTCCCATTGACTGTTTACACCGATGCAGGATGTAAACAAACAACTACAAACCTGCTCTGACAGTGATACAAGAACACTGATGAGACAAACAGGTCCAGTTGGTTCTTCACTGGCTTGTCCTCAGAAGCGTGCTACCATACTGACCATCATAGCATCATAGAGATCACCATCGGTCCAGAATCACGAGTTCTGGGATGGGTGTGTGTGTGTGTGTGTGTGTGTGTGTGTGTGTGTGTATGTAAGCTACAGGAATAACAGGCTCATTAGCTAAGAAGGTATGCAACACATATACCAGCCTGACAAGTTCTTGTGTACCTCTATTTATCTGTTGAAGGAGCATAGCTAGGCTAGCAGAATCAGTCTTCCTCTGGTCTTTGTGTTAACCAGGTTATGCATGGGCAAGGCAAAAACAACTAAATAAATCAGACAAAAATCTGTATCCAAGGGTCCTCATGGCAGGCTGGACGCTCCTGTGACTCGCTATCACTCACAAAGTGGTATTGCAACTCTGTGCGGACCAGAACAGCTTTACTTCTGGAATGTAAACTCACACACAGCTCCTTTAAATCTCCTTTCCTGTGGACAGCAGAAGAAGTTCAGCTATTACTCTGTTGTGGGTAAAAACTTCAGTGTCTAAAGGTCCTCCAGCTCGCTCAGTTCACCTGTCACACGTCACCACCGGTAACCTCCACACGTCACCGCGGGAATAAACCAGTCTGAGCATCTCCAAGCACATGTAGTGACCGGGAGGAGAGAGGCAGCTCGGGTGAGTCATTCTACGGTCGCAGAAATGCTGCACAGTCACAACAACCTGAGCTGAACACGCAGCGTCACTCTGATGAAACCGGTTCCAGTGAGAAAACGAGCCGGTACCGGTTAGTCCAGGGACTCACCCCTTCACCCCAACACTCATCTCAGCAGAAAGCTAAGCAATAAGCAGCTTAGAACCGCGAAAGTCACTGGGTTAGCGTTAGCACACACGATGCTAGCTCCCAAGCTAACTTAGCCAAGTTAGCTTTTGTTCCTCTGGAAGAAGTAAAATTCTTCGCTGATTAGGATTCAGAAGCGTCACCGGGACGAAACCGCCAGGTGATTCACGCACACCTCAACCTGGCAGGTTTGAGAAGGAAATCACGAGCTGCTCACCAGCACCGGGTCCGGGTTCGGCATCTGCGCTGACACTCATGCTAGCTGTTTACTTTCGAGCGAGGCGCACGAAGGCCACGCCCACTACCGGGTACGCGCAGCCACCGGTGACGTTTTCCGGTCAACTTCCGACTACTGTTCGCGGACTTAGGTTGTAGACACACGCCGTGGCGCCCTGTGTGCAGTGCTGCCTGTTCGTCTCTGGCTCCGTCTCAGCCGCTGCTCGGTGACAGACATGCAAACGGGAGTACAGCTGCCGGGCACTGACGTCCGGAGCCGCCAGGGGCCTCATGCGTTTCACGCCATTTGATTATTGTGCGGAACCTAAAACCCGTTGATTAAATTGTGTGTATTGTTGTGAGCACACGTTCACGACACCACACAACAACACAATGAAACACACGGAAGACAGTGACTCGTGTGTTGTTTTATTTTGTTGCTAAATGTTGCCGTTCGCTTCCGGTCCATTAGGTGGCGGTAATATGAGCTGGACTTTCAACCGCCAGTAAACACCGAAGAAGAAGAAGAAGCGCACGTCCCGGGCTGCGGGCTCAGTCCTGAAGCTTCCTGGAGTCCCGCTGGTCCGCTCGGTGTGGACGTTGTTGTTCCATGAAGGACGAAGTTTGTTTTGTAGCCTCGTCGGTGATTTAGCGAAGTGAATCTAAAGCTAACAAGCTCCTCCGACTGAACGTGAGGAGGGGGCGTGGGGTGAGGGTGAAGGTGGGCAGCCATGGACTGGGTTCGGGTCCCTCCACCGCCCATCTTCGATGTGACACAGCCAGAGGAGTGGCCCAGGTGGATCGAGAGGTTCGAGAGGTTCCGGGTCGCTTCTGGTCTGGACTCCCGGGCGGACGAGGAGCAGGTGAGGACACTGGTCCTCGCGCTGGGAGCCGCAGCTGAGGACGTGATGGGCTCCCTTCACCTGGCGGCGGAGGAGGTTAGCAAGTACCCGACAGTTGTGGCTAGACTGCAAGAACACTTCCTGGTTCGGAGGAACGTGGTTCTGGAACGAGCCAAGTTCAACCGGAGACGGCAGGAAGCGGGAGAGACGGTGGACGGTTTCATCACGGCCCTGCACCGCCTGTCCGAGCACTGCGGCTACGGAGACGCCCTCAACGAGATGATCCGGGACCGGTTCGTGGTGGGTTTGAGAGACAAACAGCTGTCTGAGCTGCTCCAAAGGGACCCGGACCTGACCCTGGAGACTGCGGTGACCCGGGTCCGCCAGAGCGAACCATCGACACAGCAGCGCCAGGGGGCGCCGAGGAGCATCTGTGACGCGGAGGAGGCGCCTTTTGAGGAGGCAGCACCGTATGAGGAGGACTGTGATGGCGCCACAGACACAGGTGAGCCCAGGTGGACTTGGCTATCATGTGCTGACCGCCAGTCTTTGCTCAATTATCTGATATTTTGCTTTCAACCTTTGACCAACTGGCACAAATCAATCACTTGTCTGCCAAAAACACAGTAGACACCAGTACCACCACCACCTCTCTCCCAGTGGCAATAAAACTAATTAAATGTGGCAGCTGTGGCGAGGCCTCTGGACGGCGTCCCAGCAGCTGAACCAACACAGTAGCAGCTTTGACTTTCTGCAGTATTTGATAAAGTTTAAGATAAAAAATAAAAAATTTACGCAGGAAAAAAATTGATATTTTTGCCTCCATCTTTTATTTTGAAAGTACTGTGCTCATGTGCTGCTAACATTCTCAAACCAAACATTTTGTTCTTATTCAGGGGCGTACACGTCCAGTTACCCAGAATCCCCTGGGAGTGGCGGCTCTGAGCAGCAGGACTGTGAGGATGCGGAGCAGGAGGAAGACGACGGTGGTGACTCCCAGCAGCCTCCAGAGAGCAGTGCAGAGAAAGGAGGGAGCCCAGATGGCGAGCTGAGGGCGCCGCCTGGCAAGAGCCTGAAGAAGGCGTACAAGTGCGAGGTGTGTTTGAAGAGCTTCGACCGTCCCTGTCGCCTGCGAATCCATCAGAGGAACCACACGGGGGAAAAACCTTTCGAGTGTCCCGACTGCGACAAATGCTTCAAGAGTAAATCTCTCCTGTCGGCGCATCGGAGGAGTCACGGTGGCGAGCGGCGCTTCTGCTGCCACGAGTGTGGAAAGTGTTTCATTCATAAACAGGCGCTGGTGGAGCACATGAGGACGCACAGCGGCGAGAGGCCCTTCAGCTGTCAGCTCTGCAGCCTGCGCTTCTTTGCCAAGAGCCACCTGAACCGCCACGTGCTCACCCACACAGGTGAGCGGCGGCATCAGTGTGTTGAGTGCGGGAAGTGTTTCCAGAGGAAGGAGTACCTTAGCAGCCACATGAGGACGCACAGCGGCGAGAGGCCATTCAGCTGCATTGACTGCGGCCGTAGCTACAGCGAGCGAGGGCGCATGCTGCGGCACTTGAGGACGCACACTGGGGACAGCAAACGTCACGCCTGCTCCGTTTGCGGGCAGCGCGTGGTGTCAGCCAATCACCTGCAGAGACACATGCAGACGCACAGCGGCGAGCAGCCCCACTGCTGCCCCGACTGCGGCAAACGATTCGCACGCAAAGACAAAATGAGGGAGCACATGAGAATCCACACAGGAGAGAAACCGTACCAGTGCTCGCAGTGCCAGCAGAGCTTCAGGTGGAAGGCGGCGCTCAACACTCACGCTAAGAAGCACCAAGCGCTCGAACTGGAAGAACTGACGGACTGAGCCGGATGACGGGCCCGTTTGTTCACGCAGAGACCCTGCAGCCCCCCGGGTGGTGGATCTTAAAATGGCTGTGACTCAGACGCCATGTTGAGGACAGTCAAGTCTGAACCGGCGAGGCTTGTTTCCGTGTCTCTACTCCTGTAGTTGACTTTAACTGTGGGATCAATCTGATTGGCTGACTCATCAACTGACTCTGTGGGTTTACTTTCCTCATCAAACTGCATTTCCAGCCGCGTGTGTTGAACCGCCGTCATGTTTGTGTCTGGGACGGGTTTCATCTTGCTGGTGATGAACCTGCTGAGGTGGAAATAAAACATCAGAACCTGTCAAACCGTGTTTTTAATTTGGTCACACCCACAAACATGTCAGAAGAATAAACACCCCCACATCAGCTTGTGCAATCGTGTGCGCGTGCAGCAGGTAGGGGCATGCATGTTTCCAACCTTAGGCCTCTGATTGTACAGTTCTAGTTGCCACGGTAGCAAGGCCAGGCCTCTACGGTGGCCACGCCCCACTATCCTGCCAGTGAGTTCAGAGAGACAGGTGAGGTGTCAGAGTCCACTCCATCGACTCATAAAAAGCTGCCGTGACGATGTCATCAGGTTAGTCTTCTGGTGTGACGCGTCTCGCTCCTGTTCGTCCTGAAGCTGCCTCACCTGTATGCCGCCGCCGAGTCTCACCGGTGAGTCGTTAGTAGTTTGTACTCCAAATATTTTTGAAACTGTCGTTCAGTTGTGTTCAACCTCTGTCCTTTGTCTACTTCTGTCAGATAAGAGAAGTTTAAGGAAAGGTCACCTGGACAGCGTGATAAGTCAAGATTGTTCTCAATGTGAGCAAACAAGTCTGGTGTGTTGCTACGGTTACGTGTTCAAGGCCAGTTACTGTCTTTATCAGAGTACATTTCCTGAATACACACATGTTCAGTGTGTAAGAGAGACTTCAGTTAACTCATTTGTCTCTTTTTTTAACTTAGCATAGCATAGTAAATTAGCTTCAAGGTTCTGTCTTAATGATCTTCAACTCTGGAAGAATTAAAAATGGCCTCCAAAATTCTGATTCACTCTTTTTTAAGTGGAAACGTGCCAAAAAAAGGTCTGAATTCGCGCAACAAAAGAAACTTTCGTGGTCATTGCTCATGTCCTCGTGTGTTTGTGCAGGTTTCCTGTGGCCAAGATGTCCGACAGTGGAAGACGTCCGACCTCCAGTGCTGGTGGTTCCCCAACACAGTCGGATGATCCAACAGGTCCTAAACTGCCATCTGCTGAAAGTTGCCCTACTGTAGCTAGAAAATGTTGAACGATAATTCTGGTGATGATCTCAGTTTTTATAATTCTTCAGTTCATGATCCTGTTGTGGTCGTTGCTAAATCCTGCTGCCGTTTCCTCCTCAGGAACCACCCAGCAATTAGCCAATGGTGTATCAAGTACTGGTTTGTACAACTTGGAACGACAGCTGTATGGCCTAAATGACTTCCAACTAGCTAACTTCATGAAGTAGTTCAGACAAGCTAACTGTAGAAACTAGCAATCTGTAAATCCTACAATGTACTCCTAAATAGGATCTATATTATGTACTTAAAAGCAGCTCAGTAGTACATAGCAGAAATTAAATGTGTAAGTACTGGTACCATACTAACTTACTGCAACAGCAACTAGCTAACTGTAAGTAAAGTAGTTCAAACCAGCAAAAACTATACAAACTGGCCTACAAAGTAAGTCAAGCAAACTAACTATATGGAGCAGTTCAGAGTAGCTAAGAATATAAACTAGTAGAAACGGGTAACGTGTAGAGCCAACGAAGTACTTCACACCAGCAAATGTTTTGAAGTAGCTTGTAAACTGTGAATACAGTAGTTTATGCTCTCTAGCTAGCAACTCAACCACAGGAAGAAGCTCACAACAACCTGCCGTCTACACACTGATGCTACGTCAACAAGCTAACGGTGTCTTGTCACGTCTAAGAGAATCTCAGTCATCTTTTACTGCATCGGCTCCGTGTTTACTGTCATACTTAAACCGCATGAGGCTGACAGTATTTGTGTACTTCTGTGATTCTTGTGAGTGAGCAACCGTAGAACCCTGGCGTACCTGCTGACAGGTGCGTCACCTGAGTCAGATGAGACTTGTTTCTCATGTTTGCCTCCTCTGTCCTGAAGATAAAGAAGGTGTGAACGACCAAACGGAGGGCGAGGGCCATCTCACGGAGAGCGAGGGCCATCACAAAGACGGCGAGGGCCGTCACATGGAGAGCGAGGGCAATCACACGGAGAGCGAGGGCCATCACAAAGACAGCGAGGGCCATCACACGGAGAGCGAGGGCCATCACAAGGAGAGCGAGGGCCATCACAAAGACGGCGAGGGCCATCACAAAGACGGCGAGGGCCATCACACGGAGAGCGAGGGCCATCGCAAAGACGGCGAGGGCCATCACACGGAGAGCGAGGGCCATCACACGGAGAGCGAGGGTCACACGGAGAGTGAGGGCCATCACAAAGACGGCGAGGGCCATCACACGGAGAGCGAGGGCCATCACACAGAGAGCGAGGGCCATCACAAAGACGGCGAGGGCCATCACACGGAGAGCGAGGGTCACACGGAGAGTGAGGGCCATCACAAAGACGGCGAGGGCCATCACACGGAGAGCGAGGGCCATCACAAAGACGGCGAGGGCCATCACAAAGACGGCGAGGGCCATCACACGGAGAGCGAGGGCCATCACAAAGACGGCGAGGGCCACCAGAAGGAGGGCGAGGCGGGTGAGGAAGGCTCACCCAACTTCGTCATTTGTCTCCTTCTTCGTCTTCTCTCTGACTTCCTGACTTCCTGTCTTCAGCTGCGGCTGCCGATGAGCAGAGACCAGGGACGCCCTCCAGAGTCCGTCCAGGTGCAGAGACTCTCCTCCATTATTTGGACACCAATATACCACCAAAAAAAAGATCTGAAAATAAATTTAAACACACCTGTAAAATTAGAGGATAAACAAAAAAGAAGCAGAACAACAAACAAGTAAACACGACTTCGCCAGAAGAAAACCGAGAGAAGAAGTCGTCTGACTCGGTTTGCTGTGTGATGTTTTGGACTTCAGGGCCTCGTTCAGCCACGCCCCTCTCCTCCAAAGGCAGAGGAATATCCACTTAAAATCCAAAAAGATCATTATTGAATGCATTACAGGCCTTTTATTAAGTAAACGATCTGATGCTATTAACTCTGTGATGTCACTTCCTGCCCCCAGCCCCCCCTGGCAGCCTGGCCCTGTCGGGGTCACGACCCCGGAGGAAGAAGGTTCTGGTGGCTCCAGCCCTCAGCCTGTCTTTAGGTATTTAGTAGAGAACCCAGATCTTCTCTCTGATCCATCTTATGACCAATCACAGGAGGCCACGCCCACTTCACCGTTCTTGTTTGTGTGCTGACGCTTGACTAACATCATCCGTCGAATCCGTCTGTCGTTCTGTTCAGACCACAGTGAGTCGGACTTCCCCTCGGCCTTCCTCTCCCCGACACCTGACGACGAGGAAGACGTGGCGCTGGACTTTGACTTAGATGCCATGGAAACGCCCTCTGACAGCGAGTCACTCCGCTTCCCCACCTACGACCTGGACTTGGAGGGTGAGAGGTCAAAAAGCCTGGCCGTCGTGTGATGTCATCATTGATTCCCCAAACATCTGCTGACATCACTGGACTTGTTCTCCCAGATGACCTGCTGCGTCTTGGTGTGGCGTCGCGGCGTAGCAGAGCGTTCGACCCCGGTCTTGGTTCCTGCTCTGGTGCTCCGGTGTCAGACCAGACTGGACTGGGAGCTGTGGACCACGAGGACACGGTGGACAGCCAGGGCACCAGGTGGCGTTGTTTCTCAACTGGGGACCTGCTTAAGGAGACCCGGGTCAACATGAGCGTGGTGGAGCCGTTCCTCAGGGTGCTGTCACATGGAGGTACGAGGTCATCTGGAACATGACAATGGTGTGATGTCACACATCTTGATTCACGTCTGTCCCTCTTCTATCAGGTTACTATGGAGACGGCATGAACGACATAATTGTGTTTTCCTCCTGTTACCTGCCGGAGAACCACCTGGAGAACTACCAGTACGTGATGGACAACCTGTTCAGGTGACGCTGGTTTGAAGTTCTTGATGATGACGGTTCCTGAGAACTGAGAACAGAGGAACACAAATTTGTTTACTTCTGAGAAAAGTGGTTTTGAGTTTATTGAGTCAAAATGGAGTCAAAATAGAAATAACTCATAAATATGGAGGTCACAAACCGCCATCGTCGTACAGAATAAAGGAAAGTGTTGGAAGGAACAAGTGTCAAAATAAAAGCCTTAATTATGAAGTAAATCCGTGGGTTCATCTGACAACAAATGTTTGTTTATGTCATCAACCCCCAAGCAAAAGTCATAAATCATCGATGTAAGCAGCCTTACTGAGTCAAAGTTCCATCCAGTCAAACCCCAGCTGGCGTGTTCATGGTGACCTCTGACCTCCCTTGGTGGTCAGTGTCATGATCCGTGTGTGTGCGTGTGCTGCAGGTATGTGGTGGGAACGCTGGAGCTGATGGTGGCGGAGAACTACGTCATCATCTATCTGTGTGCCGGAGGACAGAAGGACAAACTGCCGGGAATCGGCTGGCTGAGGGAGTGCTACACAACCATCGCCTGGCGGTGAGTCGCCGCGCCACCGCCACCTGCAGGACTTGGTCCTTCTATCCTTCTCCTCTCTGGTGCCAGGTGTGATGTCAACCTGCTTCCAGCAGGAGGTGCCAGAGCTTCACCAATGAACACCTCCAATTTAGACACGATCGTTACATCAAGTTATTAATTAATCAATGACAGATTTTGTTTTTGATTCTTCTGGATGGTGTGTGTGTGTGTGTGTGTGTGTAGGTTGAGGAAGAACCTGAAGGGTCTGTACCTGGTTCATCCCACCTGGACCATCAAAGCTCTGGTCACTATCATCAAGCCTTTCATCAGGTAGCTTCTCCCCCTCCTCACACACCTGTAGACAGGACCGGGATGAACCCTAACCTCCTCCTCCTCCTCAGCTCCAAGTTCAGCAGGAAGCTCCAGTTTGTCGACACCCTCCAGAGCCTCTCTCACTTCATCCCTACTGAGCACGTGCAGATCCCAGACTGCGTCAGACAGTGAGTGACATCACACTGGTGTCCTGTCCAGCTGAGAAATGGATGATGTCATCTTGATGTCATTTCTGCAGGTACGACCAGAACCTCTCTGGCTGAGGAGGACGATCGAGTCTCTCTCTCTCTCTCTCTCTCTCTCTCTCTCTCTCTCTCTCTCTCTCGACTTTTGAAGAAAAGTTCCACTTTCAAATTCATGGTTGAATCCAGACATTGAATGAAGGCTACGAGGTTCCCAGCCAGGCACCCAGGTTCCAAGGTGGTCTCTCATCAAGGGGGCTGCTGGTTCAGGTCCATGTGTTGCGCCTGTCTTGTTGGGGCGTGTCTGCTGGTGGGAAGCTGGATGAGGGGGTGTCCTGGTCGCTGCCTCCTCTGGTCTGGACCAGGTGGGGAGGTGCGGGGCAATGGCGGGATTCTCTCGCGTTTCACTTCCTGCTGGTCAAACCGCTTGTCATCAGGTGAGAAGACGCACCTGATGACTCCACACGTGAGAGAAGAAGCATGCGACAGCCATGTGGCAGGGGGCGGAGCAACGACAATGACGTGAGGACAGAAAAAAGGTTCAAAATATGAAAAGTTTCCTCGCAGACGGCTGGACAGGAGGCATCGTGTCAAGAACCCACTCAGCACGATCGACTCCCCTCTGCCATTTTGTTTGAGATCAAAGGGGAAGTTCACCCAAAAATGGAAGTTCCTTCGGGATCAAGATTTGAAAACAAGTCATCGTGTCGAGACTTCAGGTCAACTGATTGACTTCAGACAGGAGGGATATGGAGGTCTTGTGATTTGATTTTGTTGGCGAGGTCTTTAATGATGGGCTCTCTGTTTTGGGGTGGATTCCTGTCATGTCCTGATGGTCAGTCTGATGTCATTGCGCCTGTTCAGGCCTGAGAGCGGCCATGCTTGTAAGTACTGTTCGTCTTTCTTTTTTTAACGCTGTTGTCCAGAGATCTGATGGAATCTCTTCTGTAACAACATTAAACCAACTCGCCACAAGTCACATGACAGTTTGGGATTTGTTGAAGGAATGTGGTCACTTTTAGGGAAAGTCTCTCATTGTCCGCCGTCTCCAGAGCCGGATGGATGGCCGCACTTGATGGCTTCCCCTAAAATGCCGGTGTTTTACTTTTAAAGTTTAAATAGCAGTCGATTTACTATCAAGTGACGTGGAATGTGTCACAAAATAAGTCTGCTTTCCTGCCGTAGAGCATCATCGTGTCACATCTGAGTTTTAAGCACCTGTGACCTGCAAACAGCTTTGTGTGTGTGTGTGTGTGTGAGTGTGTGTGTGTGAGAGAGAGAGAGAGAGAGGAAACACTGCAGTCATTCATAACCAACAGGAAAACAGACGTGTGTGTGTTTGTCTGGTGTGTATGAGCCGAGTCAGGAAATGGAGCCTGACGGGAAGGAAGTGGGGTCTGGAGAGGAAACCCCATAAACAGGAACCCACAACAGAATCATTCTCAATTGTTCTTCACACCAGACGCAGACCGTTAGCTGTTCAGCTACGATCTGCTAGCATGCTGATAAATGTAGTGCCATTTTTTTTTTTTTTTTTTTTTTGCTTCAATGTGCCCATGTGACGCTACTCAGCTTCTTACAGCTTCTTACAGCTTCAGTCCCCTGGAATACTTTTGAACAAGATATTAAATCCAGTTTATGATGTTGATATAACAGAAACTATTCGTGTTTTGGTTTTATATTCCAGAGGTGTCAGTCACAAGACTTCTCAGCTCCCTGAGTTTGCTTTGTTTCTGTTCGGAGGAGAGAAGAGTGAGTTGAGTTCAGGCAGTTTCACAAACGCAGAAAGGAGGCAGCTCTCATGTCTGGTCCCCACAAAGCAGCTAACATTAGCAACATGAACCAAAGGACAGCTTCCTAATGTTACGTTAGTCGTTACGTTAGCATGTTGCTATGTGAGGAAACCAACTGAGTGCTGCTAGTGAGTCATTCACTTCATGACTTGTGTTCATGTTTAAAGACACACACATACACACACACACACACACACACACAGTGTTTGCAAGTGTGTTTAACTGTTGCGTCTCCAAATGGAACCAAACTCTGACCACATGAAAACATTTTCCGGGATCTTGTTACACCAAAGTTCTGCTGACTTCAACTCCATTGAACACTTTCTATCTTCCTTCCTTGATTTTTTTATTTCACTGCTAAACTCAACTGACCCTAGACCAGGACCAACGTGACCCTGAAGGGTCCTGAACGTCCTCACATCCCAGGTCCTAACAGGGCATGTTGTCCTCACAAAGAGTGCTCTAATATAACACACACACACACACACACACAGATGAAAAGTGTGTGTACACATTTGGTTTGTAACAAGCCACCAGTGACCACATCATTTCCTCCTCTGTCTCCATGACAACGCTCACAGGCTCAGGTTTCCATCACTTCAGAGGACATTCAGTTGATTAACAATCATTTCCTGGATCTTAATCATAACTTTTAAAGTTCAACGATTCGTGTCACAGGAAATATTGCTCACACAATGTGATTCATTGAAACACACACATTTTTCGTTTACATATATAAATAGTTGTAGGGACATTAATTGACCTTAACCTTAGACCAGAGCATACCACCTGGTTGTAACCGGTCCTCACACAGATAGCTGTACCAAAACACACACACACACTCAGTGGTCCTACAGCTGCTTGTAATAAAGCACGATGCTGACGTGTCGGGGGGGGGGGGGGCTGGGTTTCCACACGCTGCAGGTCTGACGAGGGTTTAACAGATCTCTGGTTGTCAGGAAGTGTTTATCGCTTCAGTTTTTGATTTCACAATAAGATCCACAGTTGATCACCGCCAATCACAGCAGGAGGCATGAACCCGACTGGCGGTCGATCTCTCGTTCCTCTCGGGGTTTTTCTGAGGGAAACTGAACACATCACCGCTCTCTCCTTCTGTGACAAACAAATGTTCTAAGATTAGCGTTTGCTAATGTTTTTTATTCATGTGATTTAACAAAAACACACAAAACATGGAGCTGAGATTCGATTCTCAGATCTGTAGTTCCTGAAATCTCATAATTTGGTTGGATGACGATTAAAATGTTGCACATTTATTCCTAAATGTTGTACCTTTCTATTACTTTTCAAACCAGGAGTTACGTTTGGTCACGATTCTCTTCTTGAATAATTAAATGATGCCTGATACTTTGTGTCAACCTGAAGACCCTCCGAGCGTCCTGGCCTGTTTCTGACAACATCGTTTCACTGCAGCCATGCAGCCGGCGTTGGTGGCATTTTTATTTTATGCCTCCAGTTGTTTTTGAAGGAAACCACAGAGTTTTTACTCCAGGGGTGTATTTGAATATTTTTGCTAATATTAATGTGAGAAGTGCTTTTCCACACAGACATCAATGCCATAGTTCTGCTTCTCAAAGCTGAAACTCCTCGGTGTCAAAATAAATGTTCATCAGCATGAGTGGACAGGAAACAGCAGATTTATTCTTGAGATTTGTTACATAACAAAGAGGAATAAAGTCGATGTGCATTTGTGCTCCTCCACGTTACATAACACACAACCCAGAGAAAACGACACACTCGAGCACCAAACATCAACAACCGGCAAACGCGAGGACAGAGGAGGTCGCATGAAAACATGAAAGTACAAATTCACTCAGCTCCCTGATTTGATCTCGGAACTTTGAAACGTTCCTCCACAGCGAATGTCAGAACCTCTGAAAACCTGAAGCCTGATATTTTTATCCTGCTCACGAATGTTGAACACAGACGATGACGCAGCTGTTAAAGGTTCTCTTTGTAACCTCCCAAACGGGTCAACAGCAGGCCGTCGCAGTACTTCTGTGCTCCTGAAGAGGCAACGGTGAGCCACAGCGCCAATACTCGAAATATGGTCAATACGTAACCAACAGAAGTCTTCATGACGCAGAGGTTTAGCTGCTTGTATCAACGATGGCCTTCTCTCGGCTCTTTGGAACGAATGTTAAAATGCTAGCATGTTGCCCCCTGCTGGTGTGGCTGTGAAACATGATCAGTGTCAAATTGTACCTTTCAAAGTATCTTGCTGACTCGTATATTCATGACTCAATGACCTAAAAGTCCAAAAATGAAAGTTTTTCTTCATTTTTGTTTTGTTAGTGTGACCCAAGATGCTTCTGGGTAGCATTAGCATTAGCATTAGCATCAGCGATCTTTTTTTTCACATTCAGGATGTTTCTTGGATCTACCTGATGGAAGATCGTCACTGACACATTAGTGTCTGTTATATCTGATGATCACATGATTCTGAATGAAAAAAACAAACAACCAGATTGGCTGACTGTGATTGGCAGGGAGATGCTTGTCAATCAATCATCTACGCCTCCATGACCTCTCAGAGAAACTATTGCTTACACCCAAAGATGTTGGTATGAAACGCAACGAAAGAATGTCAAAAATTTACAAAAATACAGTTTAATCATATCAACGACATCTTTGATAAACAAAAAATAAACCAAAATAACGACTGAGGTGAAAACATGAGATATGACGCTGCATTCAAGTGGGGTCTGAAAAGCTGGCTCCCGTTCGACAGACCGGCGACTGACGTCAACGTGATAAAGCAAAAGTGAGTATCTGTGTCGTGTAGTCGGGTGCGGCTGGCTGGCTGGCTGGCTAGCTTGCTAGCTAGCTACACAGTGGGAAGTTGAGCAGTTCCAGACACATTCAACTAATATGAGCATAGGTGAAGTTATGGAGACCATCACTGATTGTTCTCGTGGTACTGATGAGAAGGGATTTCAGTCAAGGTCTCAATGTGCTGCGTTCATATACGAGAGATTTCTGCAGGAAATGAAACGCGTCTCAGTTCCTCACAAACTGCTTTCCGAATAAAGACATGGCTGATGTTTCCCCTCCAGAAATAGTTGGTGTTTATAGTGAGCAGTATCAGGGGAGGTAGTTCACCTCCTCCCACCCTCTGAGGGGTCAGTGAACACAACACAGCCAGGAAACACAAGCAGCTCAGATTTTCCTTAAATAGATGTTTCGGCCTCCTCCGTCTTGTCCGTGGGGAGGAAGTGGCTGGTTGCCATGGTGAGGGGAACACCGTGACTCAGCAGTTTCCACAGTGACCACTCCAGGGTACAACACACAACAGCTGAGGGTGGGTTTCCCCTGGTGTGCGTCTGACAGGACCTGTATGTCTGTTTCCTTACACAAGCGTTGACGTCACAAAGACAAATGCAGGTGTTTCAGTCAGCTGTCACTGATGATGTCATTCTCCACAAGTTCCCACATTGTTCATTCATCGTCTGTAATTTGACAGCCTCGCGTGATCTGCCCCAGATACACGGAGAGAGCGAATAAATATGTTGTGGCCACAAGTTAGAAGTCGTCCCCACAACCGGATTGATTCATGAGGCCAGTAACCTCCGTTTCTCTGTTTGTGGCTCTGTCCATCTCTATCCTCTGTGTGTTTTAGTTTAGATTTGTTTCATTGAACAACAATATTACAATTAAATAATCAGTTCAACAGAGTCACTTAAATACCTCTTGTTTTGTCTGATTTTCTTAAATTTTCGTCGTTACCAGGACCATTTCAAGGAGTTTTGGGCAGTTTGGGATTCACGCACTGCAAACACACACTTTATAAAGGACGTTTCTGATACAAAAAACAAACAAAAGAAAACATTTTAGGCAGAAATTAATTGATTTAGTGAGAACATGGTTCTGCAGAGAAACAACGGAACATTTAGACAATGAGAGGAGAGAACAGTTAAATATATAAATAAAATGTGAGCTGCGGCTGCTCGTCGGTTTGGTTGCTGAGGGAACTTGGATCCTGGCTCCGGCCGGCTGCCGTTGAGCTGGAAGGAACTTTGTTGTGTGATTTGAAGTGTTCTGAACAGCTGATGTGTCCCAGTGGTTGGGTTTCAAATACGTGAAGACAAGTTTCAGAAATCTCCCTCACTGTTCGTTTGTGTGCTTTGGAACAAGAATGTTCACATCCGGTGAAATCACACAATAAGTCACTCAAAATGATTGAAAATCATGAACTAAGCAGTTCGTTTCCTGCAGAGGCAGCGCGAAAAATCCAAGATAAAAGTCATCAGAACGTCTCAACGTGGCTCCCGGGGTTAAAAAAGGAGCAAAAATCAGTCAACCACAGACCCGTTCAGGGCCCAGAACCACGTGGTCAGAAATGTTGAACTGCAACAAAAATGGGTGATTTTCTGAAGGAAGTTTTGAACTGTGACTCTGTCAGCCACATGACATCATCACATGGTCTCCAGTGTAGCAGGGAGTCATGGGAGTTTCCTGCCGCGACGCTCAAACCCATCAGCACCATTGGGGGCGGCAGCTGGCCCTGTGTAGTCATCACTGAGGTCATGTGACCAATCAACAGAACCAGGAACAAACAGCTAAAGAGAAATGATGCGGAATATAGAGTGAAGCATCCTGGGAACTAGAGTCCAGGAAGCAAACACTCCTGAGCAGCTGTAGGATGAAGATGTAGTCCGACATGACCCTCAGGGACCCTGGGATGAGAAGGACATGCCTCTCTGAATGCTGGGAAATGTAGTCTTTTAAAAGGTATAGGATCAGTTGCAGACTTTATTTCCAGTTTCAGTTCTTAAATACAGACTTTCTGTCAGTCATCTGGTATCCTGAATAGAAAGGGCCTCTGGGAAACGGAGTCCAGTGATGTCATCTTGTGTTGTAGTTATCTGCCTCCGTGTGGTGGGGATGTGCACATTTGATCTGTTCGCTCTGAATGACGATTAAATATTCAAATCAAATGATTCAGGAAGTAGGGGAAGCCCAGAGGCATGCTGGGAGACGCAGTCTTTGTTTTGGTTTCGCGTCTGGACTCAGATTGTCTGTCCAGCTTGGTAGGAAATCACTGAGGTGGAGGAGGAGCAGCGATGGTTTGTTGGTTGGATGGACGCGGGGAACAGCTGGGGTTTCCTGGGGGAGGATACAGCGCCCCTGCAGCTGGCCGCGGGGGGGGGGGGGGGGGGGGGGCGCTGGCACGCGACATACTGCCTATAACAGGCTGTTCCTGCCGTTCATCTTCGGGCCTTTTGACCTCATCTGCTCCTGAACTGACCCCGACTGAAAACACACAATAACACACATCGTCACTCACGTGGGATCAAATTTGTCCTGTTTTTAGAAGTTTCAGAGTTCAGATTCTTCTTTTTTAATTCTATTACAGGTTTTGTTTATTTCATTACTCCTCATTTCAACTGAGCTCATTTCAGTGAAAGCTTCTATTTTCATCTTTGTTGCAGTTTTATGTTTCTAAATTTTCATTTTAATTAAAGACACACACACACACACACACACACACACACACTCTCACACTCATTCAATCATCAAAACTAAAGTCTTACTCCAAAATTAAGTCATGACCTTAAAAACATTTAAACTGGAGGGTATTTGACATTTAAATAAAGAATCAAAAGAATGAAAATCAGACAGGTGAGCAGTCAGACAGGTGAAGAGTCAGACAGGTGAGCAGTAAGACAGGTGAAGAGTCAGACAGGTGAGCAGTCAGACAGGTGAAGAGACAGACAGGTGAGCAGTCAGACAGGTGAAGAGTTAGACAGGTGAGCAGTCAGACAGGTGAAGAGTCTCACCGGCTGCAGACCCTCCGCCATCTCTCCAGAGCCGATGTGTGTGAGGTGGATGAAGTTTGTTGGCTCTCCGATCATACTGCGATCAATCTTCCTCCTCTTCTTCTTCTACACACACACACACACACACACACACACACACACACACACACACACAGGTTAAACCATATAGAACAGAATGACAGTTCTGTTTTCTATATCAGCTCTGAAAGTGTGGCTCTGACAGCAGCGCTCTGTGACTGTGCTCGTCGACTGTCACGTCTGGAGTCACATGGCGGCCTGCAGTGTCAGGTATGTGCACCGCTACACCTGACACACGTGTCACAGATGACACTGCTCGTCACGATGCTGGTAAAGACCCTCTGATGTCCTCACAAGAACAGTGAAAAGGTGCACCAAAAAAAGTGTGTGTTCATAACAGTCATAACTGCGTGACGTGTTTCTACACGTCCACATACTCCGAGTGTGTCATCACACGGCTGCACACGCAGCTTCAGACGTGTCTCAGTCACAGTCGGAAAAACAAACATCTGACAGAACACCAAGGAAAGACCAAGAACCCGTGGAACGTTCCTGTAAATCATAGCAGCGGTTTAACTCTCCGTCCGCCCATCAGCTGCTAATGAAGGCGGGGTTCATGCGCTGCGTTCAGGGGCGTCCTGAGCTCTGGCTTCCCGCCACCTGAGGCCTCATTAAAATCCTATTCTGCTCCCAAAGTCCAGCTAATCCTCGTGTGGGGAAACGTGTGCTGATCCAGAACACAACTTGGCCACAATCAGAACAATTTAAATGTGATTTAAGAGGCTTACATTGCTCCGGATTATTCAGGCTTCTTATGTAAGCGTGGCGTTGACAGGCCGGTCGGACGTTTGGGTTCGTTAGATCCCAGGAAATCTGAGGAATCCAGCTGACAGGCAGCAGCACAGATGTTCCTAGAATGAGAATGAGGCGCTTTCCTCTCTGGAGGCGCTCAGGTTCTGACCCGCTGCTGCAGAGGAGACGGGTTGTGTTCCATTAACGTCTCTTTTATTACACAATGACACTCACAAGAACGGGCCCAGAGGCGCTAAGAGAACCACCAACATGTGGTCATGGCTGAATCAACTGAACGGGGATCTGTTTGAAGCGTAACACTCCCAGAACATTCTGAAAAGAGCACAGAGAGGAACGCGGCAAACAGACGAACGGAACAACCCAGGATAGCATTAACGTAATCTGTAGCTGGTATCTGGCTAATCTGGCTCTGGGTTCTAGTCCCATATGATCCCATATATTTGGATCATGATGAGTCGAACAAGACAGAACCACCACATTTATAAAATCAGCTAACTAGCTTAGCCATCCACGAACATGACACTCCTGATCTTTGTATCTTTGCGTTGGAGGTTATAACACCACCAATATTTAGGTGTTTCTGGTTCTTCTGAAAGAGAAACTAGCTGCTAAGTTAGCGGTTAGCTGATGACAAGTTTTATTTTGTTCGATTTGAGAGCAACATGTAACTTAATCCCAGGATGTGGCTGGCTCTCGTCTTGCTCTGATCTCGAGTCGCTTATCATACAAACAGTACAAGATGTCTCATGCCAGCTAACTAGCTTAGCCATCTGCTAACACCACACTCATCTGGAACTTTACATCTTTTTCTTGGAGCAAATAACAGCCGTCAACGTTTAGTCGTTGGTGCTGTGGAATGTTTCAGGGAACCGCGAGAGGACGTTCCCTCCTGTAGAAAGATCCTGTAGTGGTACAAACATTGTGGGAAGGTGATGCAAGAACCTCAGCATCGTCAAACAACACGTCACAGCAGTGGCGTGACGGTCCTCTGGAGCTTTAGGGTTGTTTATTTAAAGTCATCGAAGACGGTTTCACCCGAGTCAGTAAAACCGTCGAGACCTGCTGATTCTTGTGCGTCAGCGCTGCTCATTCACCGATCAAACCAGCGAAATAAAAAACACTCCAAACAAAGCTTGTTTCAACCTGATCAACCGCAGATCTGCTCGCCATGCTGTCATCACGGCGTCATCAGCATCAAAGCACAGGAAAAGACTGGGATTTCAAAATAAGAGTCATCACACACGTCACATTCAGACATCGCAGTCTGGAAGTGTTGATTCATGACGTGATTCATGAGGCCAGAGCTCCGCTAACATCCCATCGCTGACGTCAGGAGACACCTCGCCCCGTGGAGAGGGAACAACGTCTTTGTCGCTGTCTACAAAACACCGGTGTCAGCTCAGGTAGTTTGAGGGAAAAATCTCTCATAAAAAATATGAATGAAAGGCTGTCAGACGATCAGCTCCAATGTTCTTTTGTCCAGTTTTTCCATAAATTTTTTCTGTGAAGGCGACACTCACTGTTATTTAGCCTGCAGGTGTATTTTGAGCACTAGCTTGCTAACAAGTAGCATTAGCTAAGTGTAGATAGTTTAGTTAGACAGCTCATAGCTGCCAACAAAGACAAACAGCTAGCCTCAATGCTGTTTGATAAAAAAAAAAAACCTTGTCAAATCAGCAACTAGCGTCATTTTGGGTTCAGATAGAAAAAAAAAAACAGAAAAAGAGAAACCTGTAGTAGAAAGAAGCTATCAAGCTAACGTGGAAGAGCAGGCGTCAACACAAACATTAGCTGTTAGCCAAACAATGGCGCTTTAACCGTGCTCATGTTTGCTTGCGTGCTAATCGCATGAAACTTATGAAACTTGTATCGCTGGCAATTTTTCCTGTGTTCCCTCGTGATTATTCCACTTCCAGGGAACGAGTTCTCTGAAGACATTCAGCGTTTATAAATAAGTGACTTTTATTGGACATAAAACAGGTCAAGTCATTAAAATGCCAACCTGCAGTGGAAAATATCACGTAACAACATTAATGTCAACACTTGTTGGTTTTCAGATCAATATGTGTGAACTTGTTTTGGTGGTTTGGCTCAAACCAGCATTCAGTAAAACCAGCTGACCTCCAACATGGCTGCCGGCGGGATGACGTCAGCGACAAGGCAGCTTCGTATTGGTGAGGAAAGTCTTTTTTTTAAGTTTGAATAAAGAAATTAAAGTTTCTTCAGCTGCTTGTTGAAGTCTGAACCTCCTGCTGAGTTACTGCTGTGTGTGTGTGTGTGTGTCTGTGTGTGTGAGTGTGTGTGTGTGTGTGTGTGAGTGTGTGTGTGTGTGTGTGTGTGTTTATTAAAAGTGTATTGTTGCGGTGCCACAATAGAACAAGCAGAAAACCCTAAAAATACAGACAGGGGAAGGAGGGAGGGAGTCTCCAGGGAGGCACGAGCTTCCTCTCTGCTGCAGTGAATCATGGGTAACCTGCAGGGATTCAGGACGCCACCATAAATGTTCTCACTCTTAGTGCAACCACAAAGACACACCCTCCTGGCTTGTTATGCGAAGTGAGTTGCAAAAAAAGGGAACAGACATGTCAGAGCAGGAAGAGGGTGTCGGCCTGCAGCGGGTCAAAGGTCATAGAGAAGTTATGCCTAAGCGTATGCGTGTCTTACCGGTGGCGGTTTGGCCACCATGCAGCAGCCCATCTTGTGCCAAAAGTCGCTCATGCCGATGCTTCGCCTCTCCAGGGGCTGGCCGCTGCTCTCTGCTGCCGCCCTGCAGGCCACGGGAAGAACTGCCACCTGCGGATAATCCTGGGGCATTCAGCCGGACACTGCACCACCACTCAACACACGGAGGACCAAAAACACCCAAATAGACCCAAATAGCAGAACGCCGCCCACTGCGTGACACCAGGAAGAGGGAAATGTCTCACATGTCCTGAGAGGCAAAGTCGAGGAAAAAATGCCCCCAAAATCCAGGCTCAAGTTTCTCCAATAGCAAAAACTACGTTGGAGATGATGATGATGTCGCTGCAGCTTCGGATGGATCTGTGGAGAAACCAGAGAAGAGGACATTGAATCACTTCCTCGTTCTTTCTTCTTTGTTGTTTTTTTAACAGTTTCCAGAGTTTTGTTTAACTCATTCAGTGAAGGCTTTATTTCATGGTTTGTCATCCATCCCATTTTTCGTTCATGCCGTATCTCTGCAACACCTTGACGACCAACTGAAACGCTTTGCCGGTCAAAGGTCAACGTCACCACGACCAGGAAAAATAAGTCCTGATTTTTCCTCTCACTTCTTTTTCTCTACATTCAGCTAAAAACTTTCGTCTGTGTCTGCGAGGATGGAGGACGCTCGTCTTTAGGAAACTGCCTGGTCGCTTGTGTAGCTTCTGTCCGTCGCCATCAGGTGCTGACCAGCTGAGACGGGTTCAGGAAGACAACAAGACGTCCCGCCGAAGACTCGGGAAACAGCAACCTTTGATCAGGCAGGAAAATTCTGACTCTTCTTACTTTCTGTCCTAAGTTTAAACACCGAGATGTTTATAAGCTCCACAAATGTCTGACGAATCTCAAAAGAACCTTGAAAAGTGGCCATTTTCTACTCAGCCTCCTCCCTCCTCCTCTCTCTTTATTGCCTTTGCTTCCCTTTTAATAAAAAGCCCAAACTCATCCATTCTTTAATATAACCTACGGTTTCCCAGAGTGCTCATGCAAAATGTCCTCGCTTTCTAAAAGTGTTGTCCCCTTGAAACATTTCCCCCCAGAAACGTAGTAAAAGCACCCACACAAGTTCTCATGGTCATCAAAACCACGCTCCCTCCTCCAAACGCTCTGAAAGTGTAATTTCACCTCTCATTCAAAACTTTTCTATGATTTCCAAACTTGTGGTGACTTTTGAGAAACGTCCATCAACGTCTCACGGTTCCCACGCGCGTCTTTGTTTCTAAAAATGTCCCACAACTCAGATTGTCCTCACAAAAGCAGAAAAAAAAGCAGCTCATTTAGCTGCCTGGGAACCAAGTCAGACGACGTCAACATGGCGAACACATTAGGATGAGTAAACACTGGGTGTGGTCCAAACACAGCCAAGGAACACACACACACACACACACACACACACACACACACACACAAAGGGGACATTTCTAGATGTTTCCAGATGAAACTGAGTCATGAATCAACCTCCACGATCACATGACCCTCTGATATGATACATCATCGTGTATCTTTGGCGCCTCAATAAATACCAGCGATGATGTCACATACACAGGAACGCTTGGTTAAGCAAAGGTCATGTTTGAGTCAAACAGCACGGAGTTGTTGAAGGTTATCAGACAAACTCTTTTTACGCTTCGGAAAAACGGAAATGTCAAAATCAGGGGATCAAGGTCGCCATTACGCCGACGGTTTTGATGCTATGTACTGACATCATATCGACTCGCGGTTCAGCGTCTAAGCTCGTCACGGGTCCTCCGCGGTTTTATCGGTCCAAACTGATCAACTAGAGTCGGTTTTCCACTTCCACACTAAACCCCATCGTTGTCATGGGGACGCTAAGCTCCGCCCCTGTTTCCAGATGACACGAAGGGTTAAACTCTTCTCCCGCCTGCTTCTACTTTCTATTTCCGGAGCCGAGGCCGCCGGGACGACTCCTGGAGTCCATCCAGAACATTTCAGCTGCTGATAAGGAAAGAATGAGACAAGCAGCTTCATGCTTCCCTCAGCGAGAGGCAGGAATGTGAAGTGACGGCTGCAGGGTTTGAATCCAGACGTTCGGCGGCGATGACGAGCATCATCATCCGCATCATGATGTCATCCTGACCAGCTGCTGAGATGCAACACAACAAAACACTCTGTTAACTACAACGTTTCATCTGTCCTCCTTCTGAGATTCTCAACCGCTCACGACCTGGTGACGAACCGCGGCGACTGCTGGATCTGTGGTGATGTCATCTCAGCAGGACATTGCTAATAGGTTAGCATGTAGCCTGCTGCGAATGAAGGGAAGCGAAGAGCGAAAATTGTCCTGTAGGTGTCTGATTTTAAAACATGACACGAATGTATGCGTACGCAGGCGTTACCAGAGTTTATCAGGGTTCTGTCAGAACCTTCAATGTAAGAAACGTTTGCCTGGGTGGGAGGAACCAGCGGCGACTGCTTCACCAGCATCCCCCATGGGGCAAGAATACAGCCTTGTTGTAGTCCTGCTACGTGCTGACTAGCAGCGTGTTGTAGTTCTAGTGTTTACGAATGGTGTCCTCAGGTGTTAGCCTAGCTTCTTCCCGCCATGATGCGGCGCGATACATTCCTCTTCCTTCCTGTTCTTGTTTGGCTGCAGGAACGTTTAGGTTTTCACAGAAGAAACAAACACCTAAAGAAATGCTTATTAATATCGATATTAATAGTCACATCATTAGTAACCACATAATCAACATTTCCTCCATCAGACTGTTGAAAAACTCACAGCGTCATAAACTAACTGCAGGTGGCGCCATGACGACCCCAGACCCCCATCCGTTACTGCAGCGGTTTGTTTCCTGCCTCTATTGAAGCCTCATGACCAGCAGTGTGTGTGTGTGTGTGTGTGTGTGTGTGTGTGTGTGTGTGTGTGTGTGTGTGTGTGTGTGTGTGTGTGGTGGGGGAATATTTGTCCCATGATGTCAGCGTGAGCAGGAAGAACAGGAAAACTGTGTGGAAACGATGGCATGAAAACATACATTCATACACACACACTCTCACACACACACTCTCACTCACACACACACACACACACACACACACACACACACACTCATACACCCCTCTTCAAGATGGTATGCTCCACCACTGCTGTCAGTTTGAATTTGGGAAGTCAAAGTTACGGCGTGTTCAGTTGAGGAAAGTTTCACACGTTTGTTTAAGTGGACACAGAAACTTTAATAGTGTCAAATGAAAACATCGTCTGAAGGTGTGAAAAGTGCTCCGACACACAATCGGCGCCTCTGCGGTGGCGAGCTGGTGAAAGACTGAGGGAGGACGAGGCGTCAGTGTGATCAGCTGAGTCATCAGACTCTCGAGGTCAGAATCAGCTGAAACGCTGCAAACAAACAACGGGGCTTCTGTCAGACAGCGAACGCACCACAGACGGACGGACGGCGGCCACGAGGTCACACAGGAATCAGGTGACGAGCCTCTGAACTCAGATTAGAGATCGGCGAAGAGAAGGATGTTCGAGATGTTCTTCAAACACTCCCTGAGTTCACGCACACAGTGTGTTTGCCTCAGTTACCAGGACCGAGCTGTAAAACCTGTGAACAAGTTCTTGCTGGACGTTCAGTTCCCTTGAAAATGTTTTCTTTGGGTAGTCATGTGACGGTGGCGTGGTTCCTTCATAGCTTTGTACCGCTAACCGTTGCATTCAGGCTTGGTGGAGGAACCATGGTGATGACCACTTCCTGTTGGACTACAAACGTGCCTCATCCCTGCCATGATAACTTCCTGTTGGACTGGAACCAGTTTGCTGAGTGAACACAAGATGCCTCCCATTCTTGTGTACTGGGAGAACAACATCAGTCCAACTGAACAGAAAACCTTGCAGAGCTGTAACCATGGCAACAGCAGCAGCCTCCGGTGGTCTCCAGGACGAGGAACTCATTTTTCACGCTGCTGTTTGATGATGTACCGACGAAGCAGCTGATCATCTCTCAAACCTCCGGAGATGGAAAGTAAGACAGAAAGGTGTGACTTTATTTTCCGTGTCAGCGGAGACATGAAAGCTCGGCGCTGACTTCGCCGTGACCGTTGACCAGCCGCAAACTTTCAACCGTTAAAAATCGGAATGAAAAGACTTCATTGTGAAGCTGAAACATCTCCAACGAGCCCCCTGAGTCCTGACCGCCACACGGACCGGAGAAATAAATCAGTCTGCGTGTGTGTGTGTGTGTGTGTCGAGGCTGAAGGTTAAATTCACTTCACTCCACAACAACAAACACTGGAGCCAAAGTCCAGCGGCGACAGCTCGCCAACCTGTCCAGACACCCCTTTGGACTCACTTCCTGTTCCCGAGACCACACACTTCCTCTCCATCCAGCTGATCGCCAGTTTGGTTTTAAAAATAAAATCACACAAGATCAGAGTTCAACAAGCTGACGTTGCCATGGCAACAACCCCACAGCAAGACATAGGCAGAGAAGCATGCCTGGGTCATTGAAATCATCCTGGTACCACCTCTTGGGACCCAGCACACAGCGGAGTGTCAGGCGGAACCAGAACTGAATCAAGAGCCAGCACCAGAACCGAGGGGTCCATCTCCAGCGGTTCAGCACACACTCATCTGAAGAGTCACACAGAACCACGACTAGAACTAGAAACAGGAAACCCAGAAACATCCCCAACTGGCTTCTGGGTGAGGCTGAGCTCAGATGAGAGAGAGGGAAGAGTCTCACAGAACCAGAACCAGAACTAGAGATAGAGGCGGAGCTACAACCCACGCTAAAGATCTAGGAACGGCTGGAAAGAAAGAGAAAATGAGGTGTGTTTCATCAGAGTTTGGTTGTGTGTGTGTGTGTGTGTGTGTGGGGGGGGGGGGGGGTCTGAGGAGAATGTGGCCTCTGTACAAAACACTGACTCAACCTGAGGACTGCGTCAGGATCCGGCTGGTGTCCGTCTGGGACTCCAGTGTCATCGTGGAATTTAAAGGAGGCAGCAGACGTGTAAATATTTCCATGAAAATTAAAACATCATACGGACCAAACACTGTACAGAACAAATATTTGTACTTCAAACTGCAAGAAAACATCAGCAAAGTCCATTATGAATGTCCTGTTTTTCAGTTGACACTTGAACGTAACGCAGAGGTCGTTTTTGTGGTTGTTACTGATGCAGTGGCAGTACCTGTGACCAAATCACAACTGAAGCACTTTGGCGCTACCATGGGTTTTTCCTTCAGTCTGAATTCTTGCTTATGTTGTACGTCCCTTTGGACAAAAGCGTCCGCTAAATGAAACTGTAGAATTGTAGAATTGTAGCAAAGGACCCAATTTGTCTGAAGTTCTCTTTTTTAAGATTGTTGAAGCTAGCTTAACGGCTCCTTTTTCCTTTCATGCTAAGCTAAAGTAAAGTGCAAGATATCGATCTAAAACCCAGGAGTTTTGGTGAAGACAGAAAAAAAGCCCTGCTAACAGTATCACTCATGTTTGCTAGCAGGCGAAGGCATCAGCCAGATATCACAGCTTTCAGCTAACAACGAGTAGCAAAACTGATAAGGCGAGTAAAATAGAGATTAGAAATGTTTTAGCTTTAAAGTGGGTACTAAAACTATTAAAAGCTTTCTAGCCAAAGTCAACTTGCTCTTGTTGTCGATAATCATTAACAAGGGACTCACGATTGCGTTTGTGGTCGTCAGCTCGTCTCACCTCCCTCCACTTTGATGTAGCTAGGCTAGCACTTTCTCTGCTCCAAGCTAAGCTAACACTTCCATCTCCAACAAATGTTAAGTCTGAGTCTGAGCTCAAACACCCTACAGGACACAGGAAGTCTTATCCAACTTCAGCGGCAACGGAACTTGAACTGGAACCAGAACTTGAACTGAACTTTAAACGGACTGAACTGAACTGAACTGGAACTTTAAGTGAGCTTCATCTGCCACACTAATTGAGCTGGAACTGAACTCTGAGGTCATCACATCGACAGTCTTGTTCAAACGAAAAATCTAACATTCAGTGTCACGCCAGCATCCATGAACTCCCAGGAATGACTGAACACTTCAAAAGTCCTCATTTACTTTTAAACACACACACACACACACACACACACACACACACACACACACACACACACACACACACACACACACACACAAATGTGCTATTACAGATCTAAAACAACATGTCTGCTGGGTAAATCATTAACTGTCACTTTGGCTGTAATAGTACTAATCCTGTCTACTACATAACCAAAAGTACTTGGAAACCTCCTTCAGAATCCTCCCGTCCCATCGGGGGCGTGAGGTCAGAGGTCAACCCTGGTTAAACACCAAACATCTGAGTAAGACGAGGAGTGTTGGAGGAGCAGCGACTCACCAGAGACGGTCAGACTGACGATCAGCAGCAGACTGACGGCTGCGATCAGTCAGCAGCAGCTCAACCTCCAAGGTGGAGCTCCACCAGGAAGCCCAGCTCCTCCTCCCCTCCTCCTCCTGCAGGCCTGAGGAGTTTGGGCCAACAGCGCCCCCCGCTGACCGGTCACACTCATCACACCTACTGATAAGTGACTCCTGCTGGCATTTTGAAAATGAGTCCATCAAACTCAGGTACATTTACATTCGTTTCTATGTGAATTAAATCAAAAAATTAAAAATCGGTCCAAACTGAAGACTTCACTTTGACTTCAAGGAGGATTGTTTTTTATCCCCGAGTCATGTGACTGCTGTCGTCCTGCAGTTGTGTCATCGTCCTTTGGACTCAACGTTTTCACGCTGATTATCTTTCATCGTTCAACTTGGAATTAAATGAAAAAATCTTCAAACATTTGACTAAAGTCTCGCTCCAAGCTCTGTGGAGTTCAGCCTGCAGTGTGTGGCGCCTCCTGCTGGCCGACAGCACTGACTGCACCTGCCCGCGCCCTCAATTCATCAACGAGCCCGGGCTTTGTTTACATTGACTATTGATTTGTTGACATCGTCTTCGTGTTTTAGAGACTCGTCTTGGAGACAAAAGAACTCGGTTTCAGGTCCAGGTCCGAGTTAGTCTCCTGACAGGAATGTAGGCCAACTGAGGTCCTCTGAAGTGATGAAAACACTGTGTGTGTGTTTGTGTATGTGTCTATTCAGTGAGTTGCATCAAGTTTCCAGCCTGAACCATGCCAAGCGTACCGGAAACTATGTTACCTTTCAGAATAAAAGTTAAAATCAAAAATGTGTTGAGCAAACTAATAAAAGTCTGTAGAAAATGTCTAATTAGTTAAATTAACGAATACATGTTTTATGTATCGATTCAAAATATGTTAGCTCATCCATTACTACACTCTAACTCTTATGTTCCATTTCATAATTAATTATAGCCTCTCGAAAAATTTATTTTACTTTGAAAATCTTAACAGGAAAAGACCGTATTTGTACAGGTGGGCTTGACGCCGGCGCAGATCTCATTCAACCTGCAGCGTCTGAACCGCCTGCGACAGAAAAAGAAAATCAGCAGAAGAACAAAGCAGAAAAACCGGCGGAACCATTTCTTTATTTTCACATCAAACAGGTAATAAAATCACTTTGATGTTCCTTCGTTTAACCGCGAATCTCCGGTTCATCCGCGGCGGCGGCGAATTACGCTCGTTAAACATGACGTGAATCAGAGCCAGAATCTGACTGTCGACGTCAGAAATGAGAAGAGTCACCAACGGCCTCGTCCCCGGCGTCCTCGCGGGCCGGTCACCGGCCAACGCCTCTCCATCATTCACCCGTTGATCAAAAGGTGGAATTGGTGTGACGTCACACGCGTGACTGATGCTTTTAGACCTTCTTCATGAAAGTATGATTGATAAAGGAGTCGGAACAGAGGATGAAGACAGCGAGGCACCTGCTGAGTCACCGGGTCGTTACCGAGGTTATTTTCAGTCTGCAGGCGCGCGATGGTCATGTTTCCTTTCGGGGCCCTCCAGGACCAGCAGGTCCGGACCCGCCCCGGTGCCTCACGCTGGGCGGACCCGAGCGGGTTCACGACAGTAGCTCAAATGAAACTCAGGTTCTCTGGAATAAAAGGATCTGAACCCGTTCCAGATCCTTCAGGATCTGAACCCGTTCCAGATCCTTCAGGATCTGAACCCGTTCCAGATCCTTTAGATCTGAACCCGTTCCAGATACTTTAGATCTGAACCCGTTCCAGATCCTTTAGATCTGAACCCGTTCCAGATCCTTCAGGATCTGAACCCGGTCCAGATCCTTCTGGATCTGAACCCGGTCCAGATTTCAAACCATCAACTCCACCTAGAATGAAAGCATGTAAATGTGCATTTAAGGGTCGGTCGCTCAGTTTTATTTAGCAGGATGCTAATGGCAGCTGAGGGCTCACAGTGAGATCAGATCCCGATGGAGGGTGGAGGAGACGACGACGTCACGATGGCTGTAACAGAAAGAGCAGAAGAAGAAAACCCCAGAAATGAAACATGTGCTGTGGGCGGGAAGTGTTAGCAACAGCATGCCCAGGTCCAGGATGGGTTGGCAGGCAGAGCTGGAGCTATGCTAACACTTCCCACCCACTACCATTCATTATGCTAAGCTAACTAGCATGGGGCTCAGCTGCCAAAGGAGGGGTCTATCTTCTAGTCTGGAGACATTCCCTAAAGAGATTAAATAAGATCACATGACCATCGGTCTTTCCTCCTTACCCTGGCTGCCTGGTACCTCAGGAAGCAGTTATACCCTCATCTTTGTCTGCAAGGAGAATCAGAGCCTGGTTCTTATTGTTCTCTTTTGTTATTTGTTGTCTGTTAAGCAGCCCGTTAGATCATCTGTGCTGGTTTGGATTTCAGTCTCAAGCCCACTTTTCTACGGTGACTTCCTGTTAAGGGAGCAGAGATTAAAAATAAACCCAAAGTTTAAAATAAACTGAGGTTGTTTGTCAGAGCGGCTCTCAGACAGCAGAGTCAAAGAGAGAGACGTAGCAGCGGTACAAATATGATGATGATGATCGGGGATCATCTCAAGCTCCAGGTTTATTTTAAATCCCTCCATGTTCTCCCTCTTCTCCTGTTGAGGGTGGTGGGGGTGGAGCCTATCCCAGCAGCCTTCCCCCTGGACAGGTCACCAGTCCATGGCAGGGCCAACACATAGAGACAGACAACCATTGGCTCTCCCAGCCACGCCTACGGTCAATTTAGAGTCTGGATTAACCTGGTCCCCTCTTGATGTCTTTGGACTGTGGAGGAAGCTGGAGTACCAGAGAGAACCCAGCAGGAACAGGGAGAACATGCTCCGTGCTGCCCTTATATTAAATGCAGATTTCAGTTTGCAGCCCATGCTGACATCATCTGTGACATCACCAGCTCATCACCCTGAGTGTTTTCTTGATTCCAGATTGAACCATGATGGAGAAATCCAGCAGCCAGTATGACTCCTTCCTCTTCTGGAGGCAGCCCATCCCGGCTCTGGACCTGGCCGAGCTGGAGGACCTGGGTTTGACAGACAGACAGCCAGCAAATAACAACAAAGGAAAGGATGAGGAGGTGAGTGTGGGCGTGTCCAAACTGGGGCCGGTGCAGCGTCACTTGACCGCTGATGTGGTCTGATGTCTGTGTGCAGGTGGAACTGTCCCAGTTCTCCTCCTTCAACTACTGGAGGGCGCCCATCGCCGACGTGGACACGCTGCTGGCCGACCTCAACCTGCTGCTCTGAGTAACACCGCCTCCTGACCTTTGACCTGCGATGTGTCAACATCTGACCCTGAATACGGCTGACCTTTCATCAAACTAACGTCCTAGATCACTTTGACACCAGATGTGGTTTAGTCTCACTTGATCCCATCTCAACAGATCCCCCTGACCTTTGACCCTGGATCAGTCTCCCTTGACCTCTGACCCTAGATCAGTCCCCCTGACCTCTGACCCTGGATCAGTCTCCCCTGACCTCTGACCCTGGATCAGTCCCCCCTGACTACTTTCTCCTAACCTCTGACCCTGGATCAGTCCCCCCTGACTACTTATCAAAGATCAATCCCCCTGAACCTGGATCAGTCTGCCATGACCTCTGATCTTAGGTCAGTCTGCCCCTGACCTTTTGACCCTTAGTCAGGCCTTTGCTATTTCAGATGAACGTGGTTCTAATCTTGTTTCCTGACCCGAGGCTGATTTTACACCTGGTTTTAAATCTGAGTTCACACTGGCCCGAAACCTTCTAGTTTGAGTCTCATCTGGAAATAAGTTTCAACACGTTGTCATGGAAACGTGTTTGTTGTTGTGCATGGTAGAGATTTTATCGTTTGGTGCCTTTTTTCTTTCTCCTTTGCTGCTTCTGTTCTAAGTTCTGTTGCTGATTTAGTTTCGTTATGAGCCGGCCTCAAACTGAACGTCACGCGTCTGAATGTAACCTGGCAACAATAAACATCTCGCTTCTTTCACCTCAGCGCCTCCTTTTCCTCCAGGGCCAAGTCACATGACACCGGAACATTCCCAGCTCCCCTCAAACTCCCATTTGTAGAATTTGCCAAATGAGCACACGCACACACGCGTTGACGCCTCTGGAGAATTTCAATCGCTCGTCTTAAGAATCTGATTTCCACATTCAACAAATTTGAATTCAAAAAGTAGAAATGGAAATGGGAGTTAATGTGTAAGCTAGTAAACAACAACAACAACAACAACAACAACTGCATGGATGAGAGAGCTGAGCTTTAATGAAGATGGGAGTTACAGCAGAGCCAACATTCAGGACTTCAGTCAGACCTTTGATGTAGAACAGAAAAATCAGCATCACAGTAGAAGACGACCAGGAACAGACAACAGACGCGGACCAGGAACAGACAACAGACGCGGACCAGGAACAGACAACAGACGCGGACCAGGAACAGACAACAGACGCGGACCAGGAACAGACAACAGACGCGGACCAGGAACAGACAACAGACGCGGACCAGGAACAGACAACAGACGCGGACCAGGAACAGACAACAGACGCGGACCAGGAACAGAACAGACGTGGACCAGGAACAGAACAGACAACAGACGCGGACCAGGACCAGACAACAGACGCGGACCAGCATCACATGACGGCCAAAACACGTAAACAATAAACACAGGACAACATTTCTGATGATAAACACTGAAGCCTGCCTGACCTCGAGGCAGGGGTACGCCTGAAGCTGTCCAAATACATCATTGAAGTAAAACTTAAAGGATCTGAGTAGTGGGCGGGACTTCATCCATCTGGACTTAAGGATATGACATTTTCACAATAAAACTCAAAGCTTTACGTGGATTTTCTGACTGGCAGCATTTAAATGTTTATTTAAGAAATCAGTCATAAGAGCGGGGCCTGTTGCTCAGGGGGACATCTCCAGACCCGGCCCAGACGCCCAGGAAACGAGGGCCTACGAAGGAGCTGAGTTATCAGGTAAAGCGCCAGGTGAAGTGGAGGAGAAACTCTTGAGTTCGTTGATGAAAACCAGTCCACGAGCAGGCTGAGGTTCACGGAGAATTGCCATGGTAACTGACACGGTAAATGCGTCCACTAACTCAGTGTTTCCACCGCGGACCCCAGTATGACGCGCCTGGGTTCCACCAAGCATCGGTTCTCATTCTGGAGCTCCAGTCCCCATCGCGGACCAGCTGGACCAGACTGATCTGAGCTCAGCCTCAATCCATCGCCACTCGCTGTCTCTGCCGCTCCGACTGACCCGCGGTCGGACTGCGGTCCGTTGCAGAGCCCGCCCACTAGGAGGTTAGCTTCCAGCTCCGGTGTGGAGGAGCCGCCATATTGGTACCGGACAAAGTGCTAAAATAAGAGTTTTAATTCACTCCGGGCCGCCGGACGTCGATTCGTGTCGGGTGGTGAGCTGGCGGGCCGGAGAGGCGGGAATTGCGCGAGGAGGTAAAACTGGTCTGAATTTAACTTGCTGCTCGCTCAGGCTAACGGCTAACAGCTAGCTGGTAAACACCAGATCGCCAAGGTACACGTCGTGAGATCCACATTTCCTGTCACAAATTTCAAAATAAATTACTGAATCTTTACTTAATTCAAAACTGACAAAATCCCTACAGGAACCGCTGTCTCTATTGCTTTAAGAACAATGTTAATATTTCCTCTCAATCAGAATACCCAAATGTTAAACTTCCAAAGTTTTGAAATACTATCAATAAATCCAGCCATACTGTTTAACATTATTTTCCTTGTGAGCCATATAAATGAATGACTCTCAGAAAGTACAAAAACTGAGGTTAAGTTACTTTGTTGATAATGACAGTAACGACATGTAGAGCTTGATTGGCTGAATCTTAATGAAAAGTTATGATAACTTTGTTTCTAGGGTCATGCAAACAGTTGCTTAACTCCTCACGGATCTCCTTCGCCGTAGTCGGCAGTGATAGTAAAGCGGTTTAGTGAGGGCCTGAGCCCGGAGGTACTCCGGGGCGAAGACCCTATTATATTTCGGTTTATATTTTATGTTGCAGTGTTGAGCGGTCTCATCCACTGTTCAACAGAGAACTGTTGTTAGCTAACAAAAACACATTAAGTCTAATAATCCTCTGTAGCCTCCTGCACATCACTAGAAGTAATATCCTTTACAGTTCCCCTAGGTTTACTCCTCACCACGTTAAATAATTGTTTAAAAAGAAACCTTCATGCTACGACTCTTAGTATACGCTCTTATTTTGGCGGCTACGACCACAACATCCGGGTTGGTAGCAGCCGCCTCCCGCTAACTTGCGGCAGTAAACAACCCGGCCGAGCCAGACATGCAGCATTGGCGCCTAATGTCCACCATATGCGCATTGTGAATTAAATCTCGCACATTATCAGTCAGTTTTCACCCACCGCGGGAGACTAACACCCGCTCACCGTCCGGCGCGGGGCCGTACTGTGGCGTTTAGCTCGCTAGCTTGCTAACATTAGCAGACAGCAGCGGTTCGACTGGCTCCTAACAAACCTGGACACGGTGAGTAGCGTCTCCCTCGTCTTTCTCCGGCAGAATAAAACGCCATTTTCTCCGCATTCACGCACCAACCGTTCACAGCATGAAGCAACAGCGACGAAAAACTACGCAAGACGCGAACCTTCAGAAAGCCGTTTGGCGGTGCGCGCTTGAAGAATGCTAGTTAACCGGATGTGGAAGTAGTTTTTTCTCCGTGTGTAAAATAGGAAATTTCTCTCTGACTTCCCCCGGAAAACCAACAACTTAATATCAAACGGTTTCCTGTCTGTGTTACTGTAAATGTTTATGTGCGGCAGATTGGGGTTTTGTGCGGGTTTGGGGATATAAACCGCCCCGGAGAGCGGATTCGGGGCTACGTGGCACATGGCGGATTCTTTTCTGTCCACGAAGGCGCGTAAAATGGCTTCTCGGCCGCGGAGAGAAACCCCTCGTCCTTCTCCGCTGTTTCTCAATCACAAATGCTCTGGAAGTGTTGGGCTCCATTATCGGACAGGACATCACGCTAACTTGGCTAGCGTTTGCTACTTTTCCGTGAACAGAGAGCGATTGTTTCCTCCAGGATCTCAGAATCCTGCATTTTCTGTTTCAGTTCACGATGCCGAGTTCAGCTGAATGTATGAAAACTCAGGGAAGTCGCAGTCACGCTGCCATATAGGAATTCCATTATCGGACGCCCTTTGAGTTTGTGTTGTCTCAGCCCATTGAAGCGCGTTTACTTCAGACATCACAACACGTCGCTTTGGTAAAGTGGGGCTTTAATAGGACATCCATCAAGATGTCAAGAGAACCTATTAGGTCGACATTAAACAGATGATTCGTTTCTTATTCTCACTATCGACAGCACATTGTGTTTTACTCATGTCGTCACCAAACAGGGTTTCATGATGACGACATGAGGCCCCCGACAACAGAGAGTTGAGGACTTTAGTTTTCAGTCGCAGCTGAGTTGTTGTGTCTTGTTTCAGGATTCTTTTCCAATCATTTCATGATGGCGATTGCAGTTGTTGGTGTCCGCTCGCTCACTCCTGGTCGCGGGTTCCTGTTCCCAAATGGAATCGAACATCGATTCAGAACAATTTCTCTGATCATTTATGATGTAGAGAAGAATAAAAGCCCAAGAAGCAGTTTGGACTCTTCAAAGTTGGCAACTGTTGGTTGGAATTATTGAGAATAAACTGGAGGTTTTGGGGTAACTCACACTAAAATATAAATAAAACTTTATGAGCAAACATGCGTGTGTAATATTGTTAAAATGGCGGTGTACAGGGACCTTTGAAGCCACTGGTAGTGAAAGTTGTAGCGGGAGACGGTGGCAAGTTGGTGTTGTTTGGTTCTTTGGCGTCTGATGAAGATGTGCGGCCGTCTCACGTCTCTGGTGTCCGTCAGATGTCGTTGGTGGACCTCGGGAAGCGTCTGCTGGAAGCGGCTCGTAAAGGTCAGGATGATGAAGTCAGAAACCTGATGGCCAATGGCGCTCCCTTCACCACAGACTGGGTGAGTCCACCACGTCAATCTGGTCACCGTGTTATTCTGTCTTTCCACTTGTTTACGGCGTGTCTGTCCTGTAGTTGGGGACGTCCCCCCTCCACCTGGCCGCCCAGCACGGGCACTACTCCACCGCAGATGTCCTGCTGCGAGCTGGCGTCAGCAGAGACGCTCGCACAAAGGTGGACCGGACCCCACTGCACATGGCCGCCGCCGAGGGACACGCCATCATTGTAGAACTGCTGGTCAGGGTAAGATACAAATGACCTCTGACTGAGCGAGTTTAGTGAAACTGAAAAGGCCTCAAATGAGTTTTGCTGGCGTCTGAAAGATTCAGTCATTTTGAGCGGATCGTCTCGATCGAAACGCAGCTGCTGGCACCGCCAGCGTCTTTCCTCTCTGAGCTGCTTCAGTACAACTTCAGACGTTCACTCCTTTGACCCATCAGCATCGGTCTCAGGCTGAGCCTTGACCTCTGACCTCCATTCAAGTCTCCTTCACTCATCATTAATGAGGAGGAAACGACCATATATAGGTGATTTATGAGCACCAAATGTTTTGGAAATAAAAATGTTAAGATATGTTTTTTTAGTGTGAACAATCGGAGTGTCTTGTGATCAGCTGATCCGTGGTGCGTCTGGACAAGTGCTGTTACCCTCTCCCCCCGAATGAAACCCGCCGCTGTCACGTGGCAGCAGTTTTAACGGGCAAATGTGTGCTTTCAGAGCGGCGCGGATATTAACGCCAAAGACATGCTGAAGATGACGGCGCTGCACTGGGCAGCGCAGCATGGCCACCACGGCGTCGTCGAGACCCTGATCAAACATGGTGCAGACGTGCACGCGCTCAGCAAGTTTGACAAGACGCCATTCGACATCGCTGTCGACATCCAGAACACCGAGCTGATGCTCCTGTTGCAGGTGAGAAAGGCCTGCTTGACCTCTGACCTCTGGGCTGCAGGTCCAGATGTTAAACTAGACTGAACTGATGAGAGGTCCTCGACCTCTCAGACTGGCGTCCTGACGCTGCTGGGTGTCGGTGGTCGCAGCTGCTCCACGAGAACGTCCCCTGTAGATCCTTCACTCATTGAGACGATTATTAGGTGTTTCAAACTTTAGTTAAAGTAAAAATGATGCGATTGAAGTAGATAATCGCGTCATCACGATATCACTTCCTGTTGAATGAAAAAATAATTTATATGTATGTGTATTTATATTATATTGAATGTGTATATACATATATATGTATGTGTGTACGTATATACATCCATATTCTGTGTGTGTGTGCTCAAGACCATTTCTGGAGGGCACCTTAATCCATCACCAAACACAGTTTGTTTCAACTTCCTGTTGCTGAGTTTGTGCCGGAGGAAGGGAGGAGGTTGTCATGTGACCTTCAAGGGGTGGTGTTTGGAAGGAGAAACACTCCTGAAAACTGTTAAAAGAGCCATAACATCACAAGTGTTGAGGAAACAAGTTCCTCTCAGGAGATTCTCAGGTGTGTGCACGTGTGTGTGTGTGTGTGTGTGTGTGTGTGTGTGTGTGTGTGTGTGTGTGTGCAGGAGGGCATGCAAAACCAGGTGAACATGAACCAGGTGAGCATGAACGTGGAGTCCAGCACCACCACAAACCAGCCACAGTTCATCATCCAGGGTATACCTGCAATACAGGGGGGTGTGGTCAACCTGGCTGAGCTGCTGAACAAGGCTAACGCAGGTCAATACACACACACACACACACACACACACACTTAAACTGACGTCGGCTGCTGAGGCATCATTGTGATATTTTTCTTCCAGGGGAATCTGAGGAAGCTATGGCCGCCAGTGCGCTGGACTCCAACATCCAGCACGCCGCCGTCGTCAACGAGGGAGGTCAGAGGGTCATCACCATAGTCACAGACCAACATGGCAACCTGCAGACCACGGGGGGGATGGCCCAGCCGTTCTTTGTGACCATGCAGCACGGACAGCAGAGTACGACACGTCAACACCAGAGTCAGTGATGAATGGATGTGTTTTGAGGATGACATTTTGTGTGTGTGTGCGTGTGTGTGTGTGTGTGTGTGTGTGTGCAGTGCTGGCTGTGCCCGCTAACACAGTGACGGAGGAGGTGGTCACAGAGGAGCCTCAGCCAACACCATCCAGGAAGAGGAAACTGGAAGTGACCAACAATCATAACGACACTGGAGAGACAGTGAGTGGCGATGTGATGATGTCAGAACTCCCATCAGATCTGTTGTAATACTCATGATGTCATCTGATGAAACCTCAAAGGCTCTCCAGCGGCTCCTGAGCCCTGGAGATTGACAGTTGGCATCATGTAGGTGACTCAGTCTGTGTGAATAAAGTTCTGATGGCGTTGGCAGGAGCTGTTGCAGCGGCAGCTACAGGAGGCCAACCGGAAGGCGCAGGAGTACCGGCAGCAGCTGCTGCGGAAGGAGCAGGAGGCTGAGGAGTACCGCATCAAGCTGGAGGCCATGTCCCAGAACCAGGCCAACAGCACCAACGCCAACACATCCGCCATGACGGCCGTCAGCCCTGAGGAGGTGGTGGGCGGCGAGGAGGACGAAGAGGAGGCAGCTGCCAGTGTGGTGGAGGAGGAGGGGGAGATGGTGGTCCTGCAGGAAGGAGGGATCATCATGGAGGGGGAGGAGGGTCAGGTGACGCTGGTGGAGACAGGGGGCGACGCGACGGAGGTCAACTCCTAACAGTGGGAGGCGGGGTTAACTTGTGCAAATATAGGGGGAGAAGATGACCACCATTTTGAATCTGTGAACAAAATTCATAACAAGGAGAGACAAAATGGATTCCCAGAAAAGACAAACAATGGCAGCACCTTGTTGAGTTTGATCTGTAACTGACTGCATGGGACAGAAAATGGCGGCTGTAGACGAACGGCTGGCGGTGGATTGAAGAGACGAGACGATGAATCAGCCGTTGAGCCGCCAGGACCTTCGCTTGAACGCACGTTGACTCTTTGCTCCAACATGGCTCCATGGTACCATTTTGCTCCCGTCTGAGTCCGAGTAAGAGTGGCGAGCGCGTCGGACAGCTGACTCCTGTGACATCATCCAGCCTCAATGACTAACACTTTGTTTTAACGTTTGTTTTCTCACCATTGTTAACTCCAATATACGTTTATATCCCTTTAATAAGGACGCAGCCGTTTGGTTTCACACTTCCTGTCGCTTCCTCCCTCGTTGCTTCTCAAGCGAGCAGAACCAGCGAGGCTCTGCTCCTCCTGCTGTGTTTTCCTCCTCTTTTTTTCCTTCACTTGTAACTCATCGTGTGACTTTTTTTTGTCAAAGCGGCTCGGTCATTCGCCAGCGGGCCGGTTCATGTCGGAACACAAATGTCGATGCACTTCAAACCGGCCACGTGAACATCATTGCTTTCGATTCTTAGAAACCAGCTGTGATTCCCAGTGCTGGCGCTCACACACCAGTTAGGTCCAGCTAGGCTGCACTGGTTCTTTGGGATTAATTGTATAATCAATCTTTTATTCCTCTTCTTCTCGCTGTGTTCTTTTCACCTTGGACTGGGGATGACATCACAGCGTTCTAGTAGAAGTGAGGGAGAACCAGTCGATGGGAACACCAGAGGCGGCGGTGAGCAGATTCAGACCTCCCTGACGGGTGGAAGCTGGAAGGTTAAACTGATTCCATGTGACGGGGATACAAACGCGGTCTCATCCAGTTGGAAGTCTGACGAGAGGCTGCCAGTTGAAATTTTCCTCTGACAATTCGGAAATTTTGAGTAGAAGTGGAACACACCATGAAATGTCAGAAAATGGCCACCCGGCATCCAAGATGGCGTCTTGTTTTGAAACAACCAGCCTTTAAAGAGCAGAGTAGCTTGAGCAAATACGAATCACGCGACAGACTCGGTGATTGATGCTTGCGAGGAACTCATGCTCAGTTTCTTCCCTCTAATTTACTGTTACGTTAGAGAAAAACCTCGTTAATGTTAATGACCAGTGGCTTCGTTACCGCATCAGTTCTCACGTGTGTTGATGCAGTTGTTACGCCGGTGTCACGTGGTCTGATGAGACTGTTCGGGTCAAAGGTCAGGAAGCTCTGATAGCTGGAACGTGACTGACAGGCCGAGTGAGTGAATGAGTTCTGATGGATGAAATCCACCTCTAGAACGCTCAGACGTTTAAACGTGTTGAACCCTCCGTTCAACGTTTGGAGACGCGGCTCGTTTGAACCCACCACCACCTCGTGCAGCGGCAGAAGAACTTGGTTCATCTGAAGTGACCCGTTCATACACGTGAGAACGCTCAGTACGAACGGAACGGCTGCAGTCTAAATGTTCGATATCGTTGATCCACTCAAACAGTCAGAGGGCTGTCATAAAGTAATACTTCAACCTTCAAGTGTCTTTCCAGTACTCACCAACAGGAGTACTGAGCTCACTAAGATGTTTTGTCTTCATCATTTCTTTGTGACTCCAGAATGCAGGAAGAGCCAGGCACGCATATTTCGAAGCTAACAGACTGATGCTAGCAACGTTCACTGTCCGTAAATGTCTGTTCACCAACTCTCCAGGCCGCCTCAGTCCAGACGGAGGATCAGGGATCCACCACCTGATTGGCGCTCAGTGTCCTGAGCTTCGGCTTTACCTTCATCTCGGGGGAGCGTTGTTACTTCTGCTACATTGTTAGGGCCCGAGCATGTGGACCAAAATGGACACCAAGTTAGACGTGAGAATGCGTGAAGAGGTTCATTGCGGCCCACGCGGCTAAAGCGCTTCTAAGCTAACACGGCTAAAGCGCCTCGCTGGTGGTGTTCCTATTTGATGTGCATGTGGAGTAACACCTGAACTCTGTGTCCGCCATCGCGACACTGATGATGAAACCATCCACCTCGGGCACCCTCACACGCTAATGGACAACTGGAACGGGTGGAACTGTGGTTCTGCAGACGTCAGTCGGAGGGTTGAGGTTGTTGCTGAGGTTCAATTGAGAACAGGAAACGGAACCGAAAGGTCACATGACTGTTACTACCTGCAGCAGCGTTCAGATGTTCCGTTCCGGTCCAAGTGCTCTTCCACGAGGCCCTGATGACCCTCTGACCTTTCATCACTAGAAGTAGATGAAAGGCAGAGTTTTGGAGGAAAAAACTGCCATGCATGATGTGCAGCCGTCAACACTGTCCTACCAGCAACGCAGGGCAGCCCAGCTGAGTCGGAGCACAACTTCAGAGTTGAATCACAGCGAAACTAAAGACCTTTTGTGTTACAGAGATTCGTCTCCACGCCGGATGCCAGTCAGGGGCGGAGCTTCGTGTCCTTGATGAAATGTGATGGACGGGGCTTTGCTAGCTGCTGGTCTCACCTCTGTGGATTTAGTGGGTTGTGATTTGTTACACAGAAATTAAAAATTGATTCAAGCGTCATTAAACATTTTTCTTTAAGAACATGTTCTGGCCTTCCATAGGACACCCCCCCCCCCGAGTATGATAGTTATTTTTATAAACTCAGCAAAGCCGACCTTTTTCTATGTACATATAAAGTTGTATTTTTTTAACTATTAGATGGCTTCACTGTGGTGGTGGTGATGATGATGATGATGATGATGAAGATGGCTGCCTGCATTGGTAATCTGAAATATAAACACTTTTTTTTTAATTACAACTTCATTGTTGTGTATATTTTATTCTTTTCAGGAAAACGGAGCCCAAAGGAGGGTCAGGGTTGGGGTCAGGTACAGACACCTGTTGGTCGCTCATGTCACACCTGAACAGCAGGTGAACACGCATGTTGTCATGTCAAGACTGCGTTTTTTCATATGAATATGTTCGCTATGTAATGAGCATAAGACGGCTAACTGTGGCAGCAGCATTTATCCTGAAGGAGCATTAAAACAACTGGATTTGTATTTTCAGGTTTGGGTCTGCAAAGCAGCCTTTAAGCCTCTCAGTGGGTCCTTAAAGGAAAACATTGCTGTGAGATTCAATCTGTTCGAGTTGAATCCTCCTGCGAATGCAGTTGTATTGATATTAACTATTCATTCGCTTCGGGCACCAAGAAAACAAAATAATATTGAGACCGTTGATTGATGGGTTGCTCATCCAACCGGAATCAGGCCAGGGACCCGCCCCCCTTCCAGGTTCCTCTAACGCGGGTTTTCGAGCTTTCGTTGACAAATCGAGCGCGGTGGATGGCGTCCGTGGGGGATCGACCTCACGTCGCATTTCTGGTTTGATACATGCGAATAACTCGGCCAATAACGGGGAGCAAAGCAGATTACGTCCAACAACTACAGCTCCCGTGAGGCCTCAGCTGCCAGGGTCTTTGGGGACATAAGCGCCCCGCGAGTGGATTAAGGCAGATCAGGCTTGATTGACGTGTTCCCAGTCCAATCAGCGGGCGGGGAGAGGCCCGTAGCCAACCCGGTGGCGCGGGGGGCGGGGTCGGCGCGGAGGGGGCTGGGCGTGAGGTATCATGGAGGATCAGTAAGCAAACTGTAGCCATCAGAGGAGAGCAACCGCCGCGCTAATTCCCGGGAGTTTCTCAACACTTTACCGCCTTCCTCTGACCCGCCGCGGACGAACCCACTCAGGATGGAGATGGAGAAGAGGATCACGCTGGAGCTGCGGAACCGGAGCCCGGCGGAGGTGAGCACCGCTGGTTTTAACAACATTTGAATTGTTGCCTGAAATAGCCCGGGAGGTGATGAGCGACCGGAGCGATCCCCCGCTCATCACGAGGAGCCCGCCCTCGGTCACCGCGCTGCCCCGCAACTTTCCTCCGCAGCTTCTCGTCCTTAAATTTCACACCGTGATCGGTCGAAACGACCGGCGTTCGCCCCGCGCCCAGGAACACCGACCCCTGGACATGGAAGCATCCCAGCACCTCCGCCCCTCCTCCTCCTCCTCGCCGGTGAGATCCCGTCTCCGCGAAGCCTCCGCGGACTACGAACTACGGCTCCGGTGTGCACTAGCGAGCACCCTGGTCCCGGTTCAGCCCCCCTCCCCTTTAGCGTGCATCGGAGTGTCGTTCATCTCTTCAGGCGCGGACCGGAGGCGAACCGCTGCAAGTTTAACTTTGAACTCGGTGGCGGTTCGGAGGGGGGTGGGGGTGGGGGGCTCGGCTGTAACAGGGAAACCGACATTAAAGCCTAGAGCCGTTACACCGGGCGGACCGGGGGCTGTGTGTGTGCGGTGTGTGGCGGGCCGGCGGCGGTGCTCACGTGGGGCTCCGTCCCGGGAGCCGCGTGTGAGCGCCGCCGTCGTCGTTGTTGTCGAGGTCTGTCGTCCTCCACGAGCGGACATTTTAAGTCAACGGCGGCTTAAAACTTCGACGGAAATCTTCCCTCCGACGACGGATTCACGCGCTCGGCGGCGTCTAACGGAGGCTCGGAGCGGACTCGAGCTCTTTTTGGAGACTTTGGTCGGTTTTTAGGCGCGACCCGCGCGCTGGCAGGGTGCTCGGGGGTCGGTCACTGAGACATTTTGAGTGCGGAGCTCGTGGCGGCTGTTACGCGTTACCAGCTCCGCGTAACACGGCGGGATCCGCGGCCGCGGGGAGCCCCTCGAAGGTCAACGGACATTTTTGCTCCAGTAACACGGTATAATCAACCGGTCAACCACCGGGGCGGCGTTACACCGCGGGGCGTTACTGTAGTGGGATTACTGAGTAACGAGTACTGTTTGCGTCACATCGCTGTAACGACTCAAAATGGCGTTACTCGGCGGAAGAGAGGGCGGATTAGTCCAGTTCAGCTCCATCAAAAACGACTACGACTAGCCGGTTACCGGTCCGAATGGACGTTGTTGGATGTTCGAGGCTGTTTACAACCGACGGAGCCTGAACCAGGTCCGTTAACCACGGGGGCACTGGAGCCCCGAGCGGGCCGGTCTGCCCCGGATGGTGTCGTCCTGTTTGATAAAGCAGAGTCATTTTGCAGAGGCGCGCGCCCGTGTGTGTGTGTGTGAGTGATTAAGTTATATAACCGGGCTGCCAACCGACCAGCTCCGGTTGAATAACACCCTCTCCTGGCGGTGCGTTCACGTCAACAGAGTCCGACTTGTCCAGCAGACGACTCGCTGGTGTCATGTTTTATGAATTGGGGACGCCGGCAGATGGTGTGTGTAGAAGTCCCCCCCCCCCCCCCCAACCATACATACACACACACACACACTAACTCAGTAGCCCCCCACCCCCCACCAGCTCCGGTGCTGCCGGCCTTCATGATGCCCGCCGGCCTGCAGGATGAGTCGCTCCTCTCCTGGTTGCATAAGCAGGCGAAGGAGGAAATAAAATCAGCCGCTCGTTTGGACGAAGTCGGGCGGAGGACTCGCTCCTGCGGCCGCATCCTGCATCCGGATCCTTATGGTGACGCCTCCAGGTGAAGACACCTGAGAGGCTGCTGCCTTCGAGTCTCAGTCCAACTGCTCGATCTCAACAAAAGAAGTAAAATTAAAGAAAACTCCTTCAGTCACACGATTCCTCCTGTTGCGCCTGGGTGAATATTACGATGACGATGGAAGAGCATCTTTTTGCTGTAAAAGAGTCCTTCTTTACTTTTTTTACAGTCATAAATGTCAAGAATTTGCATAAATGTCAGGGTTTGTCTGTTTTTTTTCATGACGCAAATGAGTGGTTTGATTTGTCAGCGCTGGGAAACCGAATTATTAAACGTTTAAATATTAATTTGAATAAACATTTATGGGTTAATCTTGAAAATAATCAGCACATAAATCAATGATGATTTACTCTGATCACGAATCATCAGGTTGAGAACACAACATGGCTAACAAGCTAATTTATGAATGAAACCTAATGTGTTGGTGTCAGTTGTGTGACATCACCTCTGACCACTTCCTGTTGGTCTGTGTGTGAGCCAGGTAGCAGAGCTGGTGGTGGACAACTGTCGCTCTGACGGGGAGGTGGAGGGTCTGACAGACGAGTTCACGGAGCTGGAGTTCCTCAGTATGGTCAACGTGGGTCTAAACTCACTGGCTAAACTGCCCTCACTGCCCAAACTCCGCAAGGTAACACACGTATGCAAACACACACACTGTAATTTGAAAATAAATGTTGGTTAGCTAGCCCAATTACTGGTAGTAACTGGAAAGTGTGAGCATCAGTGAGCTCAAGTTCGAGATGAGTTAGCTCAGCACAATGCATGGTAGTGGGTGGTCAGTGTAAGCATCAGCAAGCTTAGGGCCAGGCTAGATAGCTTAGCCAAATGGCTGATAGTGGGTGGGAAGTGTTAGCATCTGCTAGGTCAAGGCTAGGATGCTGATTAGCTTAGCCCAATTACTGGTAGTGGGTGGGAAGTGTTAGCATCAGCTAGCTCAGGTCCAGGCTAGTTAGCTTGGCTCAATGGCTGGTCGTGGGTGGAAAGCATCAGCTAGCTCAGGTCCAGGTTGAGATGAGTTAGCTGAGCATAATGGCTGGTAGTCGGTGGGAAGTGTTAGCATCAGCTAGCTCAGGTCCAGGCTAGTTAGCTTTGCCCAATGGCTGGTAGTGGCTGGGAAGTGTTAGCATCAGCTAGCTCAGGTCCAGGCTAGTTAGCTTAGCCCAATGGCTGGTAGTGGGTGGGAAGTGTTAGCAGCAGCTAGCTCAGGTCCAGGCTAGTTAGCTTAGCCCAATGGCTGGTAGTGGGTGGAAGTGTTAGCATCAGCTAGCTCAGGTCCAGGATGCTGGTGTGTCCAGCAGGAATCCTCCTCCTCCTCATCATCAGGAGCAGCAGTCGCTCTTCTAGTCCTCAACAAACCTTTGGTTCTGTTGACCCAAGTTCCAGTGGAGCTTTGGAGGTGCTGCGTCAAATCACTGCGCCCAGTCAGGAAAGTAGTTCCGGCTACGTGTCTGATTCTACCACTACAATGCCTCATTTTAAACTGGTATTCATCACCAAGGTTACACACAACCCTACTTCTATTAATGCAGGCAGAGATGGAGCTACGCTAACACTTCCCACCCATCACCGCTTATTGTGCTAAGCTAACTAGCCTGGGTCTTATTAATTTTTCATGCACAATGATGTTTCAGAGAGAAATTTTGGAATAAAATCTTTCCTTGTTGAGTGTAACAACCAGCATGTAGCTGCTGATTCTGTCCTCTTCATCATCCCCTCGTGATGATGATGATGATGATGATGATGATGGTGTTAAAAGTGTGTTGTGCTGTGACTTTTGTCTTGGTCTCAGTTGGAGTTGAGTGACAACAATCTGTCTGGTTCTCTGGAGACGCTGTCAGAGAAATGTCCCAACCTGACCTACCTCAACCTGAGCGGCAACAAGATTAAAGAGCTGAGCAATGTGGAGCCGCTGGTCAGAACACACACACACACACATACGTATGTACAGCTAAGCGTGTTGGCGTATATATAACTTGTAACCCCCCTGACGTGATGTTTCTCTCCGCAGCAAAATCTGAAGAGCCTTCAGAGCCTGGACCTGTTCAACTGTGAGATCACGTCTCTGGAGGACTACCGCGAGAGCGTCTTCGAGCTCCTGCCTCAGGTCACCTACCTGGACGGCTTCGACCAGGAGGACAACGAGGCTCCAGACTCCGAGGCCGATGACGAAGGTGGGTGATCGGTGCGGCTGCAAGTAGAACCCGAGCATCCCGATCCGATGTACCTGCTGAACGGCGTTTCTTTGTTCACAGACGAGGACGGCGAGGACGGCGCCGGGCCCACCGGGGACTATGATGAGGAGGACGATGACGAGGAGGACGAGGATGGCTCGGAGGGAGGAGAGGTGGGGCTGAGCTTTCATGTGAACCAGGGAGATCAGGTGGGCAACACAGGCTTCAACCTGCAGGTCGGCCCGCCGCTGGCTCAGACACCGACCCGCCCCCTTCCCATCGTGTGCCCTCCCCCCAGGCAGAGATCAGATCAGCCGTAACCCCAGAAACACCACACGGTCACAATGTTGATCCCAAACGCCAAACTGCCAGAAAACTACAAAGTGAAACGTGTGCAAACGAACACGCCGGTGATCCTGGTGGTCAAGCAGCTGTTTTGTCTCGAGACTCAGAAAGACATCAGACGCCGCGTCCTTAGTCAGACGGCTCTCGTGGTAGCACGTGACAAACATTTGGCAGCATCTGAACAGTTAACCACCAAACTATGGTCACTTTCTACTATCGCAATATTTGAAGTTGGCGCGGACGCCACCAGTAACACGACCCCTGAGCGTTTGACAGCACGACTCGTAGACGATGACGGTCCCGGGCCGCCAAGCTGTCTGGAACTCGTTTCTGGCCTCCTCAGGGTAAAGCAGACAAGTGGCCAGGCATCTGTCAGTGGGCGTGGCCTCCACCTGAACACAGCGCCTCAGTGTGGTCGAGTCTGCTCTCCTGCCTGGTCTGAACTGAGCCGGCCCAACGGGTCGACCTCAGGTGTTCCTGATCAGGTTAAGAACCAAGGTGGCTGCCTCTGACGAACGATCCAATCAGAACCAACATGTCTGATGACATTTAGTACTTGATGCAAATCTTTTCTTTTCTCTTTTTTTATATTTTATTTTTGCATGTTGGGAGTCAATAAATCCCAGTCATCGATAAATTCTTTTGTTTCTTGAAAATGATTCATTAGAGAATAACGTTTCAACCTGGTGTTTGAGGTGTAAAATTAAAAAAAAGAAAAACTACAACACCAAATCTTCCTCGTGTCGTCAGAGTCGGTCAGGTGGCAATCAGCCTGGTCATGTGACGTAGTCGACCAATAGTGTAAGAGCTTCCATTAGCGTCGTCCAGTCAGAAACCACCATGTGTGTCATATGTTCTGTCCATCTGGAGGGAAACTGAGGGCGGAGCTTCTGTTTGTTTCATCGCAGGATGACGACGACGACGAGGATGACTATGCAGAGGAGGAAGAGGAGGGTGAGTGAAGCATTATGGGTATTTTGTCTGCCCCAGTCCTGGAATATGCCTCTTACTCTCGTCCCCTCCCTCTTTCCCTCTCCTTTTTCTTTGTCTAGAAGACCAGGCAGCCATTCAGGGACAGAAGAGGAAGAGAGACGCGGACGACGAAGGCGAGGAGGATGACGATGATGAAGACGACTAAGTCGTCTGGAGGGCCGTCGTCTTCATGTCGTCCTGTCCTGTTCCTGCCCGTCAGTCCCGACCTCCGCTAGACAACAAACGCTGCAGCAGCAGAGATCGTTCATTTCAGTTTGTACCAGAATATCACATCTTTATTTTAGATAATATATAATGAAGATTTTATCAGCGTCACGCGTCTCTTCCACGCCGCTTCTCCTCCAAACCGCCTTCCTGTCTCCTCCAACCTCTTCAAACTTCCGGCTGGAACATCGACGTCTTTAACCAGCTGAAACTAAAATCCTCGTCTCATGTGGACCAGAGTTCAGTTGCTGCCACCACGCAGCTCAACACATTTATTTTTTACTAACTTCAGGGACCTGAGGCTCCGCCCACAGGAAGTAACCCAGCAGCTGATGCCCCGAAGAGCTTCCCAACTCAACATGAAGTCGAGTGCAGATTACGAGATTATCGAACAAGTTTGCGTTTTTCTCAACCTTCAAAGTTGATCAAAGATACCAAACAATGTTGAGACTAATTAGGTCCAGATCCGTTGACCGGTGACAACAAACGGTGGCGGCCATGTTCTTCTGATGTCACCCCTGAGTACTGGTTTACGTCGTACTGCTGCAACACCTGGTTGAGCAGCAAACGATGGAGGGTAATAATCCAGCAGGTCACCAGCCATATTTGAAGGTAAAATCATGAGCTACCTTTAGCAAACAGCCAGTGTTAGCTCGCGATGCCAGCTGTTGTTAGACGATATGAGAGGCTAAGTTAGCATCATGTGACATTATGCACAGTGGAATACTTCTTCCAGTGAGCCGTTCGTTTACTGCGCTGTCGTTGATCTCCTGCTAACGTTCCTGGTCCACGGGGGTGTTGGACATCTCTCTGAACCTTACAGAAATGTGTGTCACGTAACATTTATGCTATCTTTCCAATCAACTGGTTACAGAGCTACGTTAGCTAACAAGCTTTGGATGGCTCACGAGTTGTTGGCAGACCAGCGAATGGACGCTCAAACATGTCCAGCCTTCAAATGTTGCTGATGTTCTTTCTTTCGCTGGTCAACCAGGAAGTGATGAAATGAGCATTAGGCAGAAATGTGTGTCACGTGGCGTCAGTGTAGTACTCTTTGACTGCATTGTGTAACACAACAAGGCGGTGCGACGTCATTCGGCATCCTCTTGTGATGTCAGAGGAACATGGCTGCCACCCTGTGACCATCATCTGTTAGTTACCCTGATAACCAGTGGGCAGGACAACAAGCTGTAAAACCCAAATGTAAGGAGTTCAGTGTCTCGAGACTTTTCTGATTAGTGTGAATCAAATTGAATTTTGTATTTGGACAAAAACCCAGAGCTCTCAGAGCCGGCCTGGGACCGTCTGAGTCTCGGCTGACTTCAGGCGCAACAAAGCAAACCTTCAATTTTGGTTTACGATTCGTAATCTGCACTCGGCGTCGACCTTCTGCCTTCTGAACCACCAGTCTCCCTTTAAGCTCTCAGCGTTCTGAAGAACTTCTGAAGTCCGTCAGCTGAGTCACAAACCTTCAGACTGAAACCCTGGAAGAGTTCAGCCGGACAGAAGCCCCGCCTCCATCAGCAGGCCGTCTCAGGAGCGCCGCCGGTTAAGAGCCTCGTCACGTTATGAAGTGGACGGACGGCCTACGTCTTTCAGGTTCAGACCCGCTATTTTCTTCAGCCATATCAGTCTCTGGGTCGAGGAGAGCTCCCCCTTCAGGACCGCCGCGTGTCTGCGCCCAGTCAGGGATGTTGCATGTTTCCCGCTTGGCGTGTTGAACTGATCCGGAATCTTCCGCCACCCATCAACTTCTAGTCCGACAACAAACTGAATGAACAGTGATCACAGTGACTCTGTCGACTGTCCCGTCACGCTGTTAGAATGACGCCGACCTGCTGTAGCTCAGGTCCTCGTAGGAGACGACCATATTCCCCGTGTGTGTTTGATTTTCTCGTAGGGATTTACAGGGAAGTTTTGGGGCGGGTGGGAGGAACTAGTAGTCTGATGTGTTTGTTTTGTTTTGTTTTTATGACTTTCTGCTGACGCCGTTTTAGTCCCCGAAGAGCAGCTGGTTTTAGTTTGATATGTACCTGAGCAGCTCGCCCTCTACTGCCCGTCCCCCTGTGATGTCAGACCTCAGGCCCCGCCTCCATCAGTGGGCGTGGCGCTCTACCAGCAAACTGCAGGCAAAGCTAAATGTATGAGTTCAGGTCTTTTTACTGATTTTTTTTGTTTGTTTTTATTAGTTTTCTATAAATTACGATAATGTGAAGATTCACACATCTGAAAGTAAAAACCTTACAAAAATAAGATTCACAGAACAGAACAGGTTTTCAGACAGAACCGGTTCCATCAAACAGGTTTTCAGATGGAACCGGTTCCATCAAACTAACCCGCGCTTTCCATCAGCCACTGATGACTCAATGCAGCACCGTTGCTACGCATTTCCTCGTCATCGACTAACGAGACAAACTGAATTCCAGAATGTGAGGCGTCTCCTGGCTTCATCAGTGGATGTTTTTGCTTCCGCTGTAAAAACCGACTTGGTTGTCGTTGGTCAGCGATTTTTTTTCAACATGATGATAAAACAAGTTGTTCTTAAAGAATGCGTTTCTATTTTCTCACAGTGAAATCATGATGAGCCGTGAACAACAAAATGACACCAAGTCACCTGAACGCACCTCCTAACAGTCTCGTAAGGCATTATGGGATATTGAGTCGTCTGTTCTGATGGAGGCGGAGCCTGACGGGACCCACAGGCGTGTCTGGTTCAGGTGTTACTGCTCAGCGTCAGAATCGGCAGCGTCTTTGATCTTTCTACGTTCCTGCTGCATTAAAGGGAAACGAACCTGACGGTCCAGACACTGAAGACGTCAACGCTGAAATTCAAAAAGTTTTTAAAAAAGAAATCAAGTAATGCTCAAATGTACGATTTGATATTTATAGATCAGGAAAAGTTTTTATTCCTCAGATTCTTTGTGATTTGTTCAGTTTGTTTTGGACTCGTGGATCTGATCAGGTTGGTTTGCTCGTCCTGGCGAAGCAGCAGGTCTGTACAGCTCTGACTTTTAACTCAACTGCTGTAAACTTTTAACTTTTCTCTCATTTACACTCTTAAAAACAACACACTTGTGTCAACCCAGCCTGGAAGGAGTCGGACCAGCAGCTCCGTCAAATGGACTCGTTTATATACAGCGTCATCTCGTTCACACACACACACACACACACACACACACGGTGGAGCTGCCATGGGAAACGCCAACTCTCCCATCAGGAGCAATAAAGGCTTCAGTACATTGCACATCGAAATGGTCACCAGGGGACGTGAGGATCGAACCAGTGACCCTGCGGTTGCTACTCGCGCCCTCCACCCCTGAGCCACGCCCCCTGTCGGTGTGGGGGAGAGCCCGATGTTGACAACTCGTGTGTTGCTTCCTTGTGAATTGTGAATTCATTTTCTGGCTCAGCAACTCAAGTCAATTTTTCACGACCGTCTCAGGTCCATTTGGTTCTGGAGGCTCAGAATAAATCAGCTGATTAAACTTAGAATCATGTCCCCTTAACGAACCTGGGGGAGAACTGTTCTAATTTGTGGCTCAATTTTGAGGTTAATATCCTGATGTTTTTAAAAACTACCTTCTGTATCTGCCTGCCAAAGAGGCGCCCAGCAGGGGATGGAAAGCTCCAGAAACCCCACCGTAAAGTTGTGATACTTTTGTTGTCTGTCAGTAAGAAAATGTGTCTTCGAATTGTTCTCCTACTTCATGATCTCAAGCTAACGAGCTAAATGAGGTTGTTACAAACAAGCTTCTCTGCTTTGACCCTTTCAATCTGTGATTCCAAGCACGGCTGCTCTCAGCCTCCGTACTTCACGTACGTTCCAGCGACAGTTGAATCCTGGCACGGTACCTGCAGGTTAGAGATAGTTCCGTGTTGTTTTTAAGAGTGTAAAGGTCAAAGGTCACATCAGCCCTATCGAGGTCAGTCTGGTTTTAAAGGCAATATTGTAAATAGACTCTCAGCTCAGTTTCAGGTTTGTTTTTTATTTTTTAATTCAGTAATTTTACAGATGTTTTCTTTGTTCTGCAGCGAGGTGATAGTTGAACCACATCTTTGACCTTTGACCCCAGCTCACTCCTGTCAGCTGTTACTTTACTGCCATCTTCCTGTCTGTGGGGAAAACTGTGTTTGACTTTTGTGTGGTGTAACAAAACGATACTGAGGGGTTTTGAATAAAAAAATATATATAAAAAGAAAAAAGGGCTGTTTTTCAAAATAAGAGTTTGCGTTTCCGCAACGCTGTGAAGTCCTCAGAGGTTGTCATGTGATTTGTGAGGTCACCGTAGGGCGCCTCAGAATGAAGGTGACATAAATCATTGCAGTATTACTGATGTAGCCAGCGTTAGCATGAATGCTAACACTAAACATTAGCAGCTAATTTGACTGAAGTGATGATGTCATGCTCACCTGTTGGTCTTGGGGAATGTGAATGACACTGAAAAACCCAAAGATTCATTTCACAAGAACTTCAGGTGTTCTTGGCAACTGTCTGCTTCTGCCAGCAGACACCTGAGGAGGTCAGAGGTCACAGCCGTGGTCATCTTCTGCATGACATTGCAACTGATGACGGCCAATGATGGTTTGAGTGCATTGCAGCTGGATGCCAACACCTGTGGTTGGGTGTGGCACCACTGATAAGGTAAGTCACCTTTTCTCTGAGTTAGCAGCTAGCATGCTAACAAGCACTGAGTTGAACGTAACGCTAGATCTGTGTGACATCCCCTAACCATCTACACACCCAGCTGTCTCAAAGGATATTTGGGGGGGGGGGGGGGCAGCTCTATCATTACCTACCAAAAGGTCAATCAGGAGTCATACGTGCACACTAAACCAGTGTCCTAGGCCTGGAGTCACATGCGCGTATTTTCCATTGACAGTAACATTAGCCTTATTTAGGCTATCATTAGCCTCATTTAAACCATCTGTATTCTTATTTAGGCTAATGTTGGCCCTATTTAGGCTAACATTAGCCTTATTTAGGCAAATGTTAGCCTTATTTAAGCTAACATTAGCCTTATTATGCTATCGTTAGCTTTATTTAAGCCATCTGTATTCTTATTTAGGCTAATGTTGGCCCTATTTAGGCTAACATTAGCCTTATTTAGGCAAATGTTAGCCTTATTTAAGCTAACATTAGCCTTATTATGCTATCGTTAGCTTTATTTAAGCCATCTGTATTCTTATTTAGGCTAATGTTGGCCCTATTTAGGCTAACATTAGCCTTATTTAGGCTATCATTAGCCTCATTTAAGCCATCTGTATTCATATTTAGGCTAATGTTGGCCCTATTTAGGCTAACTGTAGCCTTATTTAGGCAAATGTTAGCCTTATTTAAGCTAACATTAGCCTTATTTATGCTATCGTTAGCCTTATTTAAGCCATCTGTGTTCTTATTTAGGCTAATGTTGGCCCTATTTAAGCTAACTTTAGCCTTATCTAGGCTAACTTTAGCCTTATCTAGGCTAACTTTAGATACTGATGTCATGATTTCTTATTTCAATCTAAACTCCTTCTGCTCTTCCTTAAACTTGCTGACAGTAAACTGAACCAGCAGAGGAAACCACCCAGAAGCAAAGCAACTGTTTATGATGTTAAACATAAAAATTGTGAGTTCAAAATCATCAAAAACCTGCTGAAGTGAAAACAAACTAGCTAACCTGTCCTATCTGACCCACAATGCTGCAGGGCCGAACAGACACACACACACACACACACACACACACACACACACACACACAGTGTCCATCTGCTGTAAACATCAATAAAACATGAAACAGCAGGATGAGGAAAGACAGAGCCTCGTTATTAGGTTTGCAGGATATTATCAGCTCAGTATTGGCAGATAGAATTAATAATGATAATGATAAGAAGAATTATAATAATACATTTTATTTAAAGTGCCTTTCTCGGCACTCAAGGACATAAAATACTTTTTTTTTGAACTTTTTATTTAAATTTTTTCAGTTAAACATTGAACTATGTCTGAGACAAGGTCAGTGATGTAAAAAGGTACAAATGGCGGTGCAAATGTATATCAAATAAACATTACACATTGTGATAATAAGGATAAGCAAACAAGACAGACAAAAATGAATAAATAATTAGCTAATAAAAAAAGAATGAATAAATGATGAGGTTAATAATAATAATAATTTAAAAAATAAAAAAAATTCCACATCGTGTCAGGGTCCGCTTCCATTGCTTTAGGAACAGCCTCAACAACCCAAATAGTTCATATTGTTAGATATTTTCCGACCCTGCTCCACCTTCGCTCCAAAAGGTCCACTTTCAACTGTCATGATGCGGTCGTTCTTTCCATGAGATAAACCTGTCTCAATCTCTGCTTCCATTCAGCCACAGTCGCTGCTTTAACTTTCTTCCAGTTTGCTGTTATATTTTTCTTGGCAACCAATAATAAAATATGCAAAATATATCTTTGGTCAGCAGTGAAAAGGTCGACCGGTACAGCACCCAGCAGGTAGAGCAGCATGTTTGATGGAATTTCTCTTTTCATAATTCTCTCAATTTCTTATTATATTAAATTATTACATTAGATTCCAATTCCCATTTTTCCTTCATATTATAGGTATTTTCATCGAAGTCTGATGAGAGTCTTTTATAGAGGTGGGAGACACGTTTATGTAATGGAAGACGTTCTTCCCAGATTCCAATGAAATATTGTTCTAAATATTGTTCTTTGTCTTTATGATTTGTAATATAGAGCCTAATTTGCAGGTATCTATAAAAATCAGTAGAGGGGAGGTCGAATTGTTCCTGAAGCTGGGTAAAGGACTTTAAGTGTGTTTCTTCAAATAATTGATTAAAAATAATGAGACCTTTCGCAGCCCATCTCCTAAAACCATGATCTGAGACCGAAGGTGGAAAATCAATGTTGCCCACGATGGGCATAGCTGGAGAAATAGATCCACTATCTTTAAACATCTTTTTAACTTCTGCCCAAATCTTTATAGTGTGTTTTATCCATTCATTTTCAAGCTTCATTTCACTGACATGTTTCAAATCCACAAAGGGTAGGACAGCCAACGGTGCACCTTTAACGTCACCCTGTTCTATTTGAATCCACTTTGCCTCCTCGTCTCCGCTGATCCTCCCCACAATCGCTGCCAGCTGAGCTGCCCAGTAGTAAAATTTCAAATTCGGCAATGCCAGACCTCCTCTATTTTTAGCCAAATGAAGTATTTTAAGTCTAATTCTGGGTCTCTTGTGTTGCCATATAAATTGAGAGATTAATTTATTTAACATATTAAAAATGGAAATTGGAACTCTCATGGGCAGCGACTGAAATAAAAACAGGAGACGGGGAAGCAAATTCATCCGTACTGTTTCGACTCTATAAAATACATTTTAAAAAAGCAGCAATAAAAACGAGTAAAGACATCAAATAAAGGCAGGACATTACGGCAGTCTGATGTGCGGTAGCCAGTTTTAAACAGACGTGCTTTGAGTTGTGATTTGAAATGGGAGAAAGATTCTTCCTCAGTAATGAGGAGATATGTTCAATAAATGATTGTTGGGCTTTCCAAGATGTTAAGAAATAAATAAAAACATTTCTTTTTTCAATATCCACAAAATGTTTAAAACGTATAAATCTGTTTGTATACAGACATCATGAAGTCAACAACCAGAACTGTTGGTTTATTCTCTAAGAACAATCATTTCTAGTGACTTCCTGTTTCCTGTACCATTGAACATGAGCTTGTGTGTTCCGTCATTGTCCTGCAGATGGTGCTGTTGACTTTCTGAGCTCACTGGGGGGGGGGGGGGGGGGGGGTTACTGACGTTAGAACTGTAATTTCACTGAGATTCTGGTCCTCTCAAGTTTTACTCCATCTTAGTTCATAATTAACAGGGTTTTTCCTCCTCAGGCGCCCTAACGATTCACCAAGTGATTCGTTCAACTTGACACGGATGTCTGTCAGCTTCTGAAATACACTAAACTGGTGAATTGACCTTTGATGGATCCAGCAGCAGGGAATACACACACACACACACACACACACACACACACACACAAAGGTGAACCCAAACCCAGCTTCACGGCTCATTCGTTTTTAAAGCACTGCTTCACCCCAACAGTGTATTTAGGCTGCCAAGTACTCACTAACAGGAGTCTTGAGCTCACTCAGATGTTTTTTCCCTCCTGCACGGCTTCTTAGTGAACTCAGGAAGATCCAGCCACGCACACTTAGCTCGGAGCTAATGGAGACTGACGGCCAGCGACAGCTAAACTGTCCAGAACCTTCTGTTTATAACTTCTCCAAACTCACCGTCCACTTCAATAAACATCTCCATGTCGCAAGCTCGTAACACGCGTGGCCGGTTCTTTCTGCTTTGTGTTGACCTCAGGGTCACCACATTTATCACTTCGACAGCTGAGAAATTTGCTCTGAAAACATTTGATGACACCACTGTAAAGAAAGCTTAGTGTGTGTGTGTGTGTGTGTGTGTGTGTGTGTGCGCGCGTGTGTGTGTGTGTGTGTGTGTGTGTGTGTGTGTGTGTGTTTTGCTATCGTGTGTTAGCTCAGCTGAAATATTTACAGCTTCCATCCTAAAAGCTTTTGGTTGTCATGTTACTTTTATAGGACTCACACACACACTCACACACACTCACACTCACACACACACACTCACACACACTCACACTCACACACACACACTCACACACACACACACACACACTGACGCTGTGGGATGGGTTGATGACATCACTCTGACCTTAGCTTTGCAGCTTGTTTCTGTGGCGAGGTGGATGATGTCACGAGCCTCTCCTCCTACATTTGCAGTGTGCGACGAGTCGTGTTGACAAACAGGAAGTATTTTTAGTTCTGTTGCTAGCGAGCTGGTGGGGGACGAGGATGGCGTGCACCCAGCGAGACGACCGCCGCCGGGAACATCACTGATGCTGCAGAAAAGCCAGAACAGCACACACCTGTGTGACCTGATGAGTCCTGACTCCTCCCCCCTCGCTGACCAGGGAGGCGGTGAGGAAGACTCACCCTGTCATGGCTGAAACCTCGTCCCCGCTCCGGTGATTGGTCGGCCACGTGTGATCACACCTCCTCTCTGTCTTCACTATATTTCCAGCGCATGTCATGTGAGACATGATGTCACACCTCAACCATCATTTCACCTCCATTTTTCCTCTTTTCAAGTTGTTCAGAACAACATCATTCAACCTCCGTAAAGGTCCAAGAACGTGAGGATCCACGAGACCCTAACAGAGGGTCGCGAGTACTGGAGGCCCACCCAGAACTCCACCACAGTCCCTGCGTAGACCAGACCGTCAGAGGCGGCTCGTGATCACCGTGATTCACCTTGACTGTAAAGATTCCTTGAGCACATTTGGTGGTGCTGCTCCTAACCTCCAGCACCCAGAACCCAGAACCCAGCACCCAGAACCCACCTCTGGCACCCAGCACCCAGCACCCACCTCAAGCCTGGGCAGCATGGCTGCCCTCCTGAATGTCTCCTCCATCTTTGGTCCATCTTCCAGAGCGACTCCACCATCTTCCGTCCTGCTCAAGTCCTGCGTGACGCTCCCCCCCCGAACGGATCCATTTGGGTTCTGGGTGCTGCAGCAGGGTTCTGGGTGCTGCAGCAGGGTTCTGGGTGCTGCAGCAGGGTTCTGGGTGCTGCAGCAGGGTTCTGGGTGCTGCAGCAGGGTTCTGGGTGCTGCAGCAGGGTTCTGGGTGCTGCAGCAGGCCTCAGCTCCCCACCATCAAACGCAGTTTTGCGTTCTAACGTATCTGCTGAGTCAGACTGAGCGTGACCGTCTCTCCTGCAGCTTCCTGGATTTACTTTCTGCTGGTGTTGGTCACTTCTCCTGCACCCTGCATCAAGTTTGCAAGCCATCATTTGGTGATGACCTTTGACCTCGTCAATTGTGACCAGTGTCACGGCACCGAACAAGAAATGAACAGACCAACACAACAGGACACCTTCACAAACCAGTGAGGAAGACGCCACAAAGAGATGAACATCAGTTAAACAATGGAAACAGAAACCAGCCAGCTCAGGTCATGCAATGATGCGAGAAACGCCACTGTGATGTCACACACCAACTTTCCAGCTTTTGTTTCAGTTTATTCTCACCTTTCCAGTGGAACGTGTGAATAAAGACAGGTAGAAGATGGAAGAAGGTAATGTCCAGGGATGTGGAGTGATAGAGAGGAAAATAAGAGGGGGAAGGAAACGAAGGATGAGAGGAAACGAGAAGAAAGGAAGGAAGGAAAGGGGGGATGGAGGAGAGGTTGAGCGCAATAAACGAGGCCGAGGTTCTGAACAGACGCTGGAGGGCTCTGAGTCACAATGAACTGCTACACCCTCCCCCCAACACACTCTCTCTCACACACACACACACACACACACACACACACATTAATCCTTCCTGTTTTGAATAAGAACAAACTGTAACACTGACCTGGAACGCACCGACGGTGTGTGTGCGTGCATGTGTGTGTGCGTGCGTGCATGTGTGTGTGCGTGTGTGCATGTGTGTGTGCGTGTGTGCATGTGTGTGTGCGTGTGTGCATGTGTGTGTGTGTGTGAATAAAAGATGTGATACTCTGCTGCAGTCAGAAGAAGGGAGGCATCAGATGGAGGGCGAGCGAGCATGATGACACATGCAGAGAGAATTGGTGTGAATAATTTATCGTTTTCTGATGTGAACACGAATCATCCACTGCCATTTTATCTCCTTAAATAACACACACACACACACACACACACACACACTGGCGAGCCTGGACAGAACAAGTCAGTGGTGGTAAATCTGGTGTGTGATTCATGAGTCCACGAGCTCCTGATGATCCTCAAGTCTCTGAATAGGTCTAAAAAGCATTTTGTTCTTGTGGTTACAGGCGTGTGGTGACGTCTCTGGGAAGTAGGACGCAGCAGGGTGCCGATGACATCATCACACACAATCAGCTGCTTTGAAGACTTTTACTGATACACGAGTATTGATAACTAGTTTGACAGGAACTTTCCACCAGGAAGTTCCTTGGCGGATGCTTTCCCTCTCGGGCCTTTGTTCCGTTGACACTTGAGTCCTGGTTCCTGTTGTGTTGAGAGAGGAGCTTCCCAAGGTAGGAGCTGAGAGGGTTCTCCAAGGTGGGTTCCTAGAACCTTAGTGGCTACCAGTTCACCAGTCCTGATGTACCAGCAAGGGTGGATTTCTTGATGGCTTCTAACAACATGCGGTTCTGTGGCCATCCTGAAGAAAGTATTTCCTTCAATGTGGTCTAGTGGATCAGACCTCAGTGTTTCCCAAGTCTGTTCACACCCGTGCCGGATCATTGGACGACCAGGGCCGAAAAGGAGCTATGATGTCACTTCAGAGTCTCCAGAGTTGATCGGTTCATGTCAGCCATCATTAGCAAACAATATGTAACATGTCAAGAACTTCACCCAAAAGTGTATTTTACCTTCCAAGTACTCACTAATAGGAGTATTCAGCTCCAAAAATGTTCTTCTTTTTGACTCCAAAATGCAGGAAATCATCCGTCTCCAAGCTTAATGAACATGGCTGGAGCCTCCTGCCCTCTGGAGTCACAAAGAAGCACTGCAGGCGGGAGAAACGTCTTTGTGAGCTCAAAGTCTTGCTAACTATGAGTTGTGTTGATGGCGCTGGGCTAACAGTTCCCCCTGTGTCTTCGTGCTAAGCTAGGCTAACACCTTCTTCCACCTGACAATGAACAACCGACTGTTGCTTTAAGGTGGATCTGCTTTGATGCAGCGACACGCAAACGCAGCGTAAATAACGGCTGCACATTAGTCATCAAGAAAAGTGCACACATGCATGCTTGATGAGACACACTTGTGCACGAGTGTACACGCGTGTCTACACAGAGTTGGGTGTAATGGAGCGATGCCGTGTGTCTGCCCTACATCTGCTCCTCATCACAGCTCACTGACCCGACCAAGTTCATCTGTAAAATTTAACTGTTCTAATTTATTCCCCTCATTGTGGGGAAGATTTAGATTCTGCTGAATTCTCTTTTACGTCGTTAACCCTTCAAGTGGATGTAATCATTCGCTCACGCTTGGTGGCTCTCTCCCAGGACGTGGACGTTGTCGTTTATCAATCCCTGCAGACGGTCCAATCATTTCCCCCCCCAATTGTTTTTATTCCTTGTTTTATTTAAAAAGGTGAAATCTGCTAATCTGCCATGCGATGTGTCCTGGGTGACGCTGCCTCTCACCTGACGCCACCCCGCGACCCTGAACAGGATCAGTGCTGGTCAAAGGACAGGTGGAAATCGGCTGTTTTTTGTGGTAGGCAACTGAAGCACTAATTTATTTTATTTTATTTCATTTATTGACAAAAGGAAAGAGCAATGAAAGATAAACACAAAAAGGAACAGAAAGAATAAAAATCTTGTTTTATCTGCCCCTTTGCACCAAGAAATCATTTTAGAACAAGAGCATAAAAAAAGAGATCTTTAGCTTAAAGGAACAAACACCTGGGAAAGCCTTCTGAAGGGTTTGGTGGATCGTCGTACTTTAATATGGATTTGTTACAAAGAGAGCGGAGAACCTTTCCTTCCTCCTTAGACGGAGGTGGATCTGATGGGTATGAAGCCAGCTGCTTAGCGTGTAGCGCCGCATTCAGGGACTGCAAGTTACCTCGGTATTCTCAGTGCAGAGGTTTGTTCTGGAGAAGTAGCTCGGTGACTGTTAGACAGTGTGGCACAGGTCTAGTTTACCCAAATAACAGCAGGTACAAGCTCACCGTAGAGCAGCTTTTCCTGCCAGCAACGGCCTCGTCCAAGCCAGCGAGCTCGTAGCGACGTGCGATAGGAGGTCTGCCAGGTCCTGCCTGCCCATGTTTATAAAATTTGTTCTAGGTTCTTCTTCTGAGGCTGCCGCCGCTGCACAGGCCAGCAATAATCTCACCTTGGGGCAGTTTCGTTAGCTTGTTTTATTTTGCATGTGAAGATGCTCAAAACAGGAAATAAACAGTGCTTTGTTTGTTTTTTTACCTTCAATGCATTGCTGCAATACAGAAATTCAGGGTTTTGAATATTCTTCAAAAAACATTAGAAATCTTTAAATGAGAGGAAAATGGAACATTTAAAATAAGTAGTTGTCATTCTGACAACGTGGAATAATATAGTTAAATAGTGAGATGCATTTACTCTACATGGATAAATCAGTGTGTGTAAACCTCAAAATATAGAAAGTTAAATAAATTTGTAGACCATCTTTTCACCAATGTCACTCACAGTACATGAATGCTTCATCTGTTCTCACAGTGTTCGTGCTTCTTCAACATCACCAGACTCCTAATCAATGTGCAAGAATGAGGAAAAGAAGTTCAGAAGTTGTGACATGACACCAAAAAAAGCAACATTGCAGTAGAAACAACGACCAACACACAACATGACGTCAGCGCTGGACACGCTGGTCCTCGTGCGGACGTCCGTCTGCTGACCAGTGGAAGCGGCTCTTTGTCGTGACCTTCGTCCGACCCAAAGGAGGCCTGCCTCAGGGATGAGTGTCACTGGCTCATCTTCAGAAGTAATTGTGAGTGTATAAAAATGAACATAAAGGTGTCACTAGTTTATCAAAACACATGGCATTTTCTTGAAGTCATGCCCATCACATGGTTCATATTTAATGCTTCATAAGTATTTAAAAGTATTTCAGTGGGTTGTTGTTTTTTTTCCCCAGTTTGATTGCTAACCTGGTGAATGTTACATTTTCCCACCAACGGTATCACACCAGCTTTTAAACTGAGCAACCTGTATAGTTCAATGGCCTCCAAGGAGAAAACTTCCTAAAAGAAACTTAAAAAGAATCACCTCCAAGTTTGTTTCTTTGGTGAGGTTTAATTTCTTAATTAGCTCAGCTGACCAAGAAAAGCCAAGCTGAGCCACAGAGTGCAAATTTGACGAAGCCTTCTCCAAGTTGATAGCTGATGTTTACGAGGGCGGCAGCTAAAACACTTCTCAACAGCGTTAGCGGCTAAGCATCAGACCGTTAGCTCTACGGGCAGGTTTCCCTCCTCAGTGAATGAGCTCATGAGTCGAGTTGAGTTTGCTGAGCAGGATCAGCGTGTCCTTGTCTGGCCTTAGCCGTTAGCTAGTTTAGCCCTGCAAGTAGCCACAAAGTTAGCAACAACTGAGCTGTCAAGTGCTTGTGATGCCGATTTAAAAGAAATCAGGATTCACGGTGTGAATGTGCCAGGTCCCCCGATGGGTCCCCTTCATTAGCTGATATTTACAGTGTTGGTCTTGAACGTGTCAGGTTCAGCAGCACTGCAGCCAAAACATGTTTTCACTTTTCAAATACTCATCATTAGGAGTTTCTTTTTTTATCTCACAAAGACGCTGTTTTCCCATTCTGGAATAATTCTTTATGATTTCATAATGTGGGAAGATCCAGCTACAAATATTCAGCTACAAAACTAATGACGGCTAACAACGGCTAAACCGGCCGAAAGTGTTTGTTTACAAACTTGCCAGAGCATCGCCTGGTATAATCCAGGTCTTCTTAATCCAGCTGTAATCCACCATCCTCCTTTGGAAGGAGACGGGAGTTGGTTCAACTTTATTTATTCAATCAAATCTAAGTGTTTGTGGTACTTGACACGTAAAATACATTTTTGTGGATCAGGTGTCACTCATTGAAATCAAAAGTGGCAGCCAATGGTTGTCTGTCTCTATGTGTTGGCCCTGCCATGGACTGGTGACCTGTCCAGGGGGAAGGCTGCTGGGATAGGCTCCACCCCCACCACCCTGAACAGGAGAAGATGGAGAACATGGAGGGATGGATGGATGGATGATGGAGGGATGGATGGATGGAGGGATGATGATGGAAGGATGATGGGTGGAGGGATGATGGATGGAGGGAATCAAAAGCTTCTGTCAGCTGTTTTTAACTGATCTTCTATTCATATTTGACCATGCAGTAAACCTGGGGCCTCGTAGTATCCTGGCAAACAAGTACATATCAGACGGAGACGTGTGGGAACTGACGCTTCTGAGTATTTTGCTTCCACGTGGTAAAATTTGATGACGCGTCTCGTTCTGTCAAAACACACAACTGACTAACGAGTACAAGAAGGCGCTCCTTATTGCTTATTCTCTCTTTGCGTTGTAGAAATTGGACTCCCTGATTTTCGTTAACATCGACTGAGCTGAGGGAACTTCAGCAGGAAGACTCCAACGGGATCAACAGAAACGCCACAGACGACACGTGAGAGTACAGCACATCAATCTGGTCACGGGCGGAATCTGGAAGTTGGTTTTCTGTCTGTTACTTTCAGCAGAAATGTCTTGTTTTCTGAAAAAAAAAACTTCACTGTTTGTCCTAAATGTTGACATCTTTGCTTGAAAAAAAGGTTCTGAAACGACAAACTTCCATCTTTCTTCACTACTGAACACCTGGAAAGAAAAGAAGGAAACGTGCAGCACCTCAGCGGAAGGTGAAGGCGAGCGCCTCTCCGCTCACGTCAACACGCCGACTCATCAAAATCAAGTCGGACTCGTCACTGAAGAGTCTTTTTGGGGATGAAATGGCAGCAGAGGTTGAAGGGCGTCTAGTGCACTGGAGGGTTAAACCTCCGGGGAAGAATCGCTGGTTTCACAATAATCCACAATTTTAGAGTTCACAGATTCAAAGTTGTAAAAATGTTTAGGAGAAGAATCAAAATCTCTCTTGTGCGTAAGCTGTTTAGTTTCAAAGCATGCTGAAAATCGCTGCCACCTCTGAGAAAGTACAATATTTGGGGAAAAAAAGAAGATCCTGATCACGGAGTCTCCGATTCGTCGTCATCCTCAGGTGAGGTGGGCGAGGTGGGCGTGTCATCCTCCTCTGCTGCTGTGGTTGCCTTGGGCAACGCTGCCACTGCTGGCGATGTCATCTTTTCGTAGGTTCTCCGTCGCTGCCGCCGCAGCGTCTGGCTCTGCAGCTCCTTCACCTCCTGCAGCACCTCCTGCGCCTCCTTCCAAGATGACACAGCTTCCTCCAAGAGACGCTCCGCCTCTGCACGCCTTCTCTCCACCTCCAGCTCTTCCTCCATCACCATCGAAGGAGGTGAGGTGGGCGGGGTTGGGGACAGGCAGTGTTCGTCAGGGGTTTTGGGCTGTGAGATCTCCAGGGATAGGGACAGGCTTGGGGAGTTCTTCTGACTCAAGGGAGACTCCTGGCCCTCCTGTAGGGGGGTGGTGATGGCTTCACTTCCTCCGGATGAGTCGGATCCTCGGCTGCATGGCGGTGACTCAGATGACTTTTCCACGTCTGCCATGTTGAGCTTCGGTGAGCAGACAGCATCGGAACTCTTTGATCGAGGGGAGTCGCCGGCCGTCAAACGAGGTGAATCTTTAAGGTGAGGTGAGTCGTTGGGTTTAGCAGCAGGTGAACAGGATCCTCTTGAACGAGGTGAGTCGGTTCCTTTGGAGCGGTTCCTCTTGGCTTTGGAGCGAGGAGACTCTCTTCCTCTTTGCCGAGGAGAGTCTTTGCCTCGCAGGCGAGGAGAGTCGCTGCTCCTGCTCCTCGGGGATCCTGACGACCTGCTGAGGAGAATGTTGACAACAGTAAAACACAGATTGTTTCTTGCGTCAGGGCTTTCTGTCCCCAGAAAACGGTTGGACCTGTGGAGCTCAGAGTCTTCCAGTTCAGTTCCAGAGAACACTGACTTGTGTTCCGATGTCAAAATCAGAGGGACGCAGTATCCTGACGCTTGAAGATACCGAAACCGCTTTAAAAGCTGATCCTGTTCTGTTTGCCAACAAGCTGGTGCGGTACGCTCAACGTCACAAATGCAGTTGTTGCATCAGAGAGAAGTGAGCAGTGTTTCAGAACAGGACCCGAGTGTGGCATCTTGGACCCGTATGCAGTCGTTGTTGGCTGCAGTCAAAGCAGCGTGCAGGACGGTGAGGTGTTCAGTGTGTATGTTTTGCTCCAGTTTGATTTTAAAATTCAGCACAGACGGAACAATGTTAGCGCACCGCAGCTTGAATGTTTACAGGTTGAATTTGTGACCGTGTTGACGTAAAGTCGCAGAAGTGGATCGCAGAGCACTAAATGTTCTACGTGTGTGGGTCAGACTGGAAGTCCAACTTTTGGTGTTCAGTTTTGTCACATGACCTGGGATTGAATGCTGATTAAATCTGTTCCCATTGCTGGCAAAACAAGTTTTGTCTGGTCTTTTGGGCAGTGGGGGGCTCAAGGGGATGAAAGGTGAGGGGAGGGTAGCTTACCTGGAGTGAGGCGAGTCAGAGCCCCTGAGGTGGTGGAAGCGAGGGGAGTCGATGCCCTTCAGGTAAGGTGAGCTGCCTCCTCTTTCTCTCTCAGCTTTGGCCTTCTGCAGCTCCTGTTAATCACACGACAGATGAATGAATGAATGAATGAATGAATGAACATCCTGGTATCTGCTGGACGAAGCAGTCGGACCTGCAGTCTCATCTCCTCCAGCAGCTCCTGAGCTCTCTGCATTCTCTGGGCGATGAGGCTCTGCAGCTGACCGACAGGCTGGACTGAAGTCCCCGCCTCCTCCTCAGTGGGACAACGCCGCAGGGCAGAGCGTAACTCAGAGCGGATCATGGCAGGTCTGGAAATAGAAATACAGAGGAGGAGGACGAGCATACAAGGTAAGGAGGAGGAAGATTTTCTTGCAAAAGTTCCGACATTTGTTTGAAAATTAACTTCCAGACATTTAAAACATGGCGTGAGGAGGATCGGGGCTGGAGGGTTAGCAGGTCCTGGGTCTAGTTTCCTCACAACTTAGGTTGTAGGTGAGTTAAGTTAGGGGATGGGGTTTTTGTCATCCAACAGGAAGGTAAGCATTGCCGCGGGTTCCCTCCACCAAAAGCCGATGGGATTGTTTGCTTGAATGTAGAAGAACAAAACATGAATCGATATTCAGCTCGTGTTAAACGCAGACTTTATTTCAGACATTTAAGCAAACACTTTCTCTTTATCAAAAGGTTGAAGAAGTTTGGAAATTTTATAGGGATGAATTCCTCCTTTTCAGAGGTGTTTTGTGCTCATCCAACAGGAAGAGGACCAGGATGTGGTGAATTAAAGGACGGATGAGATGGATGGCTGTCAATCATGTGAGTAGATTTGCTGTTGGGTGTTTGAGTACCGGGAGGAGAGGACTTCATCCATGGAGGCGCAGCGACTCCGGCCCTGCATGCTGAACCTCTTCCCTGGCTGCGGTGTTCTAGACTGAGTCTGGAGGACCTAGAAGAAGACACTTGATGACATGCAGGCAAAGGCAGTGTCCAAAACTCCATACTAACGTGTCAGTTAATAGCCTTAAATAGAGGTTTTAGTCCATCTGAAATCTTAGTGCATACCAATTTAGACTGGTAGAGGTTTTACACAATGCAATGTGGCAGCAGTGACAGGCTGTGCAAAGGTGGATGGCAACAACAGCCCCTGTGGTTTGTGTGAAGTTGAGAAGGGTTGCCATGGTAACCTGCCACCAGCTGGCCTCTCAGGAAGCAACTAAATGACGCCTCAATATGGAAGTCTGGTTCTGTAATTTAAATACGTGGAGAATGCCCCCACCTGCTAATTAGCCTGCGTCGAGGGGTTAATTTTTTCTGCTTTTCAACACTTGGAGGTGTGAAATATCCACAAAGGAAAATAAAGCCATGTCCCCATCGCTTGTTTTTGCAAGCACACTGGCCACATCTTCCTGACATTTATGTCCAAAAATGTAATTGCAGTCACAGTGACTCAGACAATAACAAGCAGCGTTGTGAGGGCCTGAGCCCTGGCCTGAATCCCAGGGTGTCCTGGTCCAGAGTGGAGGCCTTGTAGTTGAGGAGTTAGAAGCCTGAGTCTGATCAGAGAGTGAGAGCAGAGCTGAGAGCTGGCCCTTTAAGAACCCCTCCCCACTGCTCTGTCTTTGATCTGTGCTAGAGTGAGAGCAGAGCTGAGAGCTGGCCCTTTAAGAACCCCTCCCCACTGCTCTGTCTCTGATCTGTGCTAGAGTGAGAGCAGAGCTGAGAGCTGGCCCTTTAAGAACCCCTCCCCACTGCTCTGTCTCTGATCTGTGCTGGAGTGAGAGCAGAGCTGAGAGCTGGCCCTTTAAGAACCCCTCCCCCACTGCTCTGTCTTTGATCTGTGCTAGAGTGAGAGCAGAGCTGAGAGCTGGCCCTTTAAGAACCCCTCCCCACTGCTCTGTCTCTGATCTGTGCTAGAGTGAGAGCAGAGCTGAGAGCTGGCCCTTTAAGAACCCCTCCCCACTGCTCTGTCTCTGATCTGTGCTAGAGTGAGAGCAGAGCTGAGAGCTGGCCCTTTAAGAACCCCTCCCCCACTGCTCTGTCTCTGATCTGTGCTAGAGTGAGAGCAGAGCTGAGAGCTGGCCCATTAAGAACCCCTCCCCCACTGCTCTGTCTCTGATCTGTGCTAGAGTGAGAGCAGAGCTGAGAGCTGGCCCTTTAAGAACCCCTCCCCCACTGCTCTGTCTTTGATCTGTGCTCGAGAGAGAGCAGAGCTGAGAGCTGGCCCTTTAAGAACCGCTCCCCCACTGCTCTGTCTCTGATCTGTGCTAGAGTGAGAGCAGAGCTGAGAGCTGGCCCTTTAAGAACCCCTCCCCCACTGCTCTGTCTTTGATCTGTGCTAGAGTGAGAGCAGAGCTGAAAGCTGGCCCTTTAAGAACCCCTCCCCCACTGCTCTGTCTTTGATCTGTGCTAGAGTGAGAGCAGAGCTGAGAGCTGGCCCTTTAAGAACCCCTCCCCACTGCTCTGTCTCTGGTCTGTGCTAGAGTGAGAGCAGAGCTGAGAGCTGGCCCTTTAAGAACCCCTCCCCCACTGCTCTGTCTTTGATCTGTGCTAGAGTGAGAGCAGAGCTGAGAGCTGGCCCTTTAAGAACCCCTCCCCCACTGCTCTGTCTTTGATCTGTGCTAGAGTGAGAGCAGAGCTGAGAGCTGGCCCTTTAAGAACCCCTCCCCACTGCTCTGTCTTTGATCTGTGCTAGAGTGGAGAGCAGAGCTGAGAGCTGGCCCTTTAAGAACCCCTCCCCCACTGCTCTGTCTCTGATCTGTGCTAGAGTGAGAGCAGAGCTGAGAGCTGGCCCTTTAAGAACCCCTCCCCCACTGCTCTGTCTTTGATCTGTGCTAGAGTGAGAGCAGAGCTGAGAGCTGGCCCTTTAAGAACCCCTCCCCCACTGCTCTGTCTCTGATCTGTGCTAGAGTGGAGAGACAGGAGGAGCACCAGGACTGGAGTAGGACAAGAGGAAGAAGTCGGCATACGCTGGTCCAGAGGGACACAGAACACCATGTTCTTGGAGGGGTTTTTGTCAGGAATGCAGTGGTGTGGTTGGTAGAGCTGTGGGATGGATGGTGTAGACGTGAGAAGCGTTTGTTTGACAGTATGAACCCTGAGAGGACACCGTCTCCCCATAGACTTCCATTGGAAGGTGAAACGTGTCTCCCCCACTTTGACGGCTTGTAAAATCTAAACCCAGTAATTCAGATAAAAATTTTTAATAACTTTTAATCAGCAGAGTTTGGAGAGTCACGTTTTAAGTTTTGGAAGCAATACCATGAACGCCCTAGGAAGAGATAGCGTTTGTTCGGGGAGTAAAAAAAGTGGGGGTCAGAGTGTATGAGTTGTTCGTCTTGATGAGACGAGTCCAACGGTGTTGGTCCCATGTTTGTGGGACATTCCTGGGAGGAGTTATAGTGCTGCAAATTATCAAAAATTATCTTGTAGTTGTGTGGCTCCCTAGGTGGCGCTATAGACTTTTATGGTGTTTCACTTTTTGATTCGTGAATGTGTCGCCAGACCGGACAATTGTGCCGAATTTCAGCGAATTTCATGCCTGTTCAGGGGGTGAAATTAGATGATGCGCGTGATGCCCATAATGCTCATATAGCGCGCGCTCATTGACAGCAAGAACAGTCCAGGACCAGGTGTTGAATGGTGTGGATGTGAAAACCGGCTCCAGGCCGTCTGGCCCAGCTGCCTCATGGGTGTTGGGGGCTGGGACACTGGTTAGTGGGTGTTTTTAGTGTTTTTAGTGCTGCTGATGTGTTGCTCTGCTGAGCAAACATAATAGGGCCTGAGCCTGAAGGACCTTCTGGCTCAGGCCCTGATAAACCAATGGACAAACTTTGCAAGGAAATTGGAGATCAGAGGAATTAATGGAATTAAGGAACCCAAACATTGATATTTGGGATCAAGGTTTAACATTAAGATCCACATTATCCCCACAAGATCCTGAATACAAGCGGCTGAAATGAGTTTCCTCCTCAGGGAGGCTGGGCTCTCCCTTAGAGACAGGGTGAGAAGCTCAGTCCTTCAGGAGGGACTCAGAGTAGAGCTGCTGCTCCTCCAGGTGGAGGAGTCAGTGGAGGTGGTTTAGGCATCTGGTGAGGACGCCTCCCTCAGGAGGTGTTCCAGGCATGTCCGACCTGGAGGAGGCCTCAGGGCCGACCCAGGACACGCTGGAGGGATTATATCTCTGGGCTGGCCTGGGAACACCTCAGGATTCCCCCGGAAGAGCTGATAGAAGTGGCTGGAGAGGACAGTCGGGGCTTCCTTGGTGAGGCTGCTGCCCGACCCGGACCCACCGGATAAGAGGAAGAGGACGACGAGATCCATATTACCATGAACATAAATTAGATTTTGCATATTAAGTCAGGGGTATGAATCCAAGAACATGGGACTAGATGCTAAAGCTGAATTCATCTAAAGCTGGACATGTAGGAGGTCCTGGGTTTTCTACTTCAGGTAAATTTTTCTGTTGAGATGTTGACAAAAAAGGGATGAACATCTATGAGAAAGTTGCCTAGTTTGATCATTTTTTGAGGATTACGATGACCTGGATAACTGAGAATATTCACAAACACGTCTATGAGAAAGACTTTGGTTTTATAGATTGAGATTTGGCGCCATGTCGCCCCCAACATGTTTATGATGACCGGTGAAGCAGGCATTACGAACCTGCAACTGCTGTGTTTTGGGGACCTTGGAGGCCTCAAGGTGGGAATATTTGCCCCAGGATCTCTCACTTCCCCTCGGCAGACTTCCAGTCTTCACCTTGGGCTCCTTCGGCGTGACCCGAAGCTTTGAGACATCGGTGCCGGACCGCTGACGCCCTCCAACCTCCCGAGATCCGACCGCCACCACCTGTCCACAAGAAGTCCCCCTCTGCAAGTCGACTCGGAAAACATTCTCCCAGGATTCCTGCGTGGCACCATCAAATTCGTTGGCAATGCCGTCCTCCTCCGTGACCAGATCGAGGGTCAGCATGCCATGGGAGGACGTGGATGCCTGGGGAGAGACAGCAGAGACAGTATTACCTGCAGTGCAAAGATCTTTAACTAGGAAACCAAAGTAAGAGCTCATGAGCTTGCTGGGTACCACAGCAATGAGGTGTCCTCTGGTGGGCAGCCGACGGCCATGAGGGATTTTTGCTCGGTCTCTGGTAGGGTGGACCAAGGCGCTGTCCTCCTCGATGGTCACCTGCATAGAGATGGAATGACTAACCTGCTGCATCTCCTGAAGACATTTCAACTGTTCAAAGAATCCAAACCAAGCATACACTAACTGTGTCAAGGCAAATATTGTCTCACAATTTACGTCATCTGAAGACCAGTCCTACCTCATCCAAAACTCGGTTCTTGGCTTTGATAATTGCCACATTGAGCGCATTGACCCATGATTCCTTTTCCTCAGGACTCACTGCCAGAAACACGAGGTTCGGAACCTGCGAAAGACCGAAAACTGTAGTATGTCGAAGACCTTTAAGGTTCCAGTATAAATATCAGCTCCTCAGAAAACACAGATAACATCTGACAAGTGAACTTTAGTCTCCTTGCTCCTTCCGTGATTTACGTTGTTCTTCAGGGGATGGAGCCGGCTTTCTTAGCTTGCACCAGTTCACTCTTCTTAGTTAGCCAGGTTGGAGGCTGACTAAGGTCGATTTTAGGGGCTATGACAACACGCTACACTCACATAACGATCTTATATGTTAACAAGTTTGTCCTCGGACATGAGAAGTTTCAGAGATGCTGCAGTCCAGAGACACTCGTAAATCTTGCCAGTTCATCTGACAAACAGCCAAAACCTTCAACACCAAGATTCTCCATCCATGTCTGTTCTATAATTCTACTTATTGGCAGTTGTTACCAGCAGGGACATGGAGAGTCTGCCGGGACTCGAGGCAGCAGCAGGGACCTGGAGAGTCTGCCGGGACTCGAGGCAGCAGCAGGGACCTGGAGAGTCTGCCGGGACTCGAGGCAGCAGCAGGGACATGGAGAGTCTGCCGGGATGTGTTTTCTGATCCTTGAGACTTTAGTTACATGGCTGATTCTTTTTAAGAATGAAGCTCTTATCAAATCAAGAGGATGTGAAGCAACATATGCCGTCATCTGGAGGCGAGACTCTCGGAACCGAAGACATTTCCAGCTGCTCATCGTGATCTACTCTAAATTCTCTCTATTTTTATCTATTTTCTCTGTGTGATGTCATCATGAACGATCATGAGAAGGTCTGGGGGATTATTCCGCTGTAACTCGTCCTCTGACAGACTAATTGGATTCTGTGGATTAAACCTTTTCAGAGGAGGAAAAAAAAATCCAACCTGATTCAACCAATCAGAGCAGCTGAGGGCAGAGTGATGTAACTCCACCTCCACCAACCCAGAGCAGGATGTAAATCCACCAATGAGGGGGCGGAGTGAGTCGGGCAGGGACGGTAATCTCTGAGAGGACGGACGGATGAGTGAAAACATCGCCTACTGACATACTGACGACTACTTCCTCAACCTTGATGTAGTACTGCTTACTACATCCCAAACATTTTTGTAGTACTAATAACAACATCTTCAACCTGTGTACTACATACTGCCCTCTCCATTTTCAACCTTTATGTAGTACTCTCTACTTGGTCCTAAAAGTTGGTGTCCTGCACCTGGGTGATGTCACAGACTCACCTTGTTCCCCGGCTGGCGGCAGCGCAGCAGGGTGAAGCGACTGTGGTTCTTCTTGCTGCGGCTCTTCGCCTTCCTCAGCTCCTCCGAGCGCTCGTAGTCAGCCAGGTCAAAGACCTCCTGCGCCTTCCGCTCATCTCTCACCTGAGACACAAGCACGCCATCGTTTACTCAGAGTCGTGCTACAGGACATTCGGCAGAATTTACAAAAATGATGGGATTATCAACTATAATTAGAGTTCTTTGTTGTTCTTTGCTCTTTTTGGCTCAGAAAGGGAAGTAACTCAAAAGTTTTTGCAGTGAAAACATGGTGAGATTCTAATAGGAGTGTTTAAAACTACAATAGCATCATTTATTTACAAGTGTTTGTGTTTCCTGCAGGCTGACTTGGCCACTTTGTCTGTTTTAAACCCTAAAAAACAAGATTATTTCAGTGAGACGAGTCTCTGTGAGAGGCGGCCCGGTGGAGCAGTGGTCCTCCCTGTGGCCCCCAGCAAGACGGTTGTGGGTGGAGCCCCGGCTGCAGCACGGGGTCTTTCTGGGTGAGTCTCCATGTTCTCCCTGTTCCTGCTGGGTTCTCTCTGGTACTCCAGCTTCCTCCACAGTCCAAAGACATCAAGAGGGACCAGGTTAATCCAGACTCTAAATTGACCGTAGGCGTGGCTGGGAGAGCCAATGGTTGTCTGTCTCTATGTGTTGGCCCTGCCATGGACTGGTGACCTGTCCAGGGGGGAGGCTGCTGGGATAGGCTCCACCCCCACCACCCTGAACAGGAGGAGAGGGGGAAGATGGAGGGATGGATGGAGGGATGGACGGAGTCTCTGAGTGCTGGCTGTTCGTCTGGTCTCATTTTAGCTTCGTTCAACTTTAATCTTGATACTCAAAAACGTTATTAAGAGTCTCTGAGGTCTAAACCTGTGTCAGTGTTTGACAGGTAAAACTGTCGTTGACACATCACATCACTCAGCCATCCAATCTGTCACTTAGTTATGTGATACAAGTGTAGACTGGATATCAGCTGATTCCAATCACGAGTATCTCCAGCCCTCAGTGTCATCCCCAAGCTAATATTAGTAGCATTCTCAGGCTAACTGGTTGTTAAACAGCCCTGGCTAGTCACTAGCATCCCCAGGTGATAGCCACAAGCATCTTCAGGCTAGTCACTAGCATCCCCAGGTGATAGCCACAAGCATCTTCAGGCTAGTCACTAGCATCCCCAGGTGATAGCCACAAGCATCTTCAGGCTAGTCACTAGCATCCCCAGGTGATAGCCACAAGCATCTTCAGGCTAGTCACTAGCATCCCAAGGTGATAGCCACAAGCATCTTCAGGCTAGTCACTAGCATCCTAAGTCTATAGCCATAAGCATTATTATGCTAATCTCGAGCATCTCTTGGCTCGTCACTAACATTCCTAGGAACAAATCCCTCCGCACCATATTAGTGTATATTCACTTTAACAAGGTCAGTGGGAGGCAATGTGTGTGTGTGTGTGTGTGTGTGTGTGTGTGTGTGTGCACGCGTGCCTGTGTGTGTGTGTGTGTGCCTGCGTGTTTGTGTCACATGTGGAGCTGGTGGTGATAAATCTGTCAATATATGATCAATATGATTGAGAACGACCAGCTGAAACACAGATGTCATTTTGTCATTTTTACAAATTCAACAGATCTCCTGAGAAAAGACTAAAATAATGTGTGTATAAATGTGCACATCAGAGGAGTGTGTGTGTGTATGAGTGCATGTATGTGCGTGTGTGTGTGTGTGTGAGAGAGAGAGAGTGTGTAGCTGGAGGCTCAGCTGTGTCAGATGATCTTTGTTTCAGAAACACTGTTGACTGTTCAGCCAGCAGCCTTTGTGTGTGTGTGTGTGTGTGTGTGTGCGCGCGCGCAGGTGTGCTTCTGTCTTTGTGAGGTCCAGTACTAGTGTTCACTCCGATGCCTCAGCAACGCCGGCGTCACATCGAACAACAGAGACGCAGCCTCGTTGATCAGCTGATGCTGTTGAGTAACTGCAGCTGACGGATCGATGAGGTGGAATAACAGAACAATATTCCCCTCTGACCTGGAGACTGACAGTTATCTGACGAACTGGATAAACGAGTGAAATCCTGGTTTCAGGTCTCAATAACTGGAGCTTCAACTCAGAGTCAAGTTCAATCAGCAGCGTTGAAACCAGAAACATCAGATTGTTGCTGCAGCAGCGCCTCTGACATCAAACAGCTGTCGACCATCTTAGCCGGCGCTCCAAGCGCGAGTGCGCTCCCAGCTTAGGGGCCAGTCAGACGGCTACCCACAATCCTCTCTGTCCTCTCCCACAGCTGAAGTCAGCCAGTCTCTGCTCACCTCCTTGTCTGAGATGAACAGGTGGTCTCCCCGCAGCATCACATAACGGCTCCGCCACAGCTCCCGGAAGATCCCGCGGCCACAGAACTTCCTGATCCAGCCCACCTTCTCCGGCTGCTGGACTGCCAGCTGACCCGAGTCCTGTAGGCCCTGGTGGGCAGAGACGAGAGGTGGAGTCATGGACGGAGGGTTAATGACTGCTTGAGTTTGTTTGATTTGGTCAAAGAAGTGTACAAACTCTAATGGTTCATATTAAATGACCTCGTGGGGGGGGGGTAGAAGACGCGTTAATTTCGATCCTCTAAGTTCTGGACAGTGAGGAGACAAACAACCTGGGGGGGACACAAAGAGGAGGTGGGACATGAGGGAGCTCAGCTGTTGTGAGAGGGGGATGAGTTTCAACGTGGTGGAGAAAGAAGAAGAAATGAGGAAGACAAATGGAGAAGTTAGGAGTGTCCTCGGCCTGACGCCTCGCCAACTGACCTACTTCCATTATGTAACAGCAGAGGCTGAGAAAAGACCCAAGTAGAAGAAAACAACGGACCCACATGATGCTAAGCTAACAGCCCATTCTATCGCAATCAGCTGTTCGCTTCGCCCAGCACTGATCCGACGGGGTGGTGGCGTGAGATTGACTTCATGGAGGCATGCAGCGTTCACTTCCTGTCGCAGCAGCTCGTGAGAGCAGAAAGTTGCTGAAGCCTTTATTCCGTTTATGCTTTTTCAGTTCTCCGGACCAAAGTGCTTCAGAATCTGTTCCAAACATGGCAGGATGGTAGAAACTGATGCGTCGCCACGGTGATGGAGGCTCATTTACTTCCAGCTGTTTTATTTCCATCCTGGAAAACTGAGGGTAACTAATCGGTTTAGTCCCAGTAGTCAGTCAGTGTCCTCCTGAGGGCGAGCAGCCTCGTCCATGCAGCAGGCGCGATGACGTGACTTAAATAACGGTAAGAACGGGAGACGTCTTTCAGCAGCAACAAACCTCCAAAACAGCGCCTGCAGCTAAAACGTCATCCACTCTGAAAACAAGCCCTCAGCTTTCTGAGCCTCCACTGCTACAGACTTCATTCACTGGTCAAACACTGCAGTTGCTCCCTCCTCTCCATTTACTCTCTATTTATTCTCTATTTACTCTCTATTTATTCTCTATTTACTCTCTATTTATTCTCTATTTACTCTCTATTTTCTGATGTACGTAGCTTTAGATTATTTTTCATCCGAAGCACAACCTCTCATTTTTGGGGGTTCTATTTTATTTCATTTCAGTTCCAAATAGAGAGAGATTTCTGCTGCGGTAGTGTCGTGTACTAATGTAGAATACTGTAATATTTAGGATTCTGTGGTGTATGTAGGTTAATAATGCAGCCGATGATTGGAGGAGGAGGAGGATGTACATGGACTACAAACACATAGCAGCTATGAAGTGATGGAAATGAAGTGATGAAGATGAGCAGTAACGGGATGTTGGGACGGTTTTCACTTCTACCAGAAGCTTCAATCAGTGGGAACATCAGAGAAAAGTGTGTGTGTGTGTGTGTGTGTGTGTGTGTGTGTGTGTGTGTGTGTGTGTGTGTGTGTGTTCGTTCCTACCCTTTTGCTCTGGCTACTCTTCTTCATGCTTCCTCCCTCAGGACCTCCGGAGCTCCGAGGACAATCACGCCGACGGGGAGGAGACTCCGCCCGGCCACTGCCCGCTCGAGATCCCGCTGAGGGTGTCGGTGTGTTCGTCTTCGGTCTGTTGTCTGAAGCCCGCCAGCATCCTCCCTGCGCGCGGGCGCGCATGCGTTTGTGGCAGATGCTCCCCTGACACGCGCACACTAACCCATATTCCGGTAAACTGAGTCAGACGGTGCCACCTAGCGACACATCCACACACACGCACACACACATTTATAAACAAAGAAACATTCACTCAAGTGACGTCGAAGTCTCGATTTGAACACGTGACGCAAATCAATATATATGTATTTGTATGTATACATACATATGTCGAGAGAGACAGACAAAAAAATGTATTAAAGTATTAAAATTAAATAGAAGGTCCAAGCACATTTCAAAACAGACAAAAAGGAGCATGAAGTTAAACCTCTAAAATACTGAGATTAAATCCCTCGGAATTATGAGATATTCAACCGATATGATCAAATAATCCAAAACAAATTGTGATAGATTATGATGTCACCGTCTAGTAATATAACTTTAACATTTCTTCTTAGCTTTGTTCAAGAGTTATGATATTGTTTTACAGTGCACAGAAGCCAAATTCTGCCAGGAAAGACACATTATTGTTACTACTATAATTATTATCATTATAATTATTATTAGTGTTGGATTGATACAAATATAAAACTGAAGTTAGCAGAAACGTTTAACGTTAGCTCAGACGTTAGCTCAGCATGACGTTAGCTCAGCATGACTTTAGCTTGCGGTTTGTGGGACATTATTCAATTGTTACAAAGATGGGTGTTTTACAGCCACGTTCTTGTGATGCCACCTGCCAGATACACAAAAGAAACAAGATGATTAGAGGAATTAGCATGGCTACTGGAGTTGGAGGCAAGAGACATGATCCAGACTCGCAAGAAAAGACTTGTGAGCATCTCTGGAAACATAGCATAAAGAAATCCCCACGACCAACATCAAGCTTTCCAACGTTTAGTATTTAAGTATTTCTAAAATTTTGTACACTTGATACTAACACACAAAGTACATGTAATACCTGCACACTTAGTACACTTGATACGGGTAATAAATGTGTTAAGAATGTGACCCTCGTGTTTTCTACAATTCTAGATTCTACAATTCTACAATTTCATTTAGCAGACGCTTTTGTCCAAAGCGACGTACAACACAAGCAAGAATTTAGACCTAATTAAGGAAAAGCCCATAGGAAGCGCAAAAGTGCTTCAGTTGTGATTTGGTCACAGGTGCTGCCATCTAGTGGCTGAAGAAGTGTCGCCCCCTCCCCCTTTTTTTTTAATATAACAAACATACAACATCACCCAACACAGTTAGTGCTACATAGTCACTAAGTGCTGGGTCTTGGACCCTCTGACTGATTCTACCCCAAAGAGGAGCAGAGTCAGGTTCAGTGCCTCGGTGCTCTCTGAACAATTGAGTCTTCAATTGTCTCTTAAAAGTAGAAAGGGACTCAGCAGAACGCACAGAGTTCGGTAGTTGGTTCCACCATTTGGGAACAACAGAAGAGAAGAGTCTGGCTAAAGATTTGGAGCAGCGCTGGGCTGGAAGCACCAGGCGTCTTTGGCATGCAGAGCGTAGTGGGCGAGAAGGAGAGTAGACCTGGATCAGGGATTCCAGGTAGGCTGGAGCCGTTCTTGGGATTGTTTTGTGAGCCAAGAGCAGTGCCTTGAATTTGATCCTGGCTGCCACTGGAAGCCAGTGAAGAGAAACCAGCAGCGGGGTGACATGTGCCCTTTTGGGCTGGTTGAAGACCAGACGTGCTGCTGCATTCTGGATCATCTGCAGAGGCTTGAATGAGCCTGCAGGGAGGCCTGCCAGAAGAGAGTTGCAGTAGTCAATGCGTGAGATGACAAGAGCCTGAACCAGAAGCTGTGTGGTCTGTTGGGTCAGGAAGGGTCTGATCTTCCTGATGTTGTAGAGGGCATAACGGCAAGACCGAGAAACTGAGGCCACATGAACCTTAAAGGTCAGCTGGTCATCAATCATGACACCCAGGTTTCTGGCTGAGTTTGTGGGCACAAGTAGGCTCGAGTCAAGTTGGACACTGACCTGAGGCTGAACAGATGGACAAGCTGGAAAGACCATAAGTTCAGTCTTAGAGAGATTCAGTTGAAGGTGGCGTTCCTTCATCCATGTGGAGATATCAGCCAGACACGCTGATATACGACCTGAGACCGTTCTGTCATCAGGTGGGAAAGAGAGGAGAAGCTGAGTGTCGTCAGCATAACAGTGGTAGGAGAAGCCATGGGAGCGGATCACTGCACCAAGTGAGGTGGTGTACAGAGAGAAGAGAAGGGGACCAAGCACTGACCCCTGAGGAACCCCAGTCGATAGGCCATGTGACCTAGACACCTTTCCTCGCCATGACACTCTGAAGGATCTGTCTGTGAGGTAGGACTTGAACCACAACAAGGCAGAACCAGATATGCCGAGCTCAGAGAGTGTGGAGAGGAGAATCTGATGGTTCACCGTGTCGAAGGCAGCAGACAGGTCCAGCAGAAGTAGGACAGAGCACTGACCAGCAGCTGGAGCTCGTCTCAGTGACTCAGTGACTGACAGGAGTGCAGTCTCAGTGGAGTGGTCACACCTGAAGCCAGACTGAAAAGAGTCAAGTAGGTTGTTGTTCCGCAGATGTTCAGAGACCTGGTTAAATACTGAACGCTCCAGTATTTTTGACAGGAATGGCAGCAGTGATACTGGCCTGGAGTTTTCAACCTTGGCGGGGTTGAGATTCGGCTTTTTGAGCAGTGGGGTGACACGGGCCTGCTTAAAAGTAGCAGGGAAAATGCCAGTTTCCAGGGAGGAATTGACAATGTGTGTGACTGCAGGTTTGATAGTGGGCAAAATGGTCTGCAGGATGCTGGTGGGTATTGGATCGAGAGGACAAGTTGTAGGTTTTGAGCTCAGGAGAAGTCTGGAGACTTCATCTTCGCTCAGGGGAGCAAAGGAGCAGTCTGGTGTTTACTGGTGGATCTGATGTAGAACTGAACCTCCACCATCCACCGGTCTGGTGTTTACTGGTGGATCTGATGTAGAACTGAACCTCCACCATCCACCGGTCTGGTGTTTACTGGTGGATCTGATGTAGAACTGAACCTCCACCATCCACCGGTCTGGTGTTTACTGGTGGATCTGATGTAGAACTGAACCTCCACCATCCACCGGTCTGGTGTTTACTGGTGGATCTGATGTAGACCTGAACCTCCACCATCCACCGGTCTGGTGTTTACTGGTGGATCTGATGTAGACCTGAACCTCCACCATCCACCGGTCTGGTGTTTACTGGTGGATCTGATGTAGACCTGAACCTCCACCATCCACCGGTCTGGTGTTTACTGGTAGATCTGATGTAGACCTGAACCTCCACCATCCACCGGTCTGGTGTTTACTGGTGGATCTGATGTAGACCTGAACCTCCACCATCCACCGGTCTGGTGTTTACTGGTGGATCTGATGTAGAACTGAACCTCCACCATCCACCGGTCTGGTGTTTACTGGTGGATCTGATGTAGACCTGAGCCTCCACCATCCACCGGTCTGGTGTTTACTGGTGGATCTGATGTAGACCTGAGCCTCCACCATCCACCGGTCTGGTGTTTACTGGTGGATCTGATGTAGACCTGAGCCTCCACCATCCACCGGTCTGGTGTTTACTGGTGGATCTGATGTAGACCTGAGCCTCCACCATCCACCGGTCTGGTGTTACTGGTGGATCTGATGTAGACCTGAACCTCCACCATCCACCGGTCTGGTGTTTACTGGTGGATCTGATGTAGAACTCAACCTCCACCATCCACCGGTCTGGTGTTACTGGTGGATCTGATGTAGACCTGAACCTCCACCATCCACCGGTCTGGTGTTTACTAGTGGATCTGATGTAGACCTGAACCTCCAACATCCACCGGTCTGGTGTTTACTGGTGGATCTGATGTAGAACTGAACCTCCACCATCCACCGGTCTGGTGTTTACTGGTGGATCTGATGTAGAACTGAACCTCCACCATCCACCGGTCTGGTGTTTACTGGTGGATCTGATGTAGAACTGAACCTCCACCATCCACCGGTCTGGTGTTTACTGGTGGATCTGATGTAGAACTGAACCTCCACCATCCACCGGTCTGGTGTTTACTGGTGGATCTGATGTAGACCTGAACCTCCACCATCCACCGGTCTGGTGTTTACTGGTGGATCTGATGTAGACCTGAACCTCCACCATCCACCGGTCTGGTGTTTACTGGTGGATCTGATGTAGACCTGAACCTCCACCATCCACCGGTCTGGTGTTTACTGGTAGATCTGATGTAGACCTGAACCTCCACCATCCACCGGTCTGGTGTTTACTGGTGGATCTGATGTAGACCTGAACCTCCACCATCCACCGGTCTGGTGTTTACTGGTGGATCTGATGTAGAACTGAACCTCCACCATCCACCGGTCTGGTGTTTACTGGTGGATCTGATGTAGACCTGAGCCTCCACCATCCACCGGTCTGGTGTTTACTGGTGGATCTGATGTAGACCTGAGCCTCCACCATCCACCGGTCTGGTGTTTACTGGTGGATCTGATGTAGACCTGAGCCTCCACCATCCACCGGTCTGGTGTTACTGGTGGATCTGATGTAGACCTGAACCTCCACCATCCACCGGTCTGGTGTTTACTGGTGGATCTGATGTAGAACTCAACCTCCACCATCCACCGGTCTGGTGTTACTGGTGGATCTGATGTAGACCTGAACCTCCACCATCCACCGGTCTGGTGTTTACTAGTGGATCTGATGTAGACCTGAACCTCCACCATCCACCGGTCTGGTGTTTACTGGTGGATCTGATGTAGAACTCAACCTCCACCATCCACCGGTCTGGTGTTTACTAGTGGATCTGATGTAGAACTGAACCTGCTGGTATCTTCAGCTGCTGGGAACCACACATTCGACTTCAGGTCAGTGACCAGACGTTCAACAACGTTAACTCACTTAATTTATCAGAACAAAAATACATCAAAAAAAGGAAAATCATTTCCAGCAAAAAAATTAATTCAATAAATTAGAAAGTGACCGTTTAGAATCTAGAGGGGAAATGAGAACTAACAAGTAAATGTCAGCAAAATATTTATCTGTTTTCGGTCCGTACATGTGAGAAGTGTTTACCCTCCAGCTCTCGCAGCTGTTGGGACTGAGTGATGTCACTTCCTGTTTGAGAACTCGAAGCTGCTCCTGGGAAGTGAGCTGCTCCTCAGGTTCTCACTACTGTTCTCTCTAACATTTTCTTTGTTCTGCCAGCGCTGTTGATGTCATAATTGTGATAGTTTCTGTCCACACTTTAGAAATATAGAAGTACTCAGTACTCCTTTGTAATAGTTTAGACTGTATTTATGATAGAAAGTATCTTTTTCATTTCGTTTCTACATTAAATTCTAAAAAGATGCACATTCATCAGTCAGGAGTCATGTGACACGCGTCTGCCATAGAACTCATTTATTGGTCTTTAAAACATTCACATGCAGCCAGTTGACAAACCCACAGACATTTTCAAAGAACCGACGCCTCGCTGGCTTTGGTTCCAGATGTTCGTCTGTCGACGTCTTCACATCAGGAAGCGACGCCTCTCCAGATGTTTTAAATCTTTTTATGATCTGCATTTCCAGGTTTTGAAGCACAAACAAACTGTTGGCGAGTTCAAACGCATCGCGGTCAGTCGACACGTGGATGGTCTGAGTTCTCGCTAGTCATGAATCAACACTACGAAATACACAGGAGACGCTGCCGGGGGGGGCTGACGTTGAGCGTCGCGCTGACCTCCATTGCTTTAGTCAGTCTGCGAGATCGTACAGGAAACTGTTCGAGGGGCGGAGCCTAGCCCGGTGAAGGACCCATCATCTGAATCCCAGGCCAGATACACAAATCATTTTCCTCTTTCTTGAACGTTCCCACATTTGACAGTCAAAGCGTCGGGGGTAAGTGTGATGACATCACACACAGCGTTCTCAAGCGCTCCTGTTTAACTCGTCCTTACAGACACACGTTTACTGGAGTGGAGACGATGCGTCTTCTTTCCTGTGATGGCGAGTGACGGAGGAGCCGTCAGACTCAAACCAGGATTTTCAAGCGGGGAATTATTGAGACTTAAACTCGTGGTGTTTGGCCCTCGGATGAAACTGAGACGACGCCACACGAGGACGGACTCACAAGTTGCTTTAAGAAACAAACAGAAAAACATCGAAGGTGAGGAGGCGGCAGACGGAGGGAAGGAATGTTGCTCAGCTGGGTGTTGCTGCTCAGCGTCTGTTGCTATAGCGACCGCTGCCTTGTGCTCTGTCACTGCTGTGACCTGTGGCTGACATCACTTCCTCCAGGAAACTGAAACAGACAAACACAACAGTTGGCTGCCAGCTGTGAGAACACAAACACAGATGATGCGTTTATTTTGTATTCCAGTTAAAAACTTGTCGAGTTTCTGAGGCAGAAGTTCGTCTCTGAGCAAAAACTATAAACGGCGGATGTGATTGACCACGAAGGTGCTGGCGTGCGTGTGGATGTTCTGGAGGTTCAGACCTCTTGGTGTTGTGGATGCTGCTTCCTCCCAGTACAATGCGAACGCCGGGCGTGATGCGGTTCAGGTTGTAGACACTCAGAGCTTCTTCATATGTGGCGCCTCCTATCAGGAAGACGATGATGTCCTGAGGTCTTTGTACACACACACACACACACACACACACACACACGGGTAAATGTGGAAACCTGTAAAGGAGCTTAATAACCAGACGCTCCAAAATGGCGGCAATGATGTTTTCAAAATAGCCTGACGTGTGTGTGTGTGTGTGTGTGTGTGTGTGTGTGTGTTACCTGTCTCGGAGGCTGCTGGCTCCCAGGTACGGGAACTGACTGTCCTTCAGTCGACCTTTAATCAGCTGATCCAGAGTGTCATGAAGCAGCGGCTGGTGCTGTGTGTACACATTCTCTACACCCTGCGTGTGCCCACATGCACACACACACACACACACACACACACACACACAATCATCTCATCTTTAATGACCCTCTTCTTCCTCACGTGTGATAATTATGCCCTGGTTCACCATGAGGCTCTCAATATTCTATTTTCCTGGCAACGTTGAAATCGGTTCATCAAACATGATGACAGAAACAATAAAACCTTGTGCGTGTGTGTGTGTGTGAACCTTCAGGCCCTTGAAGAACTGCTTGGTGATGGCGACAGCATCTGTTGGCGTGATGAGGTCACTTCCTCTGACCCTCTTCCCGCCGTACTCCACCACACACTGGACCATCTGAACACACATTGATTATTGATTATTCTGCTTCTGACCACCGTCTCTAACCACTGATGAGCTTTACTGGACCCTTCAGCCCACAATGGATCAAATTAAACATCAGCGTTCACTGGCCAAGCAGAGGCGTGCGTGCGCGCTAGTGTGTGTGTGTGTGTGTGTGTGAATGAGTGATGACATAATCACCCTGCGGTGGCGTTCTGAGACTCCTCTGCGATTTAGCTCCTCCATCAGGGCGGGCAGGATGCTGCTGCTGTGGCGTTCATATCTAAGAGCGTAGAGCATGACCAGGCGCACAGCGTCCAGCTCCGACAGGCGGGGGTTCTGCAGCAGGCGACGCACGCTCTGGAAAACACGCCACACGTGTCACACATAGAGACACATCACACATGAATGTGACAGGAAAGGCAGGTGGTAATCGTGAGGGGGAAAGCATGTTGGGATGGGTGCAGCTGGCGGGAGGCGGCCACCTGCTGAGCGTTGGAGTGGTCGTTCTGACAGGCCAGCTCCTGCTCCACCTCTGACACCTCCATCAGCTGGCGGTCTGACACCAGGCGTGACAGCTCGCCGACCACCGTCACATGTTTGGACACGGTACCTGACATCTTCTTAAACTGTGGGTAGTTGTCCACAAACGCCTGCAGGAGGGAACACACAGGAGGTTCACAGACCGAGTTGGCGAGCTCTTGGAGGCGGCGAGCTCTCAGGGTGGCACTGACCTTCATGTCGGCGATGGACTCAAGCTTCTGTTGATCTTTCGGTTTCTTCTTCTGAAAGTCCTCCATCAGGTTCTTGATGTTGGTGCCAATCTCCCCAAAATTGAGGTACAGGTTCTAACACACACACACACACACACACACACACACACACACACACACACACACACACGCTGTGATCACCTGCGTCAGCTTGTTTCACAACTTTTAGCAGGATTACACAAAAAAATCCAGAACCCGACTCGGATGCAATGACGATCTCATGATGATGCAATGCTGGCGGAGGAACGCGCCCTCCACGTGTTCTCTGCTCAGTCCCATCGTGCCCTGGTTCTCTGTGTCATGTGTTCTAGTTAAAACACGTTTACTGTCCTCTCAGATTTACTTTCTAAACATGTGAATTATTAAATCCCTAAATGTTCAGAAACGATTCCAGAAACGTTGTGAATGTTCGTCTTATTTTCTGATCGACGTGTAAAATCTTCATGTGCGGTGAGTAGAACACCATCCTGAGAGGTTTCTGAGCAGAACCAGGTTTGGAACAGAGGCCTGATTCAGACGGGTGCCACGCTCAGTCGTGACAACGCGCCTGTAAACTCACGTTGGCGTAGAACTCGTCGTTCTCGGCGGACAGAACCACCTCCCGCAGGTCTTTGCTGATGCCCGGGACTCTGGAGAGGTCGATGCGGTTGTTGTTGAGGCCCAGCAGCTCGTGGACCATTGCCTGGTAAGTCCACTGGAGGGACAGAGACAGAGAGATGAAGACGAACCAGTGGGAGAGTGACAGAACTGATGATGACATCAGGCTGGGGGTGTGATTAGTCACCTGGTTGAGTAGCGGCGTGATGGCGTCGTCGCTTCGGTCCAGGATCAGAAGCAAAGGAGGGACCTCAGTCTTCCTGAAGTCAAAGAGCTCGTACTCCTTGGTGATGATTTGCTGCCACAGAGAGAGTGAGAGGCCCAGGGGTCAGAGGTCAGCACAATGGGAGAAGCCTATAAATTGCGGTAGTGGACTGCGTTGCCATGGAAACCTTAACGCTCTCGGCCAGACGCTTGGACATGTCGGAGGACAGCTGGTAGCGGATTATGGGACACTTCTTCAGAGCAAGCAGGACTGAGGTCAGACCCTGAGTGCAGTGAGACAGCATGGAGGCCTCCCAGCTCCGCCCCTGACCACACACACACGCACACTTCAGTAAAGCAACGCATGGATGAGTGTGTACAATTGCGTGTGCAGTAGGTCAGAGGTCACAGCAGGAAGGCAGGGCTCTTACCCGAGCGACTCCCTGCAGGTTGAGGGAGAACAGGTGAGGATTGACGGCAATGAAATCTCCATAAAACTCCTGCAGACACGCACGAACCCGCGAGGTCAGAGTGGTGAAGATGGAAACAAGCGCACGTGAAAGTCCTTTGATGACAGACTGGAGCCATTTTGCTCACCTGGACTTCGGCCACCACTTCCTGTTCGTCGGCCTCGGCCAGAGCTTTGATCTCACTCTTACTGATCACGTTACTGAAGTCTGAAACACACCGACATGAAACACATCGAGCCGCTGAGGCACAGGAGACGCTTGCTGCTCCTCAGCAATGCCACTCATTCAGCCCTGGGCAAGACAACATGTTGCCATGGCGACTTTTAAAGTGTCCGATTCATGGGGATAGACTGGTTTCTAGTGATTGAGACATCAGCATGGAAGTGACCTCAAAGAACATCAAAGGAACATGCTAACTTTTAAGGAAAGTTTCTGATTGTCCAACGTCTCCAGAGCTGCTCCTCCCCTCCAGAGACCCACGCTAGTTAGCTTAGCACAATGAAAGCGAGTGGGTGGGAACTGTTAGCAGCAACTCCAAAGCTCCATTGTAACTTGGGTCAACAAAACCACCCCAGCTCCTACAGAGATACGCTGTTGACGCATGCTAGCGCTCAGGGGCTTTAGCCTCCTTGTTGGTGTATCACCCTCCCATGCCGGCGGTACCGGGTTCAGGGCAAGTGGCAGACGGCGTTAACACGAGGTAGGTTACACCAGCTCCCGAGAGAGGTCTTCTATCCATCATCTAGCTCAGTAGATGATGGATAGAAGGAGACTCTCCCTAAAAGTTGGTGTTTGCTGACTCGTCTCGCCCACCTGGAGGGTTACAGATTTGTGTGAACTGGCCCTTTAAGAGTCTTACAGATGAAGTAGACGCTGTACTTCGGCCTCCGGAGCTCCTGGATCAGATGTTCCACGTTCTCCTGCAAATACAAGTACAGGTTTCATGAACGACCTCGTCGTTTGTGGATACAGTCCTCTGACATCATCACGGCGGAGGGTCGCTCACCTTGGTGGGTCGGAGGAAGCAGATGGCCTTCAGGTGCTTCATGCTGTCTCTGTTCTGAGAGTCGATGCGTTCAAACAGGTAGACCTCCTTCTGTAGGATCTCTGACTGAGTGTAGACCACGCTGACGATACTGGTCTGATCACACACACACACACACACACACACACACACACATTCAGGTCGGAGCCCCTAACGCCCCTCTTCCCGGTTGTGTATATCAGCACAGAGTCTTTAAGTGTTCTAGTGGACCGGACCGGACCACTTGCATCGTCCTTGAGTAAAATGACGTCAGCTGTGGTTTGGGTGTTGAGGTGGAAGCTTTGTCTCAGATTAAATCTGCCTGGATTGATGAGACTACGGTTGGACACCGTGCCGGATGTTTTCGGACCCCAACAAGTAAAACACCAACGTCTGATTGGCGAAAAATTCCCCGAAACGTCACTGGAATTCTACCGTAAACGGGCCTTTAACAGAGACCTGGAAGCAAGCAAGAAAACGGTAAACACACGAGCAGCAATTTAGCAGCCGTTTCCTGCGTCTCACCTGTCTCCTTCACAGGTGTGACGCAGGAAACGTTTCTCCCCGGACAGTTGCTAGCAGACGGCCCGTGAAAGGTACCGGTACCCGCCACCGTCTCCCTCACCGTCTCTTTGTCCATGAGCAGCACCTTCATCCCGGCCCCGCTGCTCTCGATCATCTTGGAGATGTACTGCTTCACCGCGAGCGTTACGTTCATGGCGGCGACGCTGCGACCAAACACCGAATCAGAAGAACCGGGGACAGCCGAGGCCCGCGCGCCGTCCGCTGGCAGACGCGTCTGGTACTCGCCTCTTCTAATCACTGGAGGAAAGCGGCGACGTTCAGCGGATCCTGGCAGCTCCTGGACAACACTGCTATTCTCTACCGGGTTGGAGTGACGCCACGTCACGTACGGTGCTACGTCATCGCGTCGTCAAAGTGCTTTGTGCAAACGTTATGGCTTTATTACCTCGTTACGAGGCTGTTTCACATCTTTACGTTGAGGTTTTTCACGTATCTGACAGACCCTCGTAAGATTTTACATTTCCAATGTTTAAGAAGTTTTAAGAGAATTGCTGATTTTACCAAAGAGAGTCCAGCTGATCAAAGGTGACATCATTAGTCACCGTTTAAACCGGCAGGCTCACCGCCTCTGCCACTCCGTTTACTCTACGGTTCGATGACTGAATGAAACACCTCTGGTTGGAGTTCTGTTGCAGTGTGATACCACCTGGAGAAAGAGATCTGAATTCATCTCGCTCGTTAATATTTAGAAACAAGTCTTAGCTCATTATTCCTTAAGGGACTAATTAACATTTATAACTGTCACTGATACAACAAAGGTTTAATGAAATATACAGGAGCTGGTCAGGTGACCCTTCAGCTCCTGTTGCAAGCTTCTTGAACTTGGATTGTTCAGGTAACTTAATTTGAAAAGAACCTTTTAATTTCCTGTCATCAAAATGATGCTGTGGTTCTAATTCGTGGCACTTGTTCAAAATTCTCTTTACGCCGCATGTTTACCATTATTCCCTTGTATTTTCAGTAATTTAAGGGTTTGCTGCGCTATCATTCGCTCCTGCAGACCCTATGAAATGTTAAGTTCTCTTCTAAGTGAAAAGTGCCTCAGGCCGCTGTTGACTGTCACAGTCAGGCGATTATAAAGTGACAAACTGTTGACTAACTTGTGACACTGCTGCATCATTTAGAACTAATAAGCTAGTTAGCAGCTACTTGTCCCCCAGAAACTAGTTAGCTGGCACCTTCATGCTGCCGCAATTCAATTCTTATCAGATACATTTAATGCTGTCTGATTATTTATTGAGTGCCAATTTAATGGTCGATCATCGTTCAGCTAATTCCTAAAAGTATGTAGGAGGGAGCAGGGGACGCTAATTAGCCAAGGGCGGCTAACAGCAGTGCGGGATGCATGAGGTGCTTACAAAAGTATCACATGCACTCACTTGTTACTCTCGCTACATTTACTGGACTGCATTTATGAGCTTCTTTCTTCTTCTTTTACAAAGTTTGTAATTTTTTCAGCAATTTGTGGGCAAATGTTCGTTTGCTTCTTTTCCTGGAAGTTCGCCAGTTTCTCACACAACCAGCAAAGTGACTACGAAAGTGTCAAATAAGCGCATTTCACTCGGCATTAGCAGCACTCACTGACACTAGCTTGCTAACGATCGCTAGCATGTGGGCACCAGTCGTGTTGTGGACTGAACGTTGTTGATGGCGTGTGTATTAACCTACACGTCCGACTTCCTTATATCCTCAGTGCACATGAAGCTAGCAGACCTGCAGATCATGACTTGCAGCGGGTTTATTTGTCGACAAAAAGGTGCGGAGAGCTTCCTGTCGCTCCCTTGGAAGTTTTTTGGGATGAAATAAATTGGTATTACTCCGCGATGCAGTCCCTGAGCTCGTGTAGGGGAAGCGGCGGAAGGCTACCGAAGCACCAACCACACTCCATAGCCAGAGACGGCGTGCCCGTTGCTAACTGCTAGCTGTCAGTGAAGTTATCTTTTACCAGCTGTGTTTGAACAAAAGTTAACGGGTCAGCTGTTTATTTTTCAACCAAATAAGTATTTAGTTATCATATTAAAGACGCGGGTAAGGTAAGCATGTGCATGTTTCACTTTTAAAGCGGATATCATGCAGAGTTATTTTAGTCAGTGAGTTAGCTGCTAAGCTAGCTGGTTGCTCTGTTAGCATTGGCTGCGTGAAGCTAACTTGGCTGAGAGGGGGGACAGACAACATGAAAAGTCAGTGTGACTGCAGGGATACGTTCACCGGCACTCCGGTTGGTTCATCGGGCCACAAGTTTGGGAAAGTGGACAAAAAGTAGATTGAAATTAGGTTTTGTCACGTATTTAACAAGTTGTGTTGCCGCACTGTTAATAGAAGGGTCTATTATAAGCTTTGTATTTTATGTTAGCTTGCTAGCTTAGTTTGCTAACTGATTGAGCTACATATTTGAAAGGAATATTTTTGCCACCATATTGGTTGGTTAACATTTATAACTTGAGGAGAATTTAAAGCCATCTTAGTTTAAAACTATTTAGCTACTTAAATGCAATTTTTTTTTAAAAATCGGAAAATTCAATTCTTGATTACACATCATGTTGGGTAACAATGCTACCTTCCAGCTAGCAGTCACCAGGATGTAACCAATCTAGCAATAATTCAAGTCCATGACAATCGTATGTTTTGTGAGTTGTTAGTTCTGATGTTTTTTGGAAGATGAGGACTTTTAATTGTAGAAAATATTGCAAGATTGTTTGATTTTACACACTTAGAGTTCAATGACAGCCATCAGTGGGGAACATTGTAGTGTATTATCAATTATTATTTACAGCTGTTTGAGGTTGGGAATCAAAATTCATTCTCTTGTCATATCTGTGTGTAGCTTATATCAATTTTCCGAGTCGTTATGAAGACCCTACCATTAAAATGGGCTACTCCATCGTTAGCCCATGTTCCTCATTTCAATATTAGCTTGTTTCTGTTGGGAACAGGACAGGGTTTTCAATGACACCTGATGTGTCAAGCATCAGTGCTGATGGAAAATTACAGTTTTCATGATGGTCTGGCAGTTTATAACCTCACTAACAATGAAAGCTGTTGTTAATAATCTTCCTGAGGTTGAAATACCATCTCACCTAAATTCATGATGGCATTTATGATTTTTGGTATTGGAGTGAATAAAGTATATTTTTTAATCCCGGGTTATGAATTTACTATTATAGAGCCGTGATACCTGAAGAATCTCCTAAATTAGGATGGTAGAGAGTCTGAGCCAGACTCGACTATGGCAGCACTCTTGCTCGATCTGTAAACAATGAAGATGGTGAACGACCTGCTGCTTGAAAAGGCTAAGCTAAATATATAAAGATATTTGAATAACTATTTGAGTACGATTGCAGCTCTAACGTGGTTGGCTACTAGCTTTCTAATTTTAGCTGCTACAGTCGGTGTGTCTGGCTGAACCAAGGCTATCTGACCACTGCTCCTCCTCCAACATCCCACAGAAGTCTTTCCACATCAGTGCCTGAAAACCAGGCTTCGAAATCTCTGCAAATGTTGGAGCAAATTTCCATACGAGTGTTAATTGGAAAAAGTGACCACGTATCAGGTTTACATGTTGTTGTTTTTTTATCACCTGGAGAAATATTAGTCACCCGTTAATAGTCTGAGATTGGACATTACAGTCAAACTGTCTTTAACAGCAGTCCAGGCATGACAGGACGATTGAGAAATCAAGGTTAGGGTTGGAGTTAAGACAAGACTGGAGGTCTGAGACAGGAGAGGACATTAAGTATTCGCTTCTTGGATTTTATGTATGTATTCATTCATTTCCTCCTGTCATTGAAACTTCAGCTAAGACAGCAGCAGCAGTCAGGATTGTCTGTGTGACCAGGCTGCTGATGTTGAGACTCTGGACATTTGGCGACGACCAGTGTGCGCCTGTCTCATCAACCCCTCTGGTCACACGCTTCCTTCTGTCAATCAACAATTTTCCTGTTTTAGATCCCGTTGAAGCGACACGAGTGACTCACTAACACATTATTAATTTGTTGATGAATGTGAAACAGACGTGTTCTTCCTAGCAACAGTTGGTGATGGTGACATCACGATCATGCTGTTCTATTGTCCAGCAGGTGGTGATGGAGACCTCAAGTGATGACATCGACCTACTGATGGACTGTGAGGAGGAGGAGGCTGACGAAGAAGGTGAAGAGATGAAGTGCTGCGGTGCTGGTGTGTTTTCCTCTCAGGAAGATTTGGCATCAGTTTCTGCTTCATTTGAGAGTAAAAAGATTGTTGATTTAAATCCAGAAGCATCTCATCAAAGACTGTGTTTCTGCAGTGCTGGAGGCTGCTGTCAGTACGGAGGAGGATGGAGGGGAAGGAGGATCGGACACCCCACTGGTCAGGATCATCCCCATCCCAGTTCACCCAGAGATCAGCCCTGACACACCTAGCAACACACCCACGGTAACGGGGAGGGGGGTGAGAGACATTCATGAAGTTCCTCTGGTGACGTGGCCACCAGCCTCTCAAAAACCCAAACACACACACACACACACACACACACAAAACTAGCCAAAGTGGTACCTATTTTTAAAAACGGAGACAGTCACAGTGTGGACAATTACAGGCAGTAGCTTCACTGCCACAGTTTTCAAAAATTTTAGAAAAGCTCTTTATAAAACAAGTAGATAACTTCACCACGAAATATAATACTTTGAATAAGCAACAATCTGGATTCAGAAAGAACAGAACAGCCACCTATGCAGTCTTGACAATGGCTGAACAATTAGCTGATGCAGTTGACAATGACCTCCATGCAGTCGGTGTCTTTCACAGATTTAAGTAAAGCGTTTGATACCATTGATCATAACTGCTTCCTGGGAAAAATGGAGCACTATGGATTTAGAGGGACAGCTCACGCCTGGCTGAAAAGTTACTTAAGAAACAGACAGCAATTTGTTCAAATCAATGAAACAATGTCCGAATTTAAACCAGCCACCTGTGGAGTGCCTCAGGGCTCCATCATTGGCCCCAAATTGTTTATTCGTTTTATTAATGACATTTGTTTAGTTTCCAACAAGTTAAAAAGGGTTATATTTGCTGATGACACAAACTTGTGTCAAACTTTCCTCCGGGAGAAACTTGGAAGAACTTGTGCACACTTTTGAAAAAGAGCTTGGAGTGCTCAGCCTGGCTTGATGTCAATAAATTATCTCTTAATATAAACTAAACCAAATTTATGGTATTTGGAAACCAATCTGGAAGTAATATTAAATTAAAAATCTCTAATATTGAAAGTGAAAGGGTTTTGGAGGCCAAATTCCTTGCGGTTGTTGATTGATCATAAACGTAACTGGAAAAAAACCTGTTGAATACGTTAAAGGAAAAACCTCAAAATCAATAGCAATCCTGTACAAAACCAAATACATGCTAAACCACAAAAGTTTACATTGAATTTACTGTACACTGATACTTCCTAATTTAACTTCCTGTGTGGATTTTATTCCACCAAAGTAAAGATGGAAAAGGAAGCAGAATCTGCAATTTGATGATGTTGATTAAAGAGCCTGACAGCTTGTTGAAAGGAAAGCTGGTTCTTGAGGCTTCATCCGCCGTCATCACCTGCTTCCTGTTGTCAGTGTCTGCAGTTCTTCATGTTTGCCTCCATTGTGATGTGTGAATGTGTGTTCAGTCGTCAGGTGCTGCTCGAGCCTTCATGGTGAATGGTCGGCTGGTCCCGCTGCACCCTGGAGGTCAGTATGCTCCAGTTTGCTGTTGCCATGACAACGCAGTGTGCTCGACTCATCGATTTCCAGTGTTTCAGTGACAGAAGATGCTGATAAACGGACTCGTGTTGTGTCTGATTTTTGATCCAGTGATGCTCAACCGTTTCATCCTTTGCTTTACAGCCACAGCGCTAAAGACAGAGAAGCCTACGGTCCAAACACAACAGATACAAATATAACGAAGATATGAAATACAACCATGATCCGTAGTCAGCGATATTTTAAGTGATGTGCAAAGATGATGTCATGTTGACGGTGGCGTTTTGACATTAACACTGACAAAGACGACTATAAGTGACTTGTAAAGGCTGTGAAATGTTTATGCTGATTTCTCTTTCAGCTTTGAGGGATTTATTTCTCCTCTCAGGATGTTTGGCAGCGTAACTTCAGTAAACGGGTTCATGTTCCTCTTGTAGGTGGAGCCACAGAGTTGAAGCTGTGCTTCCACCCTGGCGGCTCGACCAGTGGTTTCACCTCAGTTCAAGTCCCCGTCACGGTGACCATCCAGAGTGCTGCTGGAACGCGCCACATCACCACCACTGCCACGCTGAGCTCCTCCACCGCTCCACCTCCTCCTCCACCTCCACCTGACTGCACCCCCATCATCACAGGTACTCACCGCCCCCTTCACCACAGCCGGTCATTGGCTAGAAGAACGTAAACATCCGGCTCACATGTGCGTCTCTGCTACAGGTGTCGTCTCAGGTGAGGCTGCCCAGAAGGTCTTGAGTGACTATAACGTCAACTTCAGTACCCAGACGCCTCAGCTGAAGCCCAGCCCCCCTGTCAGCTCCCCCGCAAGCCCTCCTGTGAGCCCCCCTGTGAGCCCCCCCTGCAGACCAGCTAACAAGCTGCCACTCAAAGGTTTGATAATCGTCAGTGTGTGTTTGTCCTTTCAGCAGCCACAAACGTCTCCAGAACCATGAACAGCTGGGGAGACTGGCCCAGAAGAAGAAATACCATTTCTGTAAACTCAGGCTTAAACCTGAAGTTACCTTGTCAACAGGAACATTCTGACGAAGATACAAAGACAGGAAATCATCTGGTTTGTTTCGATCACCATTCAGAGCATGAAGAAACTCATCACAGCGACATCGAAGCCCTGCTGCCCACCAGGAGCTGAAATTGCAGAATTCACTTCGAAGCGGTGTAGAAAAGAAATCTCTGATGACTGAGGCACTCTTTCATTAAATACTTTTTAATTAACACTGTCTACACCGTTTCTAAGACCTTTTACCTCGGACCCAAGAGCGCTCACGTCGAACAAACAAAAAGGAATTGAGCTGCCATTCATCGAGCATCTTGCGGAATTCCCTGTTAGGTTTACAGATGCGCTGCAACACCGGTCTGCTGATCTGGAGTTTGAGCTTGAGTCTGGCTCACGTTCACTGTATCCGCCACTGGAGTCATTAAATGTCACCAGCGTGCGCCTGGTTGCCACAGAGATGATAAGCAACAATGATGCAATGCACGATGTGAGTTGCACTCGGGGCTTTCATGTGCATGTAAGAAGTGTAACAAGATGAGGAACAGAGATGTTGTTATTGAGGGAAACGAGGCTAACGTTGGGATTAGCCTCAGTAATCCTGCTGTCAGCGAATCGATCACCAGTGAGCACGCTTGTGTGGTCGCACTGATCTGTTTTTCCATTTCATGCTGCATCTTATTGGTCGGTTATTTGCTACAGGTAGTCGCAGCAGTCTCACTGGTCATCGTTCACAAGGCCACGGCCATTTCTGAACCTCTCACAGTACCACGTAGAACCAGAGATCTCGCTGGTCAATACGGCCCTACTCAATATGTTTGAGCCACGTTCTGGCCTGATTGGTTTTGCTTCACCTCCCATGACTTTGGTAGATTCCTGCTGCTATGCAAGATTCACTTGGTACACCAGGAGGTCTGTCTCTGCAGATGAGGAGTGCTCACTTCTCCTAAGCTGAAAGAGCAACACATCAAGTCCTGGAGTCCTGGAACGACACCAGGCTCTCTGATTGGTTTGAGTGATGGGCGCCTGGAAAAACAACCATGAATAATTAGGTGTCTAATGACAGCCTCTCTGATTATGCAGCCTGTAAATACCAGAATGAAGCTGAACATTCTCCAAATGCGCAGTGCGCACATAGCGCCAACTGCCTGGCGCCATACATCAGTTAGATAGAGCCCAAGTCTTCTGAGTGGATTTAGTTTTCAAACAGGTGTTTCTGGAAGCTTGTGCGTTTCAGTCTGCTTTAAAAAAAAGAAAAAGCATTAGCAATATTTAAAGAAATCGTGTGTGCATCCCCTCTCTCAGGTGGTATGGGTCCTATCTCTCCTCCCAACTGTGTCGTCTGCAAGTCTCAGTTCAAGCTGATTGACGAGCTGCGAGGATTCATGTGTGTAAGTTCACACCAGCTGCAAGATGTAGAACGATGACATCATGCGTCCAGACTGTCTCCCTCTGTCTGCCCCCAGTTATGCAGCCCCATCATCTCTTGGAGCCTGAGAAACTTGAAGAAGGCACTGCGCAGGGAGATCAGCGACAAAAGGAGAAAGAAGAAAAAGAAGAAGAGGAGCCAGTCGTCCAGAGAACCTCAGACCTTCAGGAAGGTGTCGGCGATCCAGCACAGCCCGTCAGCAGTGAGTCTGATGCTGCTGCACGCCGCTCTTTGACTGGTCCTTTGGACCCACTCCATCCATCCCACCCGTGGCCACCATCAGTGGACAAAATGCAGAACACACTGTTCCCAAGAAAACTCATCAGTAACGAAAATCAATGATCATCAAGCACACATGAAACATCGGAGAAATTCATGGAAACAAACTGATTAGATTTGAATCTTTATTTTCTTCCAGTAGAATTTCCCCTCTTGATAGTTTTGATTTGCTGCATCAGTTTTAAAGTTTTCCTGTTGTCCTCCTCAGCCTGAAGTTGTCTCGCTCATCCAGGGGACTCTCAGGCCTTCTGACTTCCAGCCAGAGCAGTGGACTGTCCCCGCCTCTCCCAACAGCCCCCAGCAGGTTGAGCCAGAGCCTGCACCTGCACCTGAGCCTGCTCCTGAGCACGCACACAGGCCTGTTCACAAACACAAACCCCCCCACAGCAAACTTGTCATCATGGTAGAAGACTTTTACTACGGATGTGACTCCAGACAGCACTCCCTCGATCCCAAGCTGCAGGCCAGAAAATCTCCAGGACCCCACCGCTGCCTTTACTGCCCGAAGGTGCTCCACAACAACATCAAGTGAGAGAGAGAGAGAGAGAGAGACACACACACACACACACACACACACACATACAAAACCTCTGTTCTCTCAACGTTTCTTTGTGTCGCCTTCAGGCTGATGAGTCATATGCAGGAACATGTCTCCTTGGCTCAGCTGGATGAAGACATGGACTCAGTGTCTTCATGTCCTCACTGTTTCCGCCACTTTAGCTCGCCATTCCGGCTGCAGTGCCACCAGGAGGCCGTTCACAGTCAGTGCAAGACCACAGGTGCGTCTCTCTCACCAGGAAAATTCTCTGCGATTGATATTCATAACATCAGTAAACCGTCAGGCTTTGCTGACGAATCGTTCTTACATTCTCCGTCATGATTTTCCACTGCTGGAAGTAGGAGCTCCGACTCTGATCAGCTGATAATTCATGTTTGAGTGTTTGCGTCTGTTGCAGCAAAGTGTAAGATCTGTGAGTTGGTGTTTGACAGCGAGCCGGCATTCCTGCACCACATGAAGAACACTCACAAACCAGGAGAGATGCCCTATGTCTGCCAGGTCTGACACGCACTGTACACACTCATCCACGCTGAAGTGGCTTTACTGAAGCGTGTGTGTGTGTGTGTGTGTCCTACAGGTGTGTGACTTCCGGTCGTCCTTCTATTCAGACGTCTGGTCTCACTTCCAAAGGGCTCATGCTAACACCAGCTACCTGCTGTGTCAGTACTGTCTGAGAGTCATGCGCAGCAGCACCTGCTTCCAGCAGCACTTTGCACGGCATCAGGTACACTCACCTGAACCGCCATGACACAACTACGCCAAAACCACCACCACAACTCAGCAAATGTCCAGGTTGCAGGTTTTTGTTTCATTACAGTGGATCAATACACTTGAGGTGTTTGTGTGTCTGCCCAGAGGAAACACGTCTTGACCTGTGACAAGTGTCGTCTTCATTTCCTCTACGTTAAAGAACGTCTTGAACACAAAGTGTACCACAGAACCCACATCAGACCCACTCAGCTCACCGGACTCAAACCTGGAACCAAGGTACCGGGCTGAAGGGAGGGCGGGGCAGGGCTCATGTCTAAGGCACGCCAGAGAGAAGATTTGTAGGAAAGACCATACATTAGATTATCATTAATCACAGTTATACTGTGTGTGTGTGTGTGTGTGTGTGTGTGTAGGTGACTGTCAGAACATACTCTGTGGTGGAATCTGAGAGTCTTGGGAGACCAGTAGGTCCATGTAAGGTTTGTACCTGCAGTTTGTGTTTGACTAACTTTTATTGTCGTGATGAACAAACGTGTCAGTGGCTGTTGGGGTCGGTTCCTACTTCCCCTGGTGGTGATAGAAACTGGTTCCTGAGGAGTTGGAGGGTTATTGGTGTTCAACACATCGACGTGTGCAGTACCCACCTGGAACACTTGAAAGATGTTAGCCTGTTAGCTCACTTGGAACCTGTTAGCTTTTTCTTTTCTTTTTTTTTGCTAGCACACTGGCAGTGGTTTAGCCAACATTTGTTGCACAGTTCATATTCACTGGGAAAACTGGGCTGAATAGGAACCAGTGGACCTCCCAAGTGTATCAGCAGATTTACAGAACCTGAAACATCTTTCAAGTGCATCCACAGTTCAGCTGGACACTGAATCCTTGTTCTTCACTTCTGGAGTTGTTTGGGTTCCAGGTGGTACATGTTGATGCTGCTCCGCCTCCAGAGGAACCCCTCAAGAGGCAACCAAGGGAGAGTCTGGGACACCTGCTGTTCAGCTGCGGTCAAGAGAGGTACACACACACGGCTCATTACTCCACTGTAGATGTTTGATGGACAAAAACGACGCAAAACAGAAGTGGATAAACGGCTTATTTACAAAGACTAAAGATGGTTTGCTGTGGTATTTGTGTTGAATTAAGTCCACATGATATTGAAGCTGTGGCGTCTGTCTCTCAGCAAAGCCGCCGGCGTCTCCCTCCACTGTGTCGAGTGTCTCGTGTCGGTCCAGGATGTCCGCTCTCACTTCCCATCACTGGTGCGCTGTTCGCTGTGCCGCTTCACCACCTGCTGCTCCAACGCCTACGCCAACCACATGATCAAGTAAACCCGTCTCTGGCCATGTCTTGTGTTTTTGATGTTGCTCCCAACAGCAGCGGTTTGTGCGTAAATGTGTTTGTGTGTCCTTAGTGATCACGCGGCCGTCAGGAAGACGCCTCACTATCACAGCATGTTCCTGTCCAACCTCAGGTGACGATTCATCACTGAAGATTTAATCATGTCGGGAGGTGATTGAGACGTGAGACTCATCCGTGTGTGTGTGTGTGTGTGTGTGTGTGTGTGTGTGTGTGTGTGTGTGTGTGTCAGTCTCTCGCAGAAGTTGAGCTGTGCGTCGTGTTCATTTTCCACCAGCAGAGGAGACCTGATGGCCAATCACCTGTCAGAGCAGCCACAACACCGTTGCACCACATCAACACACAATGGTAACACACACACACACACACACACACTTGATACGCTGTGTGTTTAGTGAGGATGCTGCGTTAGCGACAGCAGATCGTTTCATTGATCACGGGACTCCACCAGCGATGGCATCAGTCAGTCCCAGTGAAACCACAGATCTGTCCGGGGGGGTTCTGGCTCTTCAGATGTGCCACTGAAGCTGCCATTTTGTGTCAGTGGTCTGAGGTTCTACCCGGCAGCTGAAGGCTCTGACAGACTTTGTGCTGCTTTTGGATGTTCCAGTGAACGGAATTCAACCAAGGAAGCAACGGGAAAGAACAAGTGACAGCTGAGAATGTTTTTTACTATATTTTATTGTGATGAACCTGTTAAACTGGACGTGACCAAGATTCTGACATGAAGTTTAACATTAACGTCAACACCAACTTGCATCAGGTAAAGAAACAAAAGGATTATACACCCTTGAAAAACAGGAATTTCCAGGCCTGGAGTAGTTTTGGAAAAACGAAGGAGAGTTTCTTCACTCATGCATGGACATTATAGTTGATGTGATCAGATCTTAATCTACTTAAAGGTGCACTCAGCGTTGTTGCCTGACGTCACTTCCGTTGACGTTCGTTGTAAATACCAACCAACACAGAGCAGCCCCCCCCCCCCCGTATCTGTAAATGTCATGAACGCGCATCCTTAGGAAAGTGGACCTGTGCTGTGCTAACATCACTAAGACGAGTGAGCACACTCCAAATATTCAGTGAGTGAATTTATACTCAAGTCTTTATACAATATCTTTACCATATTAGGTTATGAGTTACCGCTGATATTCCTCCATCCATCATCCCTCCCTCCATCATCCATCCATCATCCCTCCATGTTCTCCCTCTTCTCCTGTTGAGGGTGGTGGGGGTGGAGCCTATCCCAGCAGCCTTCCCCCTGGACAGGTCACCAGTCCATGGCAGGGCCAACACATAGAGACAGACAACCATTGGCTCTCCCAGCCACGCCTACGGTCAATTTAGAGTCTTACCCCCCCACCCCCAACCATCTTGTCAGTGATTGGCAGGAACCTGGTTTCTTATGTTTTTGTGAACATCCTGCGCTCTGTGTTTGTTTGTGAGCCCTGTGTTGTCTCCAGAGACTGGACTTTTTCATCGTGGATTCAGGGGGTGGGCAGCTAGCGGGTCAAGGAGAGACGCCCACAATTTGAAACAAATGAAATCATGCTAAAATCATGCAACAAGCTTATTGCACCTTTAAATAAGAGTTACTTTTTGTCTTGTTGCAAAAATTTGACGTATAATCGTGAAAATTATTGTTAGAGCTGTGTTCCCTGTCCTGGTTTGGAAGCTGATGATTTGTCATGTTTAGTTCATGATGGATTTGAAAAGTTAGAGTTGCGGCATTTTGAGGTTGAAATGATGTAGTTGTTCGTGTGACCACCAGGTGGCGCCAAAGTAACAATGTTTGAGAAGCTGAAGCTGGTTCAGAGGAACTGCAGAGCTGCAGCCAACCTTTTCATTTGAATGAAACCAACTTTTCCCACCGCAGCGTTTTGATCTGCGCCAGCAGGCAAATGCAGGTGTGACCAATGATGTTAACGAACATCAGAACCCTCAGTAATTCTTTCAGCCTGCTGATTATTTACATCAATTTGCCTCGGTTTCTCTGTTAATTCTTCACACTTAAGAGGCTGAAAGCAGGAAATCCTCTGATCCAGCGAAACTAGAAAAAAATCCTTCACTCAGTCGATGTTGACGTTTGAGCTGATGAGGAAAATGTGACATTTCAGAGGCGAGTTTGTGTGATGGTGAGAAACTACAGCCGGCCAAACCTCCGCTACATAAGTCTGACGGGTAAACACACACACACACACACACACACACACACACTGCTGCTTTGTGTTCTTATAATAGAGGAGCACAAGATTCTGAGCTTGCAACTTCTTTTTCTTCCCCCTTTCTCTTCCTGCTCCTCCCCTCTGACATCACTTCCTGTTCAGTTATTAGTCAGCTCAACAAACTGTCAATTTATTTCTTTTGTGTGTCATTTTTCAACTGTCTTCATCTTTGCACCCCCCACAAACCCTCTCCCAGTGTGACATCATCAGCCAATCGGGGTGGAGCTTTCATCCCGATCCACCTCCTTCCCTCTTGTAAGACCTCCTCCCAGCTCTCTGTCAAACCCCTCACCTCGCCCTGCCCCCTCTCCAATCCACCAGCCATGACCATCAAGTTCCTGGGACCCCGCCCTCAACCCGAGCAGGTGAGAAGCTGGCGGTAGCTTTTTATGCTGCTGACAGTGTGATGTAAAGATATGAGAGCAGAACTCAGCCTGAGGCGTGAATGAAAGCGGTTCAAATCCGTTTCTCACTCTTAACAATGTTTTCACTCTGGGTTGTGATAGACACACATTCCAGCGGCTGTCAATCAAACACTTGCCCCTCCACCTTGCGTCAGTCAACACTGACACACACACAACCGTCCTCTAAATCTGTCACTTAGCCATGACGACAGAAATTCTGACTGATTGATTGACTGAAGAAGCTGCTGAGGATGATTGACAGTTATGTTCCTCCTCTTCAGCTGCCTGACTCCAGTCTGTCGGCATCTCAGCTCTCGGTGCTGCTGTTCTCTCTGTGTGACGGCGTCCCCCAGGCTGGCCGCCGTTTCCAGGTGTCCACCTCGGCAATTTGGTCTTGGATGGCGCAGCAGGAGCAGCAGCTGTCTGACAGCGAGTGGCTGTGGCAAACGGATCCGACGGCGGAGTGGGTGCTGACTCAGCGCGAGCAGCAGCGGCAGGTGACCAAGGACATGCTGCTGCAGACGGCCAAGCGGGTGCTTGGAGAAGCCGCTCAGCCCGCTGACTGTTGCCGCTGGGCCGTGGACTTCATGCTGCGTCACCACCTCAGTATGCAACCCACCATCAAGTGCCGCCGCCTGCCGAAGAACATCAGGAAGAACAGCCATGCCCTCATCCTGTCACTCTGCTCACAGGTCAGGAGCTATTGATTATTGATCATATCTACAGTAGCCGACATTGTTAATGGTCATTGACATTGGAACCCTGCTGAGACGTGTCACATTCAGCAAACCATCAACTATCAATGCAGTGGAACATGAGTTTTGGTGCTCAGTTCTGCTCAGACGCTCCTGTAGCGTCCAACGTTCTCTGGAGGGTCTTGGATGAAAGTGACATTACTCTTGCACACGATACCTGATGCTGGATGACAGACCCGACATCCATGTCTATCGATCGATCGATCGTTCTATGATCGCAAATATAGATTTAAGGGACTTCTGAGTTACGTTAGCATTCCACTGTTAGACATTTATTTGACAATAAAAGTCTGAGGGAAAAACTGCAGTGCATCAAGTGACGACTGGGAGGGCCATGAGTTCACGGGCCTGAGTGCAGGATGAGTCATCAAACGTTGCAACAGTTTAAACTGGAAGGGAGAAGCCAGTTAAGCAGTGCACCATTGATCGATTGTTGCAGCGTGTTTGGCAGCGACCAAGAGATGAATGAACTGGCACGTGGAGGTTTAGAACACTAAGAAGCGGCCTTAAATAACATTGGATTGTTCTTCAGGTAATTTCACTGTGATTTACTTGCAAATTGGTTTAAAAAAAAAAGAGAGAGCGAAACATGCGGGTGATCATGAAGACGAAGGGTCCCAACTGACGTGGGTCCCAGCATGAAGGAAGAGATATCTGGGTTTCAGTTGGAAGTGTGAGTCATCACGGCTCATCCCACCCAAACGCTGACAGACACGAGTTCCTGCTACTGGGAGCCGCCCCCCCCCCACTCTCACACACACACTCCTCATTGGTGGCGTCCGCTGTCCTGATGGTCCAGGATACTGGGGGCCCTGTATTTGCTCAGGTGGTGAAGCGGCCTGTTAAAACCTCCAGGCGCCATCAATTTTCAGCTTCTCATGCATGAACTTCCTCTTTGAATCTCCCCAGAGGGGCTGGCTAGGAGAGGTCAGGTGACTGATGGACCCTCCAGAACCCCTCTGGACTGGGTTGCAGGTCCAAAAGATTCAGCTCAAGACACTCAGTTGTGAGTGATTAAAGGCAAAATACACTTTTTAGGTGCAGACAAAGATGTGGACAGTTCAGCGGTCGTTAGCCGTCAGTCTCTGTTAGCTTCAGGCTAAACGTGCCCGGCTGGCGCTGTCTGCATCCTGGAGTCACGAAGAAGAGAAGCAGGAGGAACAACGTCTCTGTGAGCTGAAGACTCCTGCTAATACACAGCTTTTGGTGATGTTTCACTGTCAGATCATCGCATGTTGGAATGTCAGCGTCTCACGAGCAGCCTGGAGGCTGATGAATGTAAACCATCATCATCATCCTGACTGTTTGAGTAAATGTCCTGAAGCTCCAGTGTGGACGGTAGCCGTGGTAACGCTGCTCCAAAGAGAGCGTCTATGGTTGTGACCGCCATGTTTCATTGCTCCGGCTGACTTTGTTCCAGAGGTTTGGAGGCTCGCTTCCAGCTGTTCTCGTGTTTTCTCTGGCAGCTCCAACGTGCCGCTTCATTGTGCATCTCGACTCAGGCGCAACCTGTTTTTTTGTAAAGAATCTCGTGTTTCAGCTGACGTTGCCGTTTCCCTCTGCACGCTGATCAGTTTGCATGGCAGAAACGTGGCACGATGTGGCTCTGTGTCAACAAACCTCAAACTTTCCACGTCTTCACCACAGATTCAACACCGTCTGTGGACACTTTCTGTCGTTCTGCTTCCCATCATGAGTCTCTAAAGAAGCTCATCCACCAGTCGGTGTTATCATTTTTAATATTCATATATTTGCTGCTTGATGTAACTGTTAAAAGTTAAACATTCTACAATTCTACAGTTTCATTTAGCAGACGCTTTTGTCCAAAGCGACGTACAACACAAGCAAGAATTTAGACTTAATTAAGGAAAAGTCCATAGGAAGCGCAAAAGTGCTTCAGTTGTGATTTGGTCACATTCGGGTTGTCTTTCACAAGTGTGTGAATTTTCTGGTCCTGTGACTTCATTCTGAGAGCTCCAGTGCTGAGCGGAGCAGCGGGAATCTTGGAGCCGACACATTTTGCTCATTCACCCAAATTCTGAAATGATGAATTCTCTCACGCAGCCTAGAGTCACAAACATTTTGGCGTCTTTAACCACCGAAAGAAAATGTGGATGAAGTCGGTCTGAGGCCTTTGTCTCTGCTCTCAGATTCAGAGCAAAGCCCTGCCCCCTCAGTCCGTCGCCTTCATGGATGAACTGTCCGTCTTCTTCGATGTGGACCTGTTCACCAGCCAGAAACCGTCGGCCCTCCGGCTGTTTGGGGCGCCGGAGGAGACGCCGCTGTTTGACGTGGTTCTGTGCGGCACATCTGATGGGACATTCCTCCCGCCGCTGCTGTTCTTCAGAGGATCGCCAGTGGACATTCCTGATGACTTCCCAAAGAACGTGTTGCTGGAGGCACGACAGGACGGCTTCACCAACAGGGAGCGACTGCACGTCTGGACAAACAAGGTGAGTGTCACGCTGCTCGCTCGCCAGTCTGTTGGACCTTTGGTGTTGTCACAGCTCTCTCTCTGCAGGTGTGGCACCCCCATGTGGCGTCTCACAGTCGGTCTCTGCTGATGGTGGACGTCCATCGAGATCACCAGACAGATGAGTTTCAGAGCAGCCTGAGTGTCGCGTCCACGGACGTCGTCTTCATCCCGGCTGGCTGCTGCTGCCGCCTACAGCCGCTGGACGTGTGTGTCACACCTGTGCTCCGGGAGTTCCTGCAGGTCTGCTCTCCTCTCACCTCACCCTTCCCCATATGTGGTTGCGGATGACGTAATCATTCAGCTGGTCCTCCTCCTGCAGGCTCGGTGGACTCAGCTGGTGCATCAGGGGGGTCTGGAGGGTCTCAGTCTGGACCAGCTGGCTCTGACGATGGCCTGCTGGCTCAGTGAGGTTTCCTTCACGCTGAACCAGGACATGACCATCCTGCACAGGTCTGTCCAGCCACTCATCAATAACACACACACACACACACACAGTGAATGGCATCATTTCCTGTTGAGGTTTAGATGGTCAGCTGATATTTGACCTGGCGTATCGTACGATGTCTGGATACGACTGTGGCTGTTAACGCTTAGTCTTAGTAAAGAGTGAATGTGGAGTTCCGACGCCTCCGTCCTTTCGCCCCCCAAGGCTGATGGGTGTTTTATCCATTTTTTTTTTTTTTTAAATTTTCAATGTGAATATTTTACTGAGGGATGAAGTGAGCGGGCGCCAGCTAATTCGTCTGGCAGACTGAGTAGACACCTGTGGACTTGGACCTGGGACTTCTTCTGCTGGCCTGGCCGTTACTGAGTCAGTGTTGCTGTGGTGACCCCTCAGGTCCTTTGCCTCGGTGTGTCACCTCCAGGAGAAGCAGGAGCAGGCAGCCAAGTTGATCCAAAGCCTGATGGAGATGCTCATCCAGCCGCTGGAGATCCCTGACCCTCTGCCCCCCCTCCCAGGAGAACCACTGCAGCTGCTCCTGGTGATGGAGGACCAGGATCAGGATGGGTAACCAGATCCGATGTCACAGTCCTGCTGCTGCCACGATCGATCGATCAGCTGAATTGATCTGCTGCTATTAATGTATTGAATTATCATGTCAGTCTATGTAGATACAAACCGAATATTTCTGATTGCGGCCTCTCAAACTCGTCTGCACATTACAGAAAAAAAAACGCCTTTAAGTTTGGTGACGACTCTCAGGGCTCGCTAACGTGCTAACAGCCGGGGACGTTCCAGCTCCGCTGTACTGTGAACCGTTAACTTCCTGATGTTTTATTGATCGTTTCAATGAGGAAGGAGCTAACTGAGCACTTAGCTTAGCTTGGTTGCTATCAGCTCATAAAGTTCAGTTTATTCAAATGATAAATTGATCAATAAAACTGAATGTTAGCTTCACAGCTAAAATGCTACGATAGTTTCAGGGCTTTAATAAACAGATCTTTGATTATTTGCAGTTTTGGTCTCAGATTTGCTGTCTGATCGAGGACTGAAGTTTATTGTCGACTTCTGAGTTCCAACGTATTTGTGCTTTCTTTGAGTGATCCACATGTTTGAGAATCTGGGGACTCCTGGTGGCCAGATGGGATATTACATGCCAGCAGAAGCCAATCTGACATTGAGAGAATTATTGATAAACTTCTCATAAATCTTTACACAGCATAATCAGATGAAATAAGTCTTAAAATGACCTCACTCAGATGTCGACCTTTGACCTCAGTGACTGTCAAGTAGTACTTGTGAATAGGTTTGGTACTGTTTTATACTATAAATGTTAATGTATTTTGTAGTAAAATAAAGAGACAGTATTGAGTTTTATGAGTGTGAAAAGTGTTTTGTTTACCTTAGGAGAATCATCGGGGGGGGGGGGGGGCGACCCTCCTGTTGTCATGGGAAACTCCTCACCTGACGACTCCACGGTGCTCCAGGCAGCGCCGCGGAGTTTAACAGACGCCCATCAGGCTTTGGTTCCTGTCTGCTGGACAAAAGTAGGATTATTGAATGAGGCCGTTCAAACAGTTGAAGAGCAGCGTTGCCATTCACCTGGGGGGATGTGGACGTTGTCGGATTGTCTCAAAGTATTTGGAACCGTGGGATTTCCAACACCAGATGTTGGTTGTGATGAAGTTTTGTTGTTTCCAGCTGAGCCGGTTTTATGTTGTTCGCTGTGTCTTGACGTCTCGACTCCACGCCTGGAATCAATCCTGAGTCGCACAGAATTGTAAAACAGTTAAAGAAATGAGGTAATTGGGCCCAGAACTCGTGTAAGTTTGTGGTGGAGAATGTATTTGACTATTGTTGTTTGAACTATTGTGTGACATCAAACGGTGACGACCCATGGAAATGTTTTCACCACAGAAGAATAATGATACCAATGAAACTCCCAAGCCAGTGAGCAGACCCCTGTCCCACTGTAGGAGACATTACATTGACTTGCATTTGTTTCCTGGAGAAGTAACCTAAACGCTAACCTTCACCCTCAGATGATTTGCGTGCACTTCCCAGAGAGGAGGGAAGCGGAGCGGCGCGACTGTGTGAATCTTCCCCCACAACAAGAGGCCACACTCGCACACTCTCTCACGCTGTCCTGAGCTACGTTCAGAGTGTGGAAGAACATTTAACGTCCCTGCTGTCACAGTTAAATTTAGACATCATGAGAACACTTAGACTTTCCCAGCATGCCCTGGGGCAAGGCAGCGACCCCCCCCAAGGACGCCCTGATCAGCTGGGAGATGCATGATGGGAAGCTTTTCAGTGCCGTTTGACCTCTGCTGTCCTGTTTAAATTTAGTTTTGTAAGGATCAAACCTGGTGAGTCCAATGAGTTCAGATAGCGCTAATGCTACCGCCGCTAACTGCAAGCTGTTTCTGGACACTTCTCCTCCAGCACCTCAACAAATCCTCACACTTCTTTTTATTTTCTGCATGGAGCTATGCTAACAGTTTTCTTTTGTAGTGCCAGAACACGCTTTAACCTGATCGGCGACTGTTAGTCAAACGTAAGCCTGTAAAACCATCATTAGCTTGTTGCTGTTACGTTAGCTTGCTCTTTAACATTTGTCTGTAACACCAACAGTTGCGTGTTACTCTCCTGTTGACCAGATAAGGCTACTGTAAGTGGACAGTATTTCAGTAGGATGTCTGTGTGTGTGTTACAGGCTAAGACTAGCC